>NC_051044.1:13736008-14067258 GCF_904848185.1 Acanthopagrus latus
CTGTTTCTTCACACTGGAGGAAGTAATGATGTTCAAGGACCTCCATAGCGTTTTGCATGTTGTTCCTCACTGCATTTGATTTGAACAGTCTTGGTGGGATAGTCGGCTGATGAAAGGCAACCTTTTTGAAGCTACTGAAATGTACATTATCTTTGTCCATATTTGATAATGGACACATTGATTAAAGTTATTTAAGCTTCTTGCTGCACTGTTACCCATTCCGTATCCCTTATAAGACACCGTTACAAAACATCAGTAATCTTTACAGTTCACCACTCAAACTTGTATAAAGATTTTAAACTGAAAAATAAGTGTTAATCAGTATCACTTATGTGGCAACCCTAAAAGATATTCACAGAAACATTTATCTGTAACTTTTTTGATATTCAATTAATCATTTAAATCACTTTTTATGCAAAAATGTAAAACATTATTGCATGGTTTGTCAAACAGAATATGCATTTTGATGAAACTGCCTTTGTCCTTGTGGAAATATAGAGAGGTGTTTTTCACTGTTCTGTGGACCAAATGATTAATTGATTAGTGTGTCAAGAAAATAGAAGGCAGATGAATAAATAAATTGTACTATAGCAATGGTATCTCCTTTTGAATACAAAAAATAACTGATATATCTGTGATTGGCCAGTAGTTGTTGATATTCTTGGTCAATCAATAGATGAGTATCAGCATGATAAGTGTCTGATCTGCACCAATATGAGAACTTTTTTATGAAAACGATTTCATGATAGATTAGAAAAAGATTCTTGGAGTAATTTATAATTCTAACATTTCCAGTTAAGTTTACTGTTTCAGTGTACTGTTGTTATTTTAGCCATTAATGTTTATTATTAAACCTTGTGTGCAATCTGTGTATGTTGGGTGACCACATTTGAGGGAACGTCAAACTCAAATTAGTAATATTTACTTAATCTTGGCTCAGATAGCAAGTCTGTGCCCAAATAATCCTAGTAACAGGTCAGTCATTTTGCCTACAAGCTTCAGGTGGCAAGAGGCTGAGTGCCACTATTTTTAACATTAAAGCTTGTCTGTCAGTTAAGAAGTTGAAGCCAAAAACTTTTGACTCCAAGCCTAACTCACGTGTCTGCTGTTTATCATGGTAAATCCTCAGGTTTGTGACGATCTATTGTTGCTCTTGTAAGGGCCGTTACCACACAGTAATGACTCCATTTTTTTGCCGGGAGGTATTTTGACTGCAGAGCCTAAACCAACAATGACTGCTGCTACCACCTTCCCTCTTCATCCACACCCAGATAAATAGCAACATTGTCTCCAGGAAAACAAATTAATTGAAATTGTCTGGAACGAAGTGGGGTGAACACAACAGGTATAGACACCAACAGCTGTCAATTCCTCGTGAAAACAGATTCCTGGTCTGGTACACAGTGTGGTAGACGGCCTCTGTGTCATGTTTTACTATGCTGCTCTGTCCATGCTGCCCCTAAATTTCCATGGAAGTCATCTGGAGGATGCCCAAGGAATTTATTGTCTTGTATAAAACACAGACAGTTCACAGTGACGTAAGACAGAGGTGCTTAAATTCAACAGCTGATTAGAGTGCTATCATACTGTATTCTGAAACCCTGCTCATGTAGTAAGCAATGACTGCACGTATCTTTAGGCATGTGATGTATTTTGGTTGTTAGACAACCGATCACTCTATTCATCTTGACTTTGTGTTTATATGTACAGATGGACTGCTGATGTGTGCGACCTGCACATGATGTGAGATTGATTAAGTCTGGAGGACAAAAATCTGACACTAAGAGCAAAGCGGAAGACAGAGCACAAAGAAAATACAAAATTATTGACCAGTTACTTGTAATCCCTCTAATATGCTCTGCGCTGCCATGTTGTTGTGCAACTTCTGCATTATCACTCAGGGAAAAGGTGCATGGATTTATGACAGGTGGCCGCCCCTCAGCCAAATGCTTTGAAAATCTCGATCATAGCTTGATGCCATTTCCTATGAAGCTTTTGCGATCAGTCAACTTGAATAAATTGTATATTTGTCACGTTCATGTTCACTCATGTCGTGTTTATGTGTTACATGTTAAAAAGCCATGTCTCATGTCTGAGAGTGGGAGAGCATATACACACTGCATGTTATCAGTGGGCTGTGTTATTATCTGCAGGTACAGTATGACTCCAGCAGCATTTTAAAGAGCCCGTACGGAGGCGCAGTAAACCAGTGAAATGGGACATGAGGAGTCAAAGAGCAGCGCTTCAACAGCTTAATGATGTAGAGGCATCCAGCTCTGTCAGGCAGTAAACTCTTTAATATGCTGTTAATTATTTCTGAGAGATTGAATATTGATTAAAAAGCAAAACGGTTTTAATTATAACTCCAGCTCCAGCGCCATCCTAAATGAAGACGATTTTAGGCTTTACGTGAGAGGAACATCTAACAAGTCCACCAAACCTCAAGCTATTTCAACTCCGTTTGAATTTTGTTTTTTACTTTGTACTTTCTGAGTTTGAAGGGGAGTGCTCTGTCTCAGTGTAACCCATGTTGCAGCTCCTTCTCTAAGCTTCAGAGCTGCCAATGCTGATCCACTGTCTAAATTTGAAATTCATGACCTGATTCCTGCTCTGTGTAGCACTCTCAGAACATGCATTGGCCACCCAGGTAATTCCTTTAAATCACGCTTGGGTAATTCTTGCATGGTTTCTTTTTGAACACGACAGTGTTGCACTTAAAATGAGCCTCATACACGGTTATTTCTGACAGGGATGACATGAACACATTTAACCATGTCACATTATGTCTGAATTGAATAAGAGGACAAAAATCTCATCTTTCTTTGCTGAAAATATACTGTTTTAACCTCAAGGGTACCCTCGCAAAGGCATACCTATCTCAACAGACTTGGAGAAAGGCCTGGCTGCATCTATTATTATTCTGTTATGGGAGAAAGAAAACGCTCTGGCGTGTTTGTGTTCCTTTAAACGAATCACAGCCATCTTGGGCAGCGCAAATCGACATTGTCCTTGAAAAATTGTGTTGGGGAGAGCTTATGTTAGTGAAACATTTGCACATACGTGAGCCCTGGTATTAAAATTGCTAAATCTCAGCAAAAGAATAGTTAACAGCTGCTAGCTTGTTTATGTTTGTACTATTAGCGACCTTAGGGGCCATCTACATGGAAACGTTTTTTTTTTGTGTAAACGCATGTTTTGCACCGTTTTCGCCTGTCGTCCAAGTGGACCCTGTAAATGCAGTGCCTATAAACGCACTTTTTTGAAACCTGGTCTCAGGGTGAAAAACTTTGAAAACCCTGCCCTTGCGTTCTCGTTTGGACAGCGAATCAGCATACTTAGCATATTGATGACGCCATCGCCCCACCGCGCGATCTGTAGCCTTCGACCTCTTAACCCCGCAACATCTCATAACCACAACAGCAACAACAGTGGCGGACTACATGCTTGTGTTCGTGCTGCAGAAGATATTGAGCCTATTAAGAGTTACTAGGGCAAGATATTATGCTCCTCTGCCACTACGCTGAGCAAAAAAGCCATTGCATTAGCCATTTTCATCTTCTTCTAGGTGTGTTCAGTTTCTCCTTCTACTGTCTGTTTGTATACAGTGCACAAGATTTATGTGCATGCTCGGTCTCTTCTTCCCCGTTTTTGGTGAATTTCAAGTCCGAGCTATAGCTAGGTCTGGAATATGAACAAAAGCGTGTTGAGTCATTTACAATGGATCTGTTTGGACGCAAATATTCTTGAAACTTTGCCAAAGCAGAAGGGGGGAAAATGAGATTGGTTTGGTATATGTGGACATGGCCTTAGAGTGAGGGTTACTCACCATTTTCAGCGTGTTGGATGCATGGTTTGCATGTTGTTGAATGTTAGTATGTTTCCTATAGAGACAGGGATTTTGAAATTGTAATTCTCAAAACATTAGAATATATTATAAGTATTATTATATATTATATGAAACTAATGATTATTTCTATTAAAGATTAATCTTCTGATTATTTCTTCAATTAATTGTTTCACTGGGTAATGTGTACAATGGCATATGATAGTCAAAGAAGCCAAATTTATCATTAAATTACATGTTTGGTATTATTGATCTTTCTAACACCCAGAAATTCAGTTTGGCATCACAAATATAAAGATAGCTGCATGAAAACACAGCATGTCCTTGCAATTAAAAAGCTGGAACCAGAAAATATTTTGTGTTTTTATTACAAAAAGGCTAACTAAACTATTTCTGACTAAATACCTTCTGAAGAGATAAACTCTACTCCCGTGTTGACTTTTGCCTTTCTATGGCCGATGGATAGTTTTCGCTCACCTTACCTCACTGCTCGCCTTAGAGGCTGGCTAATATTAAACATCAACGATGAACTGGATCCAATGAAAGCAGATGAGGATAGACTCTCAAGATTGCCACCAAAACGCTTGGCCTGCCAGTGCCTTAAGTGGTCTATTTGTGATTCAGCAGCAGGATCTTGCTGGCTGCCAGGCTGGCGTGGAGTCAACCTCCCAGAGGGAGTATTTTAATGTGAGCCCCCAGGCCGTGGGACCAGGGTAATTGGGTTCACATGGTCGGTGTCGGGGCACCCCTGCCACCTCCAAAACAAAGGCCACCTCCCAGGCAAGCTGTTGGGGACAGAGAGACAAACCCCGCCTGATCACTGCTCTGATTCACTGGAAAGGCTTATTCAATTACCAGAATGTTGTATGTGGGGTTTTTATGTATTGACCTGCAGATTGCACAATCAGCTGAGGGGCATTGTGCTACTGTGTGCTCCCTTCATCTGCCCCAGTCTCTCTCTGTATCTAAATATACATTCAACCCACCAAACCCACATTAACATGGAAAGTGGTAGACTGTTCAGAGCATCTATCCAATATCTCTAATATGTAACACTGCTGCATCTATTCATATTTCTCTTCTGGTTTGGCTGCGTCTGCTTTCAGAGGTCACAAACCCTGTTGCTTGCTTTGTGGCCTCTCCAGACAGCCTGAAGCTGTCAGTTGATCCACGGCCAACTCCCAGATCTTCCACCACTCTGATCCTCTGTCCCTATGCCTGCCTGTATTTCTGTATGTCTGCAGAAGCTGGATGCTTTTTCTCTTTACCACTCACTTAGAAGACCTCTCTTTGTCTGACACTGTCTAATAAGACAAAGGTGTCTCTCTTGCCTTTTTAAGGTTCAGTGGGTTTAAAGGAACTCAGGGTTTAGCTTTGCTTTGTTGACAACTCTCTCTCCTCAGCGTTTAACTGCCCCACAGCCACAGTTGTGCTCCAGATTGATTGGCAGAATAATTATGGACTTGATTTGTTCAACCACAGGCGAAGTGGGATTGAGGGAGTTGGGGAGCAGAAAGAGCATGTATACCATTTTTCTTTTTTAAGAGCGCAGAGGTCTGCTTGCCTGCATCTTAAAAACCAACTTTAACACAACGTAGCCCACTAATAACTGATACATAGATTGTACTGTAAAGCACAAACGTACTTGCACATTCTGTTCACAGCGATGAGGCCTCGGTTGGCGCCCGGCTCGGCTGTAGGCTGCAATAAGCTGAACAATGTGCTCAGCCGCGTGAGCGCTGAAGCGATAATTGACACATCCTAAAAATGCAAGTAAGGACTGGGTTATTAATGCTTTCTTCCTGGGGGTGGTTTCAGCTGAACCATTAAGCCTTTAATTGAGAAGGAAGACTGACATTAAAAGCTGTTGCCTTGGCATTGCCGTTACCTACTTTTTGTTTTTTGATGAAGCCAAAGCTTATGGAGGTTCACTGCATGATTACAGAGCTCACGTGCAATCACAATACTCAGACTCACTGCTATTTTAGTTTGAGATAGCTCAAAAATAACTCTCAAGCACTTTGCCTCCAGGGCTGGAAAATGTGAGGAGTCTCCCTTTTGACTGAAGGGCAGGTGAGCAGAGTTCCCACCCCTCCCTGTTGATCCCCCTTACAATCACTAGGAAAACAAGGGCTTCTCCCATGCTGGATATAAAGCTGTTGATATGGAAGGTATGACCCGGGTTTCGGTCGAGAGTAAAGATGCCAAGGCTTGTTACCAGGTTACATCACTGTTGTTGTTGTGAGTGCATGTGCCAAATCTTCAGGCATAACAGAGGGAGCACGCTTAGCGATTCCCCTCCCTTTTGCCAAGTTACCATCACACTACAGGAAGATTCTTGTCATAATAAGCTTTCTCTCTTTCTGTCTTTCCTTTTTACACACTGCAACGTCTGGGCAACATTTAACAATCAGTGGTGTAAATATTTATTGTGCTCTGTTTGAATCCATATGACATTGTTTTTAATTCAAGCATTCCTCACACCTACAAATCTAAGGTAGCATCTATGGCAGTACAGCCATCATAATGGTTGTGTCTATGTAGCACATGCTGTTGGAGTGTTACCCATGATGGATGCATGACTGCAGTAAAAGGGGATTAATCGCGGAAATTGCAGATAAGTGCAGGAGAGCACTGGTCTGGTACCTATCAACAGTCTTGTGTCTGCAAGTGGGAGTGAGACTGTAAGCTGAATTGCCCACTCTTTTCTCAGAGAGGAAATGATGACAGTAATGCACAGGCATTTGAAGGGAAGTTGTTCTAGGTAGGCAGCTAGGTGTTCTAGAAAAAATGAAATAAAATAGGCTAGCTGCGGTGAAGTGTATATATGATAATACCGAAGAATTCTCGTTTTGCAACTATGTGTCATTTAATAGACACTTGACAGAACACCCCAACCTGAAAATGGCAAATCAAAACTCACACAGGAAACTAGGTTAGAAATGCAAACTATTTCATCAGATGTTCTTTATAGTTGATATTAAGCATCCATACATGGTGCTACTCAAGTAAATAAATTATGATATTCTTACCAGTGAATTTAAAATGTATCACAAAAGTACTGTGATTGATAAGGCTAACAGCCACAGAGTCAGTTGAGATGAATGTCTGAATGGGTTATTGTTGGTACTACCTAAGAAATTAAACTATCATTGGTGAAAATCTCAGATTTCATTTACTCCCAAAGCTGTGCAAATCATTTTCTACTGTGCTTTTTAATTAAACTAGCTGAACAGAAGACAACCCTTCACAACAGTCCTAAAACTGAAAAAAATCCTGCAAATGAAAATAATTCTATTAAGTGCAATGGTGTGTTAATGACACAGTGCAGTAGTCGAATCAGAAATGGACATGTTAATGTGGTAACTATTGCATCATTTATGTTAGCTGTCACTATGTGTTTATATTAAAAGTAAGGCTGGCCTGTATGGCCTTAAAAAGAAAAAAAACACCCGGTATTAACAGTCTGTATTGCAATGCACAATATTGATCTATTTATTTTAAAAGAACTGGATTCTTAGCGAGGGGGGTTTAATTTGAAAGCAGTAACCGTTCCTAGCTCGCCACTACAACAGTAAGCGGACACAACCAAACAGCTACAGAGACCAAGGAGACACTAGCATCTCCTGCATCTCAGCGGCTGTCCAGTTGCTCATCTTGACGTTTGCTTTTGAAGTAATGGACTGACTGCTGTTATCAGCTGTTTCTTGGTTTTAAAACTCCCTGGCTGTGGGTGGCACAACAGTGCACGTCATC
Organism: Acanthopagrus latus; assembly: GCF_904848185.1. Classification (NCBI taxonomy): domain Eukaryota; kingdom Metazoa; phylum Chordata; class Actinopteri; order Spariformes; family Sparidae; genus Acanthopagrus; species Acanthopagrus latus. The sequence goes on from NC_051044.1 coordinate 13,743,609, forward strand.
GACACCTACCCCCATCTCACGCAGTGGCCGGCACATTGACGCCTTGTTTTCAGATTGCAATGGAGGTGAAAATATGTGTACCCTTCAATGCAGCAAATTGGGGGTCTGTTTTGGGACGCCAGTTTGCCGCCTCGGAGGGTACACTTATTTTTGCCTCCATCTGTCCGACCGCAGACCGAGCCACAAAAAAGACGGCCAAATTGGCGGCTTGCTACTTGTATAAAAACGGCTAGTGTTAACTTACCAGCTGTAGACCTCAAACCGTAGTATGAGGCCTCTGGTTTGATGCAGTAGAGAATCCCGAAAGAAAGGCTCTTTATTTTCAGCTTTGCAGGATTTAATAACACAGCACAGTACATAGCCTCTCTTCGCTGTGGCTGCAGCTTCAGCTTAGCACACACAACATACCCGCACTCGCCTTCACAGTAACTGTCGCATGACACTGACGTCACACCCACACCTAGCGCACTAATGTCGCATACCCCCCTATGTCACAGGTACACACACCAAGCTCCACATACACAACCAGTCATACACACCAGGCTCAGCCCGTGACAACACAACACTTAGCTGAATACTTAGTAGCTGCTGTTCATACACAAGCTTAAGTCTGCAAAATTATGTAATGTAATGTATGAAACAGTCTTTTGCCTGTTTTTTTTTCTCCTGGTTTTTAAGGCTTCAGTAAACAGTAATTGTTGTAATTTTATGAAATTATCAGCATGTTCTACATGTTCTAATATATGCCTTTAACCACTTAGTCATTTAATTTAAATGACTGATGATTATTTATCAAAAAATCTTGTTGTGTTAATGTTTTATGAAAGTACCAATCGTCATCTCTACAATGTTGTTGCAATATCGATATTGAGGTATTTCTTCAAAAACATTATGATGTTTGATAGTGTTGCCTTTCAAAATATCGAGTTATATATTGTCTGCCGCAATACAGCCTGAAAATATTGTGATATAAGTCCATATGTTGATGCACTGTCATTGTTGTGTTTACAGAGATTACAAATGATGACCACTGCATTATTCAGGGGTTTACTCAGGATATCTTTAAAAGGAATAGATCTGCAGTTTATACACTTTTGCCATTGCATCATCAACCACAAGTCTTTGTCACCAAGAAATTGTTAGAATGCAAACCCCAAAACATTCCTGTTTTATTTTTGTTGGTGCACGGTTTAAATAAACACAATGTACAGTCAGTAGGCTTTAGAATGGCCAAAGGCAGATTTATTGGCTTTCACAAGAGCCAGGCTAGTCGTTTCCATCTGCCTGCAGTCTTTATGCTTTATGCTGGTTTTAGCTCTGAACTTCATACACAGACGTTCGAATGGTTTTAATACTCTCATCAAACTCTTGAAAGAAAGCAAATAACCAAATAACCCAAAATGTCCACTCAAGAAGAGGGGGAATTGTCGCTGATTGTAGAAGTAAGCACTAATATCTGTTGAGGAGAGAAGCCTTTGTGTTGCCCTCAGTGGTTGCTGTAGTGAGTAAAAAAGGTCCTTTTCACAGGTCTTCATGCTTTCAGGTCGAACGGTGTCAGACCTGCGTAACATGCTGATCACGAGCAGCACCGTTAAACAATGTCAAATAAGCCATGTTGACTCAATTCACACCAGTGACAAACACTGTATCCCCCCCATACTCATTTTCACACCAAAGTAACCGCTCCGTCTGATTTTGTCCTTTCTGCATTTGCTGGCAGTTGGTTACACTGCTTTCATCCCTTCACAAGTGGTCCTGCACACACTCAGTGTACAGGTAAACTGATACGTGTTCGGGAAGTCAAACACAGTACAAATGAATTTCGTCAGGTTTATTGAGCTTACATTATTAAACAGAAATGGCAGCTGAAAACATTAAGTGTGCATGCTGTCTGTTTGCGTTAGGCCTCGTATCCTTGACTAACATTTCCTGTGGGGTGTCTTGTCATGTCTTTAAACACTGCTCCCTACCGGGAATGAGCTGCAGCCTCATTTTTGTTAATTTGCTTGCTAAACACTTGGGCTGTAATTCAAATAGTAAAACCAGTTTTATTCACCTTTTTTTGTTTTACTTGCTTCCCTTTTGTGTGCCTCCTCTACTTCTGCTTAGCTCAGTGGTTCCCTCTGTTTGGCAGAGTGTTGCAGGGTGTTAGTTTTCATTAATGAGAGTGAAGGTTGCATTTGATGAGACTGAATTGAGCTTATTTTAGTGGATTGTTTATTTTGTGTCTAGTTTTTCCTCAAACACGAAACCAGTGGTTAAAATAATGTTGCTTGTCAGTAATCCTATTTGTCATTACATGTTTTGCAGATAATACAAATGAAATACAAGTAATTGTAGCTGAAAGAATTAATACTAAATATTTATTATGAAAGGTGATACTGATGTGACAGTTTCTAACATCTGTAGTGATTTTATGGTATGAAGTGATAACTGCTTCACGGAGCTTCACAGCAGAACACAGGAGATCAGAGTTTTCAAGTGTTTTTGATTGTGAGCACTAACGTAATATTATGATAAAAATTGTGCATGTTTACTAAGATGCTGTACCTATCTTAGCAGATGTAAGGTCTTTGAAAGGTGACTTTCAGCAATTTAGAAAATCCCTCTGTTTTCTCTGGAAGATGCTCCATCTTGGCAGCAGTGTTATAAAGTACAATGTTACGCCATTCTGTCAGGGCAAACTAGTTTAAGCCATAAAATCTGTAGTCCATTTGTGACACTGCTCAGTGGTGGGGTTCCTTTTAGTTTTAGTTTTATCCTTTATTGTTGTTTTATTCTGAGATGGGGAGACTTTGACATATCTGCAGTATTACCAGAGGCACATTTGGGTATATCCCTCTTACCGAATGGATATATAGTAGTACAGATAAGAGGGTTAGTGTTAACTTTTAATATTTAATATGTTAGATACAGCATAAAGCATCAAACTGTAATCATGCAGATGTCACACATGAGGTGCTAGTCTTTGATTTAACTACCTAAACACTCTGAATAGCTGTGTTTTCACTGTAGGAAGTTTCTCTAGGGACTAGGAACCTTTTAAGGAACTTGATGCGTTTCCACCGCAGAAATCAGGTTCTAAATGAAGTTTCAGGAGAGACATTATTATTTCCAACTAAAACGCATCTGCTGTGGTGTTTGCACTCTATCAGTCCTCAATGCTCCTGTACTTAAAATAATAATAAAAAATATCTGATTGGTCAAGTTTTTTTTTGTTCATGGAGTTTTGACACATCAAAAAAACAAAAAAAACATTTGTGCATTGATGCCTGTGAATCACTTTATGGGCCTCATTAATGTTATATGGTTGCATGCAAAAATGATGTTGAAAAACAACTGTCTCTTATTCAAACATCAGCAGACTAATTAGCCTAATCTTTGCAGGTCTATAGACCGCAGTGGAAACACAAACAACAACAGGCTGAAGGAACCTTCAAGTTCTTTGAAAAGCTTTGGCTACTTTGGTTTTGGTAACTTGGCTGATGAAAAAGATTCTTGACACTGGGCCCAGAATTGTGAAAAGGCTACTCGTACAAAATTCATGGTGCACCTGGGGACTGTATTTAGGCAGACTGTGTTCGGTTGCTGTTGAACAATAGGTTGTTCACGGTAAAGTAGCAGTTGAAATTAATAATTACCATCAGGTTCTTTTCGCTGTGGTCAGTTGTTAAACAGATAATGTCCCACTTCCAACTGTAGGCAAATTGAAAGATCAATGACTGATGGTTTTTGAAAGATAGCATAGCATTAAAATGAGAGTGTACACAGCAAACGTTAACGCACCCAACAAATCCGTGTTTAACTGAATATACTTTTTGGATTCGACATACTATTAGCAAAACACAATACAGCAGTATTTCAATAACAATTTGGGCCAAAAACACTTGATACAGACATCCGTAGTTTCTGGAGTTGTCTGACCGTACAATAAACATTTTAATTGAGGTTTGCTAACCCCATTACAGATATGTATGAACAGACAAACTTGCAATTATAAAACATCCATTCTTTCTAAATTAGAATCACAATTAAGCCAGTGGTTGCTGTCATTATATAACATGTTAAAGACAGTTAAGTGCCATCCATTGTAGCAAATTACACTTGAAATATTAATTTAATCCTGAACCGTCCATTGTTAGGGGTGCTACTAAAATGTTTAACTGCTTGCTAAGTACAGACATCAATTTTGCAATAGCGTAGATGGGGAACAGCACTGATTTTATGACGCAGTCTCTGACATGCATCTCAGTATGCACTTGCCCAACATGATGTAGTTAACGTAATCTCCTATGTTGTGTTGAGTAATCCCTGGATGTTACTCAGCTCGTTGCCTCATTGGAGATCCCTGAATAAAAGGGGGCCTGGCATATGTATAATAACCATGCTGTCAGTTTGATTGAGCCACTTCAGACTTAGTAGCTGAGACACAAAACACAATCACTGATTTGCTGTCAGTGCTCTGTTGGCAGCAGGAACGATGATAAATCCTGTCAAGAACTTGGTAAATTAAGATGTTTCAAAAACGCTTTCAGTTTCTCATTCAGAACCAAATCTGCCATTAATCCCTGGAGGATAAAGAAACTTTGAGTGTTGAATAGAGAATGAATTTGACCATCCATTTCCCCCTCTCAGCCTTGGAAAATAGTCTCAGTGCTCCGTTCTGAAAACAAATTAAAGTCGAGAGAAAGAGAAAGAAGTTGGCTTTTTTCTTTTTTCATATGTGACAGTGACTGAAACCCATTTTCCTAGAGCCAGATCAAAGTGTGCCTGGTGTGTGCAGGATCGCAGTCTGTTCCCCTGGGCTAATAATCATAGCGCCTGAACTCTTGGACCTCTACGATACACACTCAGTGGCCACTCTCTGCTTTCTGCCAGGCTTGATGCCAGCATCATGGTGCCCTTCACACCCTCCCCTACCGCTTCATCTCCCCTGGCTTTTCCCCTCATCCTTCCTGCCTCTTTAATACTCCTCCTTTTTCCCCCAGACCTGATGGTGAACATACTCAGACGTCCTCCCTGACGTGGCAGCAGGCTGGGGCTTGTCCCTACGCTGACTGTCCCACAGCCTGGCGGGGTAATGAAGGCAGCAGGAGGGCCGCCTTACTGCTTGCCCGTGTTGCGCTTCATCATTCCTGCCACAGCCCAAGGTTCTCTAATTAAGACACCGACTTGGCCCGGCAGATTATGTAGCAGCTGGATCATTAGCGTAGAGGGTCAAATGGCATGCGTCTTCGTGTAGCGGGCGGAGTGCCTTTCATCAACCCATGTCTCTGTCAGCTCACCTCCGGTGGCTACCAGAGGGCTCTGCCTGCTTTATTCTCCTGGCTGCCCCCATTCATACTTGGTGATGGGACTAAGAATGATGGGGGGCCATGTCGGTATGAATGGAAACATTTACTTCATGACCACCAAGAGTGGCCACTGTCACACACTGCAATGCCAGTTCATTAGGTACACCTAGTTAAATCTAATGCAAAAGTACAAGACACTATCTGATAAAGGATGAGTTATAGCCATGTCATTTGTAGACTATAGGTTAGTATTGTGGTTACTAATTAATTCATTGTTTAGCCTGTGCCCCTCAGAGTTGTTTAGATCCTAAGATGATGTCCTCAAATGCCTTGTGTTATCCAGCCAGTGACCTATCCAAAGGAATCCAGTTTGTAATTATATAAAAAAGAGAAAGCTGCAAATCCTCACCTTTGAGAGGCTGTACTAGAGACTTTTAGTGTTTTTGTTTTTGTTTGTTTTTTACTGAAAATATTGTTGAAAATATCAAGTAATAAAATGGGTGTCAATTAAATTTCCCTTGACTGACTAATCATTCAATCAACCATCAATATCCAATTCCAAGTGATTGACTGACTGAAATCTAAATCTTGCTTGCTAATTTCTGAATTAAACTTTGATCAGTTCAACATCTATATCATTTCAACATTTCTGATTGGGAATAGTTCTATTGTAGGCAAGTTGAGGACATACAAATTTACTTTTTTATTAAAAGATAAATATACAATGGATATAACATGAAGACATGATACAACTTGTCTTAGCTTGTAGGAGAGTACAGCAGAAAGTCTGTAGTTTTAGTTTTTTTTTAGTTTAGACCTAAAAAAAAAAAAATCTGCGCATGTGCGTGCGTGTGTGTGCTTCAACTCACTGTTAGAGAAGAGAGAGTGATGTGCAGCTGGTGCCAGTATATGGAAACTGCAGAAAATAAGTATTGAAATGGTTTCGAATATTCAGTATTGATATATCAGTGTTTTGACAGCACTACTGGAGGCCCAGTGTGATGAATGGAGCTTGATTGAAAGATGTGCTCTAATTATCTCTTTTGGCCATTTGAGTGGTGCTGCAGATATTCAAATGGATAATAATATATAGGTGAATATTCAAAGTCAAATTTGTTTTGTATTTCAATAGGCTGCCATTCAAAGAGGAAAATTACTGTCATTAGGAGCTTATGAGTCACCTTGATTTCAGTTACAGGGTGGAGATATGTTGTGTATGATGTGTTTGTCTTCTCGGTGATGAGGAATGAGGCTGACTCACCTGTTGGTAGTCAGTCAGCAGCCCTGCTCATCTGTCAGTCTGCTCATGACTGCCGAGGTTGGGAGAGTTGCCTCAAAGCCTTTGGTGTTTTCATCAAAGAAGATTTAAAACAAGCACATTGAAAAGTAAATAACCATGTCTTTTTCCAAGAGAACAGATTAAAGTGAAACTCAACCCAAAATCTGTCTTTGAGTATCAAAAGGCTTGAAAGGTGGCTACAAAACATCGTGTTCTTCTCATTGAATTAGAAAAGTTGTGGGCAGCTTGATATCAGGCAATTAAAATGGATTTTAAATGCAACACAGTTGCAGAAAGGAATAAAGTATCAAATCATCCGTAAAAAATACAATACAATACAATACAATACAAAAAATACAAGCGCAGGTACACCCACTAAAAATCACCTGTTGACCCCATTCCCACTTACCACAGGCAAGGCAGCAGTAAGCTAAAGCACCACGCTGTACGTCACTGATTTCATGTTTCATGCCACATGCCATGAATGCGCCAAAAACAGTTGTAACAGAAAACACCAATAGACCCAAAACTGTGGATGAATTATTTTGAGTGTCACAACCCCCTCAAAATGGCTTGTTTCACTATCATAATTTGAGCCTTTTTTTGGTTGGTGATCCGGGTATTTTTATACCCTGGCAAGTCAATCTTTTTTGGGCTCAAAACATCACTGAACAGCTTTCATAGGAGTGAATGGGGCTGTGCCTCCAACACTGTGTCCAGTAAGAAAATGTCATTCATAGACTGCATCCCAGATTCCTTCCTTATTTGCGCGTCACCGCTGAATGTTGATAATGCGCCATCACTTTGCGTGGTGAAATTTGGCACGTCAACCTGGGTCTTGTGTTTAGATCAGAGCCGAGCCAGGACAATTAAAACCTGTGTCTGCTGCAGAGTCAGATGATCCGGGTGTAAATGCTGAGTTTACGCTGCACACAAAAGCCTGATCTTAGCAGGCTAAAGTGGAATTTTTTGACCAGTGGGGGTATTACTGACATAAATTTAAGGTGACCGCAGCAGCTGCTCTCCGTCACAGCCATCTCTTAAGCCTCAAAGGGATTGTTTTTGATCCTCAAAAGATCTAGTTTTGGGTATCAATTTAAAAAAAAGAAAAGACAGGAACTCTGAAAGAAATTTTACTCAGAAAACTTTTACAGTGTCAAATGAAGCCTAACATTGATTACAAGAGAAGATTTAAGACCGATGCTCCACTCCACATTAATGATCTTCCCCCAGCTGGTTTTAGCTTCTCGTCCCAGAATTCTGTTTAGATGTTTGAAAAATGCCTTCATCATCTGGCTATGCCCGTCTACACTGCTAGCAGATATTGAATTGGCTGCTGGCCACTAGCTAACCCCCGCTGTGAGAGATCAATTGAAAGGGACAACCACAAACTGCTTGTGACTTACAACCACCAAAGTAGTTTGCCCAATTTAGGAATTTCTTATATTCCTGCTGCATCCTGAACCACCAGCTATGGCCCAAAAAACTTTTTATTTTTAAATTCTTCACCACCATTTTTCCAAGAAAGATATTTGCAAATCAAAGATGGGATTTGCAAACTATCTGCTAATGGATTGGTTCATTTAAATTACTACAAACCTGTTAGAAAGTACCATGTTTTGATAAAGACAAAGATTATGATCATGAAACGAACACAATTTGGAATGTGTCTGAGCCAGAGTTTTAAAAAATGGGATAAATGGTAATCATTTAGTATTATTTCACACTGCACGTTTGAAAGATAGGGTATTTGATCTGATCTGAGTGCACACTCAGACTTACACATGCTCGCACACACAAAAACACACTTGTACGTGCATGCTTAATCAAGAGAAAAATCCCACAACTTGTTGAGGATATCTCGTTCTCCTGCCCGTTCTGCCCCCCCCCGCCAGATTGCCGTGTCATCGTGCTCGTTTTTTTGTACTTTTTTTTTTTTTACCCCAGATGCCCCAGTTCACCTACCTTTGTAACTTTAGGCCTTTCTACTCTGCCCCTCTATTTTAAGACCGGCAGGGCAGTGTGCCAAGAGGGACAGAGAGACAGGCTGTTGCAGGCTGCACTCTCTGCACAGCACGGCCGACACGCACAGGGCAGAGGAGGGTTTGCAAGACGACACTGGTTGGCTTGTTTACGGCAGAGGCTCCGTTTGGGGGAGGAAGAGGAGAAGGCAGGCGAGCTGGCAGGCAGGGAAGAAAAGGAGAGGGGGTTTACTACCCTCAAGAGAGTCGGAATTCCTCCTGAGCCATTTCCCCATTTGGCTGGCAGTTGTGAAAACAATTGCCTGGCATTTACTCTCTCTCTGTGCAGATGGAGTCCCAGCTATGAGTCAGCTTTGAGAGCAGCAAGTGGTGGAGAAAGCGGTGGGCTTGTGATCTGCTGCACAGTGAATATAAGCATACTTTACAGAGACACTTGGTTTTTGATGTTGGGCAGATGGTTCAGAGTTGCTTCCTCGCTTACATTTCTATTCGTTGTCTGCAGTATTGCTCATATGCATATCTTTTGTCTCCAATGTTTAGTTCCCTCTTAGACTAATAAAGGTATGTCTGTTTTTCTGTTTCTCCAGAGTTGACCTACAGAAGCCGATATGCTGATGTCTTGAGCTGAGGGAGGCTTCATCTTCAACCTGTCCGTCATCTCCATTTGTTATTCCACTCCTGGTCTGCACTCCATCAGCCACCAAGCGCCAACAAGAAACCACCCCCAATTTCACCTCCACCTTTTCCCCACCCCCCTCCTGCCCAGCCTGCCGTCACCATGACGTCGGAGCTGGAGAGCAGCCTGACCTCCATGGACTGGCTTCCTCAGCTGACCATGCAGGCAGCCATCCGCAAGGCGGACGCCCAGAATGCCCACGGGCCAGGCATGGGCAAGAAGAGTACCCTGCTGGATCCTAACACCACACTGGACCAGGAGGAGGTGCAGCAGCACAAGGACGGCAAGCCACCCTACAGCTACGCCAGCCTCATCACGTTTGCCATCAACAGCTCGCCAAAGAAGAAGATGACACTGAGTGAGATCTACCAGTGGATCTGTGATAACTTTCCCTACTACAGGGAGGCGGGCAGTGGCTGGAAGGTGAGAGAAAGACACATCTGGCCTTTATTTTAGGCTGATGCAGCAGGCTCAAAGTTTATTGCCATCACGATGATGACAGAGTTGTACCAATGTCCAAGTGGGACGTCTGACTTTAACTCTGATTTTATGTCAAACCAAATGTGACACATAATTTCAGTGCTTTTGAAAACTAAAACTGGATGTCCTTTTGGTTGTTGCAATGGCAGGGTTATACTGTTGCTTGCATCATTTTATACACAAATGGAAATTCTTCCTCGACCTTAGGTTTTGTCGTAAGATGTGGATAGCAGTTGTAGAAGAGGTGAAATTGATATGCCTTGACTTAAATCATTGTTTTGTGGTTAGGGTATCTTAAACAAAGTGAGATGCCATTGGTAATCACCATTGTCACTTAGAGAGAAACTACGAGTGTGCCAAATCACACGAAGTGCCTGTGAAAAATGGTGCAGCCCTGAGAGAACCATATGAAGTGTAAAACCCTGGATTAATATTCAGAGAAGTGGCCCCTATCTGTGCGAACACACACTAAATAGCCCATTCATGGGTGGTATTATTCATTGCAGATGCCTTGATAGGAGAAGGCCATTATGCAGAAGGAGAGAGCCAGTGCTGTGTCATCATCTCAAGGAGCCCATGATATACTGAGATGAAGCTATGCTGATTGCCTTTTAAAGGGCCCAGATGGAAATTGATATTAGAATGAGTTTTCCAATCAGTCGACGTTTATTGGAAATAGAATCTTAGGCACTGCTTTATTGCAGTCAGACAAGATGTATGAAGCCCATTTCCTGGGGCGACAAGATCTGGCGTGTGCACAGGCAAAAGCGTGTGTGTGTGCACGTGCATGTATGTGTGTGTGTGTGTGTAGGGGGAGATGAGAAGGCATGTGTTATTGTAAATGGATTGATTTTAGCTTTTGTGGCATGCCTTTTGTAAGGAAATGAATTGTTTAATATAGCAACCTTTGTTTCCTCCTTTACCTTCATCATCTCGTATTTAGTTGTCAGAAACATAGCAGCACACGTGCTTTTAGTCTGCATGTATTCCTGCGTTGAGTTAAAGCAATTTTCATTCAGCACTGAGGTCAGCTCTGTATTTTGTATACCGCCTACCTGCTTTGGCATTGAATTTAACCATTCATTTCACATTAACGATCTGTCTCTCCAGACATGGGCACAAGGTTGCAGCAGATCTTTCCAATTTCTTTGTTGTTGTGTTAAGATTGTTAACAAATCTGGCACTTATTGCTTAGTCCGTATCCACTAAGATGCTTTTATATTCCTTTGTGTTGAGAAAGCAACTTGGAGTAATCATCATTTAGGTGGGTTGAAGTGGACTTAGTGAAGTTTTATGCACATCCACAGATTTTATTGCTTGGAAATATGAGGGTGTGACTGACCAGCCCAACTAAAATAACTGTAGATAAGACACAACATTTAGTCAACACTTTACACTTTTTATACATTTAGAGTGGGTGGCCACAGTGGGAATCAAACTGGTGCTGCTGGCAGGGTACAAGCTTTGCGCTACCCACTGAGTTACAGTCCCACTGTAGATACAGCAGGAGGGACCACGTGATATCAATTCACCAAAGCTTGGCCAATGTGTGTGGCTGTCTGCTCATTGCCTTTAGTTCTTTTACTGTCAAGTATGGCTTTTTCCTGAAATCAGGTGCTAATTTCAGGATTTCCATGGCCATGAAACACTGTGGGACATGCTTATGTAATTCAAACCTTGTTGTAATGCTTAAAAATAATAATTGGCATTCATGACTTGGAAATGTCATGAAATACTAATAGAAAGCAGGTCTTTATTAGAATTGTTTAAAAACTTCACAATATATATCATAGGAACTGTTTTGAAACCCTTGCAAAAATGCAGCTGCTGTTCTGTATTTTAAAGATTTTTCTACAACCTTTTTAGTTGCAAACCAGCGATTGGATTCAATCCTCTTTGGGATTAACTGACCAAGGCAAATTTCCAATATTGGAAGTAAGTATGCAGTTTAAGAAGTGTGAGATCATGAAAGGTCTTTTCTTTAGATTGACAAATACCCCATAAAGCAAAACTGATGTTTTTACAGGGTTGTAAGCTTAAGTTCACTGCAAACTATTAATTAATTATTAATGTGATTTTACAAGAGTACAGTTGTGAAAAGCGGTTGCAGAAAGCATTATTGCTAAGGTTTATGTGCATTAAATTCATGGCACTTTATTTCACCAGTATAATCCTCTCAGTATCAATACTACTTTCCAGTGAGTCCTGAGTACATAATGCACAGTATTATTCAACGTGTTTACCCATTAATTACCTCTGTCAAGGCTCTTATGTTTCTTTTAGAGTACATGAAATTCAATGGACCGACAGGCCTTGGATCAAGGAACAATTGATTACAGATTTTTATGATTTCCACCATCACAGGACTGTTGTTTGGTATCCACGGAGACGAACTATAACTATAAATATATAGTGTTGAGATGGAAAGAGTTTCTATTCAGCGTCAGGTGTAATGCAAATCTGTTGACGTAACTGAAATGATGTCTTGGCTGTAAGGGCAAGTTAGCGAATTAGTCAGCGTTTGTGGAGTTTGACGCTCTTCAAGTACTTTCTGGTTTAGTAAAAGATTGCACAGATCAACAGATTATGGCCTACATGTGGGCTGTAACTGTAGAAATACCGTCACATTTAAAAGTGTGAAAAACCACATCACTCTAACCAGGATGCTGTACTGCACAGGAAACAGTGAAAAAGCGGTTTGAAGATGCGCTCATAGGCTAGAGCCTGCGTCACAGTCTCTCTCTCAGTTCTTGTTAAAAGGGTGTTTTCCCTGCCATAGTTTTTTTCTGAGAATCTAAACAACTGAAATAATTTGTATAAACCTGTATGTAAAAAACCGTCTCATTACATAAGACAGTGAATGAAGTCCAATAATACTGTTTCCATGCCTGGGGCATTTGAACAAGCTCCAGTAGCCCTAGGTTTGTTCCTAATGTTTTTGTGCTTGGAGAATTTTCACAACCCATCACACAAATCATATTTTCATCTAAGCTTGTGCTAAAGCCAGGGAAAAGTTTCTCTCTCCCAATCATCAGGAGCTTTGCTTTTTTGGGGGGCTTTAAATCCCTCAGAGAAGCATCTTTGGAAAAGTAGCATGTACACCTAATTGAAATTGTATAATTCTGTAATATCCATGCAGTAGTAATGTTTCCCTGCACTGTGACTATTGATATGATATGAATCCACCTATAGTGTGACAGAGTAATGCATGTTTGTGTGTGTAATTAGTTGGAAGCAAGCATGCCTGGGTGGGGTGAATGTAGGTCGGATGTAGTCATCGCTCCTCTGTTCCCCTGGAGATGTCAGTCGCAGGAATTTGGGACTCAGCACACGCATGCGTCTGTTCTGTATGATAATGCAAGCTGTGCCGGCGAGATGAGACCAGGCTAATCTGGGCACCAGCAACTCATTTAGTCATCTCAATAGAACTCCATTAGCCTGCGCTTTTAAGAAATATCAATAAGTGTTGTCAATAAAAACAGATAATTCATCAAGGTCAAAAAATATGAGCGCTGCCTTCGAGAGTGCAGAATGTGTGCTTGGCATCTATGAGCAAGCCATTAGATGGTGCTTTTCTTAACACTTTCTCCAGCTCTCTGAGGTATTCATATTTTGCAGGTTTGTCTCAGCAGTCTTTTGTAAGATTCAGCATGTACACTGCAGCTTCTGCGTCCTTCTGTTCATTGTATGTCATATGCATGGATTTCTGAAGTGATGCCAGTTTCCTTCAGGACATTATTTTGCATACTATGATTCCTAAACACATAATTTCAAGTAAAGTAGAGGCATGTTTGAGTACTGCAGTATACTGTTTCCTGTGTTCCTGATTTTTCAGTGATCTCTTGGTCAAAGTTAATATATATTGCCTATTTTAAAGCCACCAAGAGCAATGTAATTTGCCTGAGATGACTCCTCTGAGATTGTAAGGTAAATTGAAGCAGTCAGGTCTCTTTTCCTGTCATGGGCACTTCACAAAGAATACTTTTGAGTTTGAATACTTTGAATAGATTTGGTATTGAAGAATACATAAAAGCATGCATGTTGGAACTTTATTGAAATAAAAATGTGGATTATTTGTATGATAAGTGATGGATTTAACGGATTAGGGGATGAACATAGGTCTGAAATCTGGTGTCACAACTTCTCGAATCTGCTCATTCTCTTCACGGATGCAGAGTCGCGTGTCATGAATGGCAAATCAGCGTTCTCTCACTTTCGCTACAACAGTGGGGCAATTGGTGCATAAATGATTTGCAGACGTGTGGCTTCAAGACAGTTCAAGACGACAGCTTCAGGGGAGGGGGTATTCCCCTTGTCAACCTCTACCTGCAAATCATGATGGCCAGTCTGGTAGACAACTCGAGAGCAAACCATAGAGGTTAAGATTTTATTGAGGTTTCAATAAGTATTGCTTGTCAATTGTATATTGGCCTTTTTTTTGAATCACTGTTTAGTGGAGAGATGGTGTTAAGTATTGACCTGTGTCTAAATTATTTGTTTAAAACATTAAATGACAACACCAAGTGGACGTCTTAAGATAATATTCTTACTCTAAATGAATAATTACGTGTTTGAAACTTTGATTTTAAAATGCCAAGCCACATTTTATATTTTGTCTGTCATAATTTCAAATAATTCATTTTACTGATAATTGATAATTTGCAAATAAATGTACTGAAATCAAATTAACATCGACATTTAAGCTCTCAGGTGTTTTTGAAATAATGCCTTCATACTGGATTGGCTAATTTAAGCAAACAGACTTGCTAATTGATTCTGCACGGATGTCTTAACTGATTGCAGTCTTTGTCAGGCTGTTAGAAATGTGAGACTCTGCGGAGTGACAGTGTGTGCGATTTTTCTTTTCTGGTATATTTTCTGTTTTAAAAAAAAACTGGTCAGGAACAGTATTGAATAGAGACTCCACATACACTCTCAAATGTTGACCTCCACACTCATCTCAAACCTTCTCCCGGCTCCTTGTAGGCTCACTTCAGGCAAAGTGTGTAAATTCCCCTCTGCATTTCTTCCAGGTGAAGAATGCCAAAGAAAATCTGGAGCAATTCTCAACCAGTTTAGAAATGCTTGAAATGTTTGCTCTTGAACTTTAGCTGTTGAGGAGATTGTTGCTACTGGCATGATTTTATTTTATTTTATTTTTTTCATCTCTTCCACACCTGTGTAGAGGAGAGAAAATTAGCTGGAAGAGAATGTAGGCTGATGTTGATTGCCTAACAAATATCGAGTCTCCCGCTGCATTTTCACTCTGGTCCATAGCTCTCACATGATCTTGTTAACAGGGAAGTATAGCTTTGGTCTGTAAATCGTCCACTGTGCAGGGATGGGGCACAGAGCTGCCTTCTGCATGGGCCCTGGACCTTGCTTTGATCTCATTATAAAATGCAAATACACAGTACCCTAAACAGATCAAAGGTTCAACTTCCCATTGGATCTGAGGCTTAATAATGGCAGCCTGGAGCAGTTTTCTATTTTTTAAGAAGCGATTTGGGTAGCTACTGGTCCTCCAGGACATTATTTACTCTGGAGATAATGTTCCTGCTTCTGACTGGTGACTAGCCACAGCTCAGAAAATCCCTGCTCCTGTTGCTTATTTGAATAAGATTGGTCAGGTATGAGAATTTGTGCTTCCTGCCCCTATCTCACACCTCAAGCTTAGGTTTGCAGGGCCTGAAATCTGAAAGTGTAAAATTGCTTCGGTGCTAGACTCTCTGATACCTTCATCTGCTTCCTTAGCCTGTATCATCATTACACCGTAAAGCAAGCATTTAAATTTTAAGCACTTTGCTCATACTGAATTTTTCAGCAGCACTGATACATATTTAGAGCACTTTCTTCCTTTTGTAACGGAAGCATCAACACCAAATCCCAAATAATAACCCTTTTCAAAAAGTTCATAAATTTCTCTTTTTCAGTCCAATGTCATATGAACCTTGGCTGTGATACCGTCCAATGAGGGGATTTTTAGCACTTCTGTCTCATCCTGGATTCCTCTTTAATTGTAGAGACAGCAGAAGTGGCTGCATGCTGGCCCGGTGCTGACTTTGTCAGGTGGTGGGAGGGGTAGTGATTCACTCGGCAGCCAGTTTGATCCTGCTGTGAGGCGGGTTCCCGTGTCAGGAAGCTCCAGCCTGGCCACACGCCCACCAGCCTCACCTTGCACCCGCCTACCGGCGCCCCACCGCTCACGCTCTGGCCCTTAGAGTGGGCGGGGAGAGCAGGCTGGCAGGCCTTGGCACGGATACATTTTGGCAGGAGCTGCTGTCCCCACACTCCACTGAGTGAAGTGCTGACTGCAGTGCAGAACATAAAAGGCCCGAGGCTTCTATCTCTTCCTCTTGTGGCCTGCAGGCCTGTGTAGAAATGTTGGCTTCAGTTTTACTTGAAACTGTAGCTGTCTTTTTGACAGTCTTAGCCTCACAGTTCATCCCCTATATATATGACTTCTGTTATCATTTTAAACAGTCATTAACCCGTAACAGATCCCTCCCATCTACTCTTCTTGTTCAGAGAGTTGTGATATAGCAGTTGGTTGTAAAATCGGTTGACCATTACCATCAATTGATTCAGTGAACTTCCTCCTCTGTGATAATGACTTATGTTGAAGTCAATGCCTGACTCACTGGCTGGGAGACACCACTTGTGTCCCCACATTTTCTTTTCCACCTCCTAAGAATCATTTATAATGCTAATAACAGTGGACAATGATGGGCTGTTGATCCCTGCACACATTCTTAGTCACAGCCTCAGGCCTTTGAAAAAACTGTTAGTCAGTCTGTATTGTTGAGGCTTGTTCTTCAGTTGGTAATTATGGAGGAATATGAAAGGCCAAGACTGCAGATCTGTCAGCATAGTTGGGTCTGCTGGGTTGCTAACTTTCCTCATGTCCACTAGCTCGTTAAAGATCCAATATTGTGCTTATTTCTAGGCTTATTTTTTATTTTTATTTTTTGTCTGGGTGTCTACTTGAAAAAAATCAAAAAAACACAGTGTCTCTTATATTGTCTTTTGCTGCAGCACTTCGATTCACCTATTCTATTCTATTGGAACTCTCTGTTTTAGCACCCGTCTGCCCAGTCTGCTCTCACTGGTCAGCTCTCACAGACCTGAGTAGGAACCACCGATTGCTTTTTTTGTATCAATTCTGCTGGGGTTTTGCAACCACAGTTTACTGTGAGCATGGATGAGGCCAATAACATCACAAGTCCTCAATTTCTTAAGACAGATGTCTCTTAGTGGATTGAATGATTTTTGCTATGTGGTATTTTTGCAACACCTTGACCTGTTTTATAATCAAAACTCTGATAATCTGGGACCAAGGCTTGGCTTTTCTTTTCTTTGCAGAATAGTGGGTTGGATATGAGTAGATGAAAGTATTACGCTGACTGGCATCAGTGGGACCTGTAAGACTCTTAAATAACTAGGGACAGGGTCAGGATCTGTAATTCTATGTTTTTTTCCAGAGCTGTCCATTTATGTGGTGACTGAGATCATCACCTCCAGCAGGCCGTGCCATTGCTGTGTCATAGATCCATAGCTTGAAGTGCAGATGGGCAAGAAAAGTAACCCCAGTCTCACAGTTAAAGTTATGAACTGCAAGGAATTTGAAGCGCATTTCAGAACGAATCCTAACTGGAAAAATCATTAGCTAGTCCTTAGATTTTTCAGAGGAGAAGATGAAGGGCCATAGGGAGCTGCTCAGAAACTCTTTACTTCCGTGGCTAGAAAGATTTAGACAAAAATAGCACTTTGCTTTCCCTGTATTTTAACTTAGTTTTCCCAGCGATCGGCCTTCTGCCCTCTATCATTTTTCTGCTTGGTTGGCTGTCAGCTTTGCGTAATGTGTTGTACAGTAAGAGCTTAATATTACTGTGAATGCCTGTGAATTATGCCAGCCCATCATGGATTGTCTTATTAGGAATCAGGGAAGTGTTCATCCTTTTTTTGAATACTGTGTGTTGTTAGGGTGAAAAAAATTTTTCCTTGACTGATTATAATTGTAAAATTGTGTTCTGTTTTACTCTTGAGCTTACACACATTAAACAGCATCAGAAAGAAATAATAGCTTAGATTTCTTGTCATCTATTGTTAGCCTCTTTATATGAAAGTGATTAGAAAAAGCTCTGCTCCGTTACTCTGAAACAGCTTTCCCCTACTGGAGAAACAACAGTCATCAGATCCTTTGGGTTTGTTCTTAAAAAAGGGGACAATTTGAAAATGATTCAGGTTAACAGCTAAAATGCCATTCCAAATAAATGCTGTGACATAGTAAACTGCAAGTAACCACAGTATAAATATAAAGTGAAATTGGCGATGGTTATAATTAGTTGGCCAATTAGTTTTGTAAATGTAAGCAAGACCTCCTTATGCTGCTAAAAGACTACAGTACACATAGGCTGGGTTGAGCAGGCACGCTCGTCAATAAATCTTTACTGCTTCAGCTATTTGGCGGAAGATAATGAACACTTTCTTTGATAACCGCCCATGTTATGTACATGTACACTATATCCCAGTGATATCCTTCCGGTGTGCTTAAACAAGAAAACAATGCCCTCAGTGAACTCTTATTTTGTTTGTTATTTTCCTGTACCTGGACATATCACCATGTATGATATTTTAATTTGTGTTTTCAATATAAACTGCTCTTCTCCGTTAATTTGCTTAACTTGTGCTAAATGTATGCAGCCGTGCACGGTCAGAGCATCTGGATGCATTACTGTAGTTCAGTGATTGGTTAGGGTAAAATCAAATCCTCCCCTCCAGGAAACTGCTAATAAGAAGGCAATGTCAGACTGAATAACGGAGTAGTACCGTAATGGCTGTTCAGTCTGAATATCAGGCTACCTTTGTTTACATTGCGATCACAGATGGTGCCTTTTAACATAGCCTCTTGTATGTTCACTGATTTTTTCCCCTGACAAGGAGGCAGAGAAAGGAGAGGGGTATGCTGATGAATTCTGCATGCTATAAATAGAGCGCAGTCCTCTGAATCCGCCTTTAACACTGAATCTGCCCTGTTAAATTCATCTAAGCTGGGCTAGACCCGCTACTGCTGCAGCTGGCTCCGTCCATATATAAGATACAATTTTCACAACTGTTTAAAATAAACAAGGTGTGATTTAATCTTAACAAATATCTTTCAGTGTGACTTTGATTGATTGATATTTTTTTATTTATTTCTCTTGGTCTTTTTTAAAAATGTAATTAATAATATTCATAATTAAGGTAGCCTGCTCTCCCTGAAGAACGGTTGCCTCCTGTGAAGCGTGCAGCTAATTTATCTGCCAGCGCTGTGCTGTACAAGCAGCGTTTCCCTTTTGGAAATGAAAGGAAAAGAGGCTGCAGGACTAATTAGCAGAGGCTGGGGAAGGATCTTTTAGAAATGTCTACAGCAACCTGCGACTGCTGATAGGGTCAGAGGTCTGTAGCTTGACTGAGGTAAGCCGTGTACTGAGTGTCCACTTAGAGCAACTGGGAGCTTGGCCATGCTGCCTTACATCCAGACTGTAGGTCATTCACATCTGACAGAAATTTTTAAAAGGACTAGCGTGGCCCTGATGATTGCCATGTTGATAAAATCTGCATAGCAAGTAATTATCTTGGGTATACGTCATTCCATTTCATCTTCGTTCAAATCCACCCTCTCTCTTCTCTTGGCAATTATTTAACCCCCCTCACCTTCTGTGTCAGCTTCCCGCAGCTAATGGCTTCACTCTGCTTTTCACAACCCTTGCTTTTTTGGAGCGTGGAAATAAAGGCGAGTAGCTATGTCTTTACACGACTCTGCTGCTGCTCTCTGCTATTAAATGCTGCTTATTGATAAAGATGTCATTGTGGCAGAGGATATGTAGGAAAGAGGGTTTTTTGTCCATTTGCCTTGTCAGTGAAGCAGGATGGTTGTCTCTTATCCCAGAGAGATATTTGATCATCCTGCTGGTGCGTCCTCAGTGGGGTCAGCGGTCTGTGAGAGGGGGACAGTGACACAGCTGCGGCAGCCGAGTGGAACCAGTGATGGATGACATGCCAGAATGGGCCGCGCTGCCTTCCCAGGCGCCTGTGTTGACAGGCTCGGCTCTCGCATCTCACATTCGGCATCAGTAGGGCTAATCGCGGGTCATGCTGGCCACAGATGTGACACGTGAATATCGCTCCTGTAATTGCTCATTTGTCAAAGTCACTTTCTCAAAGAGCACGTTTCCACGGCTACATTATTGAACAAAACTTGATGTAATGGACAAACATAAAAAAAGATACTATGAAATTAAAGTGGGGCAATAGAAGCATTTTACACTTTGTCGTCTCATGCAGATTTGCCATAAGGAATCATTCCTGGTGTTTAAACTGGCTTTAATCATTATTCTTATGTTAAACGCACAAATGATAACATGACAAAAGAATGTAGTTTGATGACACTGTGAAGCAGCGTGGGATTAGGGGAGTTTTTCTTCATTGTTATACAAGCACCACTGCAGATGAAAATAATTGTGGTCCAACCAAAAATAGTGAACAATAGCTGACATGTCATCTGGTGTTTCCTGTTTCCCTGAAAGTTATAGTTAGTAGATAAACGAGATATGACGGCATTGACAGAAACAAATAAAACGCATCGTTACCTTGAATGTATTGTGGATTTTTCTGAATATTTAAGTAAACATTTTGAATGATCAAAAACAAAACATACTACAAAGGTCCAGTCATACAAATACATAATATGCCTATTACAATGACAGTGTCAAGTAGACACAAACACAACTCCAATTAAAGGTTGTTGCTTATTTTTTGTATTTATTAATTTTAACTAAAACACATTTTCAGCCAAGGGCCACTTAAAATTTTATTTCTAAGGCGAAATATGATGAATAGTCTAAATGGTATTCATTCATTTCCTCTTTCTTCTGATCCGAGGGCGAAAGCTACATTCTGTGTTTCTAGAAAATCGTCGGCTCCTTTCTAGCAGTATGTAAATTGTTTTGTGAGCGTGTGTGTTCATGTGTGTGCTCGCAGTGATTATAATCCAAGCCCTGGCTGTGAGCCCTTCAGCCTGTGCTCCACCAGCCACAAGGCCACAGCCTCTCCCCACCAGTTAATTGCATCTGAATTAGTCCATTAATGTGGCCGTGTAGAGGGATGAAGGGGTGCACGGAGGTGTCTGGCCTCTTTTGACCACTGCGATGTATTATTAATGGGTCAGCAAGTCTGGCAGCTCTGCATTAACTTGGCTAATGGACTGTACGGTGGGTCTGTGATTCCCTTTTTAGAAGGAAATCAAATCTAATACATATTACAACAAAAAAAAAATTCTCTTTGGCTTTTTTCAGAGTTTGTTAGCGAGTGCAGAGCAGTGATTTCAAATGAGCTGCTGCTTTGTGGATTTGCTCCCTGCTGACAGGTTACTACAGGGAGTCCAAGGTTACACTGAGTCATCACCCTGTGTTTGTCATGGACATGTACAGTAATGTACTTCGCTAATGAAAAGCTAAGCATCAGATCAGATTAATACAGATGATGGTAAATGGCTTACTTTTTTCCTCAGCTTGTGTAATAGTCTTCAAGCTGAGTGTATTCAAGAGCCTCGGGGATGAATGTTGTAAATCTATGAGTGACTTTCATGACACGAACACAGCCGATTAAGGAAATAAAGCCCTTTATCTGGCTGATCTTCATCTTTTGCACCCCAGTCATTTCTGAAAAAGACTTGGCATCACCAGGCAGAAGGTTAAAGCAGCCAGATCCAGAGTGGTGCTCATGTCGACCAGGTGATTTCTCTCTGTGTGACATTTAAATCTCATATTTTATTCAGATGATAGTTTCTTTAACTAAATCACAGTTAATGAAAATATTTCTTTATCTCTCAGCACAGAAATAATATTGGTGCATAGCTGTAGTCTGCACTACAGTCAAAAGGCTGTGCAAAGACAGAGGGTTAAGAAGTGGATGTGACTGTTTTATTTATTTGTATTCTGATGGTAACCTGCATATTGAGCAGCAGCATAAACTCTATAATGTTTGTGTAGACATGCAGGAAATTTAAAAGGTCAAAATGGCTCAGTTTTCCCTCAGCTCGATACAGTGTGTTTTCCCTACGTCTGTTTTGCATTTTGTCATCCAAACATCACATTTTACAGTCTTGGTATGTAGATGTAAAATTTGCTCCTTGCTTCTGAAGCCCATGGAGTAAAGAATATACAGTGAAGTGGCGCACAAAAGACTCTCTGTGCCGTTACTTAATTTGTCTAACTCTTAAGTGGACAGTTGGCACTACCCCGTCACCATTAGTAGCTGCAGTCAGTTCTTCATTGTTAGTGGGCACTGTAGTCAGCAGGCTGCTGTGAGCCATTGTCAGAGGATAGCATCAGAGGCTCTTCTTCTGGCTGATAATTAAGTGGCGTACTGACAAACGGCTTTCATCAGATCCCTCATGTGGAACTGAGAGCATGCGAAGGCTTTCAGGGAGGATAAACCAGAGGACGTCACTTTGCCTCCAATCTTTCATGGCCTTGTGCTGCCTCTGCAGTGGAGGAGGAAGGGAGAGAAAAAGCGCCCTGTGTAGCACAAGAGAAAAGTGCGAGCCTGCATCACTCAGAGAACCAGACTCAGTTTACAGCACTGTGAAAGGCGGCTCTCTTTGCCGATATTGTCAGTCTGTACTGTACCAGTTTCCCAGTTTGTCTCGGGCGACCAAGCATACAGTATGTGCTACGTCTTTTTTTCCCATTTGAGAATCTGTCAATTATTTTTGTTTCCTCTAGGCTGATGTAACTTGTGATGACTGTAGGCGCTGAGTGCACGAGAGTAGACAGACTGACAGAGTTTGACCCCCTGAAAAGATAAAACTACGAACCAGCCACTATGAAATCCCTTTGCTCAATCGTCACCAAAAAAATCAAGGTCAGCATCAGTTTTATATGCAGGCTTCTAATTTATCTGATTTTATGAGTAGTATAAACTTCCATTATTTAGAAATACGTCTGCATGATTACTCAAAATATAATGAAAATTGCAACAAGTGAAATATTAGAAATACAAGACGCTGAATACATCTAATAAAGGTAAAATGGCCATTGAAACAGCATTATAATGAAGCACTGTAATGCTGCAGGGCTAGACATCTTGTTTTCAATAAGTAAGAAAACATGTTTGTTTGGTACAGACTCAAACAAATGTCACACCATCATAATAAACAATTATAATTACTTCTGATCTACTCATATCAATTCCAGGCTTAAATCACCAATTTTGTTCCATGGCTGATTTAAGCACCACACACTTCTAGTTTATGCCCCACCCATTCCGAATATGGATGCAAATAATTAAGTTGGTTGAAGAGTTAAGTATACGGATACAGATAATGATGTAATCACTCATCACTACTGCCCTAATGTGCAATGCACTCTGCTAGGAGTGGATGATATAGCTTTAAAATAATATTGTAGTATTTTTATGTCACAATACACAATTCATATCTTGATATTTAGAAATCTCCTCAAAAGCGCTTCAGAAATGCAACAGTATTGTACGGATGACAAAGTATTATTCATATTTGATTTCTGATAAATAATCATCGTGTAAAGAGGATATAATAATTATCAAAAGGCCCTTACTAGAGCACGAAGAACAGTTTGTTGAGTAGAGTAAGACAACACTGATCATGTTAAAACGATATGTAAATTTTAAGACGATATACTTTCTCATATCACAATGACATATGTCATTATTTCGTCTTTATTAGTTTGTTAGCTGCCGTTCCCACTCGCTTCATTAGTTGCTAAATAAGAGAAAATAACAGAAGCTAACTGTATCAGGTAGATGACATCTAGTGACTTATCAGCAGTTACAGGAAACAGACTAGTTGTCTGTTTCCTGTAATTGCTGATAAGTCACTGGATGGCATTAAATAAAATTTGACATTTGGAAGTATTTAATGATTAAAGCAGTGAGAAGGCCATTTTAGCATTTGCAGTAATCTAAGTTAACTTGAAGCATGATTCTTGATTTTCTGCAGTGGATGTTACACAGGTTTATTTTCCTGACTTGATTCTAGTCCTGCCACATCTCAACCTTTTCGTTCCAGCCTAATCTACTATGTTGTACCAACCGGTTTACTGCTCAGTTGTGTTATCTATCACTCAATCCTGCCAATTTCCAGAGAGGTCGGTGCCCATCATCATTTCTCCTCCATTCTTTTTGGTTCATTGCCAATGACAACCCCGTTGAAGGTCAGAGATGTTCTGAAATAATCCACTTAATGGAATAATCCTACACTTCTGCACGCCACACTGTGCAGCAGTGATCGCAAGTGTAGCAGCAACACCAGAGGTTGTGCAAAGTGCTTCGACTGTGTGCAGTTTGGCTTTGAGTGAGAGAGTGAGACAGAGTGGGAGAGACACAAATATCGGCAAAAGAGAGAGACAAAGACGGATAGCTCTCTGAAGGACTGTGATCAAATAGGCCTCATATGAGTGGCTCAGGGCTTTTGTTGTAGTGTGACCTGCCATTCAGCGTTGCATTAAGTGAATTTTTCCCCCACAGCTTTTCAAATCTGCAGTGACTGCCTCCCAATTTATAAGGGGAATGCTCGAATTTCAAACGTAGCATTCAAGCCAGGACTGTAACCTCGAGTGCACCTAGAAAATAATGCAGAAGTTTGTTTTTTTTTCCCTTGAATTTTTGTGCAGGTCTGTTCCAAGGTTGGCCTTAAAGCAACAAAGCAGGTAGGGAAGGGAATGTGGGCGCACGTGTCTGAGTGAGATTGAGTTCAGAACATTTATATTGGAGCTTTTGCTCTCTAACCCTACTGCTTCTGTTGAAAAGGGAACATCCTTGTTGCAGCATTCATAAACTTCTTATGTGCCACTAGAGAACTATGGGGTTTTTTGTTTTGGCTCCGTCTATTGTCTGAGCTCTATAGGATGCAGTATCCCTAGATTACCCTCAGCAAAATTTCTTGGCAGATGAAGTTGGAATTTCTGTGCTTACTGTGTTATGGAGGAATCCACACACTGCCAAATGGGCAGGTAAGCTCGTTGTCTACTTTTACTATATGTTTGCCGACTTCTTTGGTTAATGTGTATCGGACGGTGGTTAATATGTAGACGGTTTGGTCTAATATGACCTCGGAGACAGTCTTCTATTGCTGTAGACTGCTCTTAGCTTGCTTGTATTTATCTAGAACAAATGTCACACCTTGCACATCTTTCCGAGGTGGCTTTTGTCCACTGACAAAGCACATTTTGTACCTGCAGCGTCACCTGTCAATCCTCTTTACCTTTCCTGCAGTTTGAATGTATGGCTATGGCCTCTGGAAAGCATACACCTGTGGAGGCTGATGCAAATCGGTGACGTCAGTTGTCATTTCAGTTGGCTCGCCTGTAGTTGTAGGAGGAAGGTTGAAATCTTTGATCTTTTTCCTTTGTTTGTCCTTTTTTGTGTTCATTAACTCTGTACTCTCTGAAACTCTTTAAAAAAATCCCTTATAATAAAGTCCAAGCATCTCCAAGGGTTTTGTTGCCATCAGTGTTCTCGCTTCTCCTGATAACATGTCCTTTTTGAGGCCACACATGTAATCGCTTATCAAGCTAATTTCTTTCTTGCATGTATCGCCCTCATTATATTAGCCTGCCAGTGAAAAATGGGTTTAATTTAGCCAAATGTTTACTGTTGGAGGAGGGGGAGAAAAATACAATTTCCCCAAAGTGTCATCTCCTTCTGCAGAAGTGGCTGTTGAGTTTTAATTACTATAATACCTCAGTGTGCTACACCAGATGACCTGAGACTATAAAGCAAAAGTTAGCAATCATTTAGATTTTTCTCATTTTCTTTTGTCTTTGCATCCTGGACATAGATGTAGAGCTCTCCTAGCGTGGAGTAACAGGTTATTATATGTATGACAGATTTCACCTTGGCATGTTATTTTTCTGCGGCAAGCGAGCAAAGTGTTCATGTTTTATTAAAACTACATATAAGTGAGTAAAGATCAGAGACTAAGGGGTTTGAAACCTAGCATGCCAACACATTACTACTAGATGCCAAGGGAGGCAGATCAAATGCCTTTGAAGATGGTTAAAAAAAATGAAGTTGAAAAATCGTTATAGTTGACTTCATTGGTATTTGAGTGCAGGCTTTGGGTCTCTTGGTAGCTTTGCTAGGTGTGAGAGAGCTTTGCAGTGTGTGTTGGAAGACTTCTGACAGTATGGTGTCAGTGGGGGAGGGGTCACTTTAGTCAATAAGGCTTAAGTAGTGCTAAATAGAATTAAATAAGTCCTTGATAGGTGTTTAATATAATTGTTTTTGTCATTGAAGCTCAGAATGACCTGCTTTACAGCTGGAGCCTTGAGGGCATGTTTGTCTCATAATTTTCATGTGAACGCGTGTGGTAAAATAGGAGGTGACGGGTTTTAAGTGCTCAAAATGCTGAAGCATACAGCATACTGACACGCCTTTGTCATCACACAGCAGGTTTTCATCCAGTCATTCAGAAGAGCCTCGCTCTGATGGCCTTAAGGTCACAGCTCCTCTCACAGCTAACAGGATTAAATCATCTGGTGATTGCACCTGGATGAACTTACCTTTCTCTACCTGTGTTGTATGTGTGTTCAATAAATTATTATTATTTTTTATTTTTTTAAAGCAGTGCCTTGCTGAGCGAACACTGTGGCATCCCACATGCCTTCTTCCCACACCCACTACAAATAGACAGCGAAGGTGCTACATTCCGTGGCCTCGGTGCAGATCCCCGAGGCTGAGGAGTATGTTCTGTGTTGGTGGGCATGTCACAGGGTCCATAGAAAATAACAAAGGCCTAAAAATACAGTAATCTACCTGTGTGTGTGTGTGTGTGTGTGTGTGTGTGTGTGTCCGTGCATCCGTGCGTGCGCACGTGTGTTTGTGTGCGTTCGTGTGTTTTACTGTATCTACTGATTCACTTCCCCTTCTTTCTTTCTGTCTTTCTTGCTTTCTCTGTCTTTCTGTTTTCCTTTCTAATATAGCACTTAGGCAGATAGCCAAACTAAAAATGTTAACTCAAAATCCACCTTTTCTTTGCTATAGTTTCCTCTGAATCCGGCACCCTTTTTTTTTTTTTTTTTTGTTAGGTCAAACATGATACTATGGTTGGGAAATCAAGTGTTGCATCCTTCTAACATGAGTCAGGAAATGCAGCGTTATTTTAGACGTACTTCCTTCCTTTCATAAAATGATTTTCACACAGTGATTACATTTAAAATGTAGTCTACTGTGACATCTCTTTCTACTGGCATCTGCAGTCCACCATGTTAGAAACACAACTCATTGTTCATGTGTTCATTATGTTAGCCCTTAGATCTTCCTTTATTTGTTTCAATTACCCATTAATTCACTCGCCCACCCAGTGACCAGTGCTTGCCTTCCTCTCGCCATTCATTCATTAAAAAGATTTCTGTGTTTTGGAACATATCTGAAGCGTCTATCTCAGTAGCAGCTCAAGTCTTTTGTATCTCTCCATCATCCAGACTTGCTGACAGGTCAATTAGAGTTTGAGTTCCTTTCCTCAAAGCAATGGCACGTGCAAGAATGTTTGCTTTGGTTTGTCTGATTCTCCCCTCATCTGTACAGACACTCCATAGAAGATATTAGATGTGGCAACACAAGCCTGAATGATATTCTTATAGAAGCACTGTGGGTACATCCTGTCTTTTATTTCATCGTAAATGTGGAAAGACACGTTGATTTCATACAAAATAGGATAAACTTAAACAGGCTGGATACTCCAATTGGGTACACAGTGTCACCTAACCTCACCTCGCCTCACTCTAAGCTAAATGCACATCCTTTGCTTTTCTCCCCGGACCTGCTCTTTATTGGAAACGTGAATTGAACTCATGAATCAGGTTTTTTTTTCCTCCTTAATATTAGCCTTTATGAGAGGCTCCTGTAGCGGAGGTCATTGAAATGTTTAACCACTGGTTCCTGATGCTGTTCACCACCGCCTATTTTTCTCACACACTGCAATGCTAGGGAGAGCACTTTGATCACAAAGACTGCAAATCCAGCAGCATTTAAGTTCTTCTCCTTTTGGAGTTTAATCTTAACACTTTAAGAGCTCCTCCAGGTCTTCTCAGACTCTCACCTGGTCCCAGGAATGTTTCAAGTAAATTCACAACTGGACTTATGCCTCATTGTTGTGGGAAATATAAGAGTGGGCTGTGTGTTGGTTGGTTGGAGCCCCCGCATGCTTTATTTTTTTAAAGCTTTGTCTGGAGGCATAAAGTTGCAGGAAGATGGTGTGAATGTGGGAAGGCCAGGAACCTACGGGGGCATTGATTCACTCACGTTGGACCAGAGTGTGACTCTTCTTCTCCCTTGGTTGCTGGTGTTCATCCCTATGTCATAACCAGTATGTGTGCATACGTGTGTCTGTC
This sequence comes from Acanthopagrus latus, assembly GCF_904848185.1. NCBI lineage: Eukaryota > Metazoa > Chordata > Actinopteri > Spariformes > Sparidae > Acanthopagrus > Acanthopagrus latus. The sequence goes on from NC_051044.1 coordinate 13,771,733, forward strand.
CTAGCATGCCGAGTTCACTCCCTTGGGTCCCTAACCGTGTGCACAGGGTGCCTCCTCCTCCCCAGCTGTGAGGAGCAGGGCTCTGACATGGCCTGTCCCTTTAGCTCACTCCGAACGTTTGACACGCTGAGCGCAGAGGTCAGCCTGACCTACTTTCCCCTGGCGGCCCTTCTGCTGAGCTGCAGCGCTCCTCAGCAGGGGGGGCAGCGAGGGCGGAGCTGCTTACGCCTCCACTGCTGTCCTGGTGTGTTAAATCACCGCCATTTGTTAGGAGACACGTTCCTGTGTGTGTGTGTGTGTGTGTGTGTGTGTGTGTGTGTGTGTGTGTGTGTGTGTGTGTGTGTGTGTGTTTTAAGGTGTGTAGGAGGCATCCCACATACACAGACAAACACACTCACACGCACAGGCCTGTGCTGAGGTTGTATATGAAGTGCTCTGTGGGGGTTGCAGGTAGATGCTGGGCAGCACTTGGGCAGGACCCCTGCAGTGAGCTCTGTCTGACTCACTTTGTGTACCACTGCTCACACCCTCTGACCTCTTCCACCTACTGCACTTCCCTCTGTACTGTAGATCCACTTATACCAACTTAGCCTGCTGTCTTAAAGCAAATACTTTGTACCACACACGTTTAGATAAATCTAAGAAGCGGCTGCTCAAATGCTGACATATTGTTTATATGCGCAGCAGTAATTGGCCTTAATTTTTCATCAGCCTATCATTGTCTTGCACTCCCCTTTCTCTCCAACTCAGCAAACACACTATGATCTATCAAACGCAGCAACTGTCGCTGTCATCATGTTTTGTTTTTCTTCCCCTGCTGCTGCTGTAATATTTTAATGTCCCTCTTTTGTTCTGGTTCGTCTCTTCCCGTTGGTTTCACTGCACACATGTGTCTAAAGCAGTGGAAGGAGTTTGTATGACACAGTTTGGGACGTCGCCGGGCACAGGGCCTGTCAGGAGGAGAAGCAAGCGGTCAGGCAGAGTTCATTAAAAAGTAAACTTCTAATGTAGCGGCAGGCCTCGACTGCTTGACTGTATCAATGATTTAGGCTCAGCAGAAGGTCCTTAATGGATAGAGCCACCTCTCTGTGCAAGTTCAGCTGCTTCTGTCTGCCTGGCATCAAGTGGCACACACACACACACGCGCACACACACACACACACACACACACACACACACACACACACACACTCAAACACGCACACACAGGCTGTGAAGGAGAAATGGATTTAAGTACTTAAGTGTGTATGGCATTGTGCAGCTTGCATCACACACCCTCCCGCTCAGACACTCCCCTGTTGGACATGTTTCAGGGTTTTAAAGTAGCATAGGGTGGCTAAATGGAGAGCCTCGTATCTGTTTGTCACCATCCACTATGCATGATCACATTCTGTGTGCGCTTGCATTGTTTTATTCATCTGAACTAGTGTTGAACTGTAACAAGCTGAGGGACAGAGTGTGGCTAAAAGGACAGGGCCTATGTAGTAGTGCTGTCACTGCAGCCTGTGTAAAGTACTCCACCTGGGCCGGGGACAAGGAAAAGCATATGTGAGGCTGAGAGTGAGCAGGATCTCTTGTCGTACTCATTTTGTAGCATCCAGGGTCTCCGGTATACAACTTTTTCAGATTTGATTCTTCAGATTAGTTTCTTGTTGCTGGATTACATTCAGACCAGAGAGTTTGGATATCAGTGCAAGTGCTTCCGTATGTAGTTTTGAAGATCCGATAGCAGTGTGACCAAAATACATTGTGGTTTGAGACTGTTCCATAAATGTATCCTGGAGTGTAACAGAGGCTGTAATGGTCAATAATAATTTGTGTGCCCATGCTAATACTAAAAATAAGAGAAACATTAGCTAAAAGTGTTCAACGAACAGAGTCGATCGTCAAAATTGTATCAGATAATTGTATTAAGAGTAAATGTGAATATATGAAGGCTCTCGGAAGTCAAGAAAAAAATCATCAGTTAATCCTGAATGTAATTGATATATTAATTGATAATGAACATAATCATTACTAAGATGGACTACATCTTTTTTTTCAATTGAGATTTTATCTTTTCTTTTTTTGGATTTCTTTTCCACATTTTTTAGTTTTGATTCCTTAAAGTCTTGTGTGTAGGCGTAGGACAGCCTGCTGGCATATGACTTGTGAGAGTCTGTGTGTCTTATTACCCCATCTATTGTATTTTATACTGTTGTGTTTGTGTGTAAGGATTCAATTTCCTCAGTTCAGGTATTTGGGTGATACTCCACCCAAAATCTTTTGAGTATTAAGCTTTTTGCCCGCTGGGCTTGAAAGGTAGCTGTTGAAATTTAGCACAGCTATTGTAATCTTGAATTTTTGTCAGTTTTATTGGAATACAATGGTGGCAGAGACAGAAAGTGTCAAAATGTCCTCGAGCATTATCCATTTCTCTGCTGTCCTTACATATGCTTAAGCACACATTTTCAAAATAAAGCTATTTACACGATTTTTGCAGTTTCAGGAAAAGAGATGTAAAGGCATAAAAGGAGATTGTTCTGCCGTATTTCTTTTGTTGATCACACAATGGTATAGCAGAAAGGTGGATTGTGATTCAAATGTGTTAAGAGGTTCCATTGGACATTTTTCTTCTACCCTAAAAAGTCCTATTTTTGCGAACACTTTTGTCCAAAGCAACTTACAGCCCAACACGCTTACAACAAATAACAGGAAAATTCAGAGCTACATTACAGTACAGTACAATTAGTGCTTGCAATCAAGGTGTTGTGTGAAAAGCTGGGTTTTCAGCCTGTGGCAGAATAGGGGCTGTTACTCTGTCATCCTGATTTAGGTGCGCCGTTCGTGCCAGAAAAGAGTAGAGCTTTGACCAGCGTGAGCGAGCACTGTGGCCTTGTGCTTCTTTGTGCAGGGTTTGGCCGAGGTTTAGAGGTCGGATTGGTTAGAGTTCTCTTCACTGCCCTGCAGACAAGTCTTAAACTTGAACTCACTGCGAGCTGCCACAGAGGGCCAATGTTGTGAACACATTTTTGGGGATCCACTGAAACAAGAATTCTTTCTGAATAGAGCAAACTGCAGTCTTTTACAGCCTTATTTCAGGCCTGCAGGGACGAGTGGTTGATACTCAAAAGATAAATTCTGGGTTGAGTGTTACTTTTAGAAAATATTTCCTTCTGGCACAAGAAGAGAATTATTTTGACTATGGCGCCAGTTTCCCCCTTCTATATTTTTTGTTGGAGAACATTGTTAGACTTTGCCTGGATTGCACTGGCATTTCAGAGTGATTTAAGCAGCGAGATTGACAGCATTACAACGAGGTTGTCATTATCATCCCTCCTGTGGTATAATTGCCTATACTGTTGAACAAGCAGCTCCCATCGTTTGCACTTGGGGCTCTCTCTCTCTCTCTCTCTCTCTCTCTCTCTCTCTCTCTCTCTCTCTCTCTCTGCCTCGCTCTACTCATCTCCTGCATCCGTTAAACTCATCAGAGAATCCTACAGCTTTTCAGTGTGGCCATCTGTCAATACCACTCCATAAAGTGGAGTGGAGAAACGTGTGCATCCATTGGCTCTTGTAAGCCCTCCGCTGGCCTGCCTCCAGCTGGTTCTGAGGGCCTTGCTGTAGCTGGTTAACCCAGGCCTGGAGCATCGCTCTCCAGCCCTTGTGGCTACTTCAGCCCACCTCGCCTCCCCAGTCAGGCAGCTGGATGAACCTCCCTCTTCACAACGGTGGAGTAGCTTGTAACACTGTAATGAGTTAACTTTCAGAATGATCTACATAATTTATTTCCTGCCCCCTCAGGAGCTCGCTGAAGCATTAATTAATATCAGGCCCTGGTATCAGCAACCATCCCAGTGTGGGATTCCTTCTGGCTCCTATTTTTGGCACCCGTGGAATTCAACATATTTGTGCAACCAAAATGCAGTTTGTTGGACATTGATGAAAGATATTGCTTCCTGGTGGCTTTGTTCACAGATTGAGCTCCTGTATATGTGTGCAGAGTGAAATCTGGACACAGTTGTAGGCCAGATCCTCATGCCACTGAAACTAGCTGACCTCGATGACAGGAGTTGTGACTAAACCTAAATGTTACATGCCAACAAGTTGTATGTCCCCGTTGCTGCTGGCAGTGATCTTCTCAACACTCAAGTTACAACAGACTTGTTTGTGTAATCAGATTTTTGATATGTGTTCACTCACCTCATCGGCTTTCTCTCTCTGTTTTTCCCCCCACAGAACTCAATACGGCACAATCTGTCATTGAACAAGTGTTTTCTCAAAGTGCCTCGCTCCAAAGATGACCCAGGAAAGGTGAGCCTTTCAAACATTAATTTTATTACAAACCGAGGCAAATGCATGTAACTACGAAACAAATACAAATAGAAGAGTGTGTTTAGTTTCCCAGCTGGCAGCATTCACTGTAAGAACATTTTTTTTATATTTTGCTGTGTATCAAGCTATCTCTGGTAGAAAAATGTTACCTTTGAATGGCTGCCAGGACTCTGACAGTCTGGAAATGCATGGCATGCTCGTAATCTATTATGAACCTCCCACCCCCACAGAATTGCATTTCAAATGTAAGGAGAGACTAGTTTGTTGGACTGGCACAGACGGCAGATGTGGGTGAGGGAAGAAAAAGTCAAAGACTTGTAGAGATGGGGCCATAACAAGGTTGAAGTCAGGTCATTTCCAGAATCTTGCGTCCCTGAAGTATTTACTCAAGGTGCTGAACCTACTAAAAAAAACAGACCTCATTTGCTCTCTACTCAGCTCTCTGTCTTCCATTTTTCTTCTCTGTTAAAGGATGTCCAAGTCCAACATGTTAATTTGACATTTGAGTCTCAGTAGGACCACCTACAGTTGCTTTTCTCCGCCTGATTTACTTCACAATCTGTAGTAAACTGATAAATGGTGTCCCCTGGTCCACGGAGTAGTTCATGAAGAAGGAGCATATATTCCTATATTTAGTATACAGGCATGCATAGGTCTAAACCATATGTAGCCTAACCCAGATTTCATCCCAGCACTGTCAGAACATACGCTACATATGCTTAGGGAACCGCACAAATAATTACACACATGCACACATACACGCACATACACACCGACACATGCATGGAGAGCTACGCCTAGCTGTGTAGAGGATGGGGACTGAATGCTAATTTCATGTTTTGCTGTAATCCTCTGATATTGACACTCCTGGGAGCTGCTCCACTAAATACAAAATAATCTATTGCTGTATGGATCCCATTCCAAATGCATGGCCAACATGCTCGCATCCTTAATGTTTAATTTGGAATTTTCCTCACTCCCTCCCTCCCCCCCACTCCCCCGAAGACAACTTCAAAGAGGCGCTAGCCGCTCTTGATATGTTGCATCAATATTGTAATGTGGCAGGAATATGAGAACTGCTGGTTGGATGAGATAGGAGAGTCATGTCGCTCTCTGTCTGTCTCTCTCTCTCTCTGAGATGGTGTAAGAGATGACAGTTGGTATTGTACGCACACACACATACACACCCTGTCTACCTCGGAGGTAGAAATGCAGCCTGTGAAGGCTACCGTTAATAATCTCTATTTTAATTGGCCGCATGTCTCGGCCAGGAGTTTCCAGGAAGACCGGTGTGCTTCTTATGTTCGTCCTTCCTATATTTACACACAAAAGGGGAAGTAGATGACATCAGTTATGTTGATATATGAAAATGAGCACCATCATTTTTGGGAAGTGAGCACATTTGTTATCAGGACCTGTTTGAAAAAAATCTTTACAGCATCCTTTGTTTCATGGCTGCAGTGAATGTTGTAGCTTTGCAACATTGTTGCCCCAGACTCCACGGACACTCTTTGCTTGGCATTGCTACAGTATATTGCAGTGAATTTGTGAATAATTTAATGACTCTTTATATGTTTTTCTTTTTCCCTGCCAACTCTCATGGGGTCTGTGTAGGGAAATGCAGAAACTCCCCTCCCATGAGGGCTAACTTAATGTGTTCTTCACCCCCCTAATTAAAAGGAACACCACCGAGCTTGGCTTTGTCTGTCTGAATCCTAATTTTGAAACATCTGCCTCTGTACACCCTGCAATTAACCCCTGCATCTCAACACAGAGAAGGATCACATGTCAAGACACTTTTCTCACCTTTTTCAAACATTTTTTTTGGAAGCTTCTTGTAGAAAATATTAAGTGTGTAATGAGGTTTCCGCTGCATTCTACTGTAACCTACATCAATACAAGATGTTTCTTCGTCTTTGGTTGATTGTGCTGTGAATTATCCTTCCCTCTGAGGAACATGTTAATTGACCCCAAAGCCTTGCACATATTAAAACTTATAATTTTAACCCCAAGACAAATATAGGCCAAGCGTGGCTTTTCATTATAACAATTGTAGCAGTTGTGTATGTGAGTTGTGAAAATAACAGATTTTCCAGCTTTAACAAGAGCAGGCCATTGTGTATGCAGCCATTATTGTATAGATACTTGAGATACAGCTTGTTCTGTGGCCTCGCCTGTTGTTCAGAGAATTTCTTATGGAAATAACAATTATTCTCTCTGCTAAGGAAGTAATTTTAAAGGTCCTGATCTCACTTTCTCTTGACAATTGAGATTTTATCAGGGGCCATATGAAATATTAAAAATAAACTCAGAACCTGCAGGGCCTTGGGGTAAAAATCTGTACTGTAAGCTGATTTCTCGTTGGTTTCGAGGAGGAAAACCATTGAAAAATAAATTAAATGGGGCCGAATGCAAAGATAAATAATGCAGCCTGCTTGTGGAATTGCTTGCTGCAGCCCCAGAGCCAGCCCCAAATGTTCTCTCCTTGATTAGCCTCGCTCAGACCTCAGAAGAAAGCAACACGGCAGGGCTAGCACTGCCTCCATTCCTGCACTGAGACTGTGGAGCCTTCATCCTTGGCAACGGTGCTCTGACTCAGTACCTGAGGCTGAGGAAGTACAGCTTCAGGAAAGGCTTAGCATTTTACCACCACAAGCTGCCCTCACCAGCTTCTCATTGAGGAGCAGCCGCAGAGGAGGAAAAGCCAAGCCTTTCGTACTAACAAAGCCCACCCACACGCCGCACCAACTCACAGCTATCAACTCAAATAAAGACTTCAGCTGATAGAACAGACTTTAGCAGAGCAGATGAGGCCTCCTGATTTTTAAATACATAGCCAAAGAAAGATCTGATGCTCGTGTCCGGTCACGTAAGCACCTAGGGGTGCCATGTGAAAGAGAGTTGTGTTGTGTTTTATCAGCTCACAGGTCTTTCTTTTTTCTGCAGGGCTCTTACTGGGCCATCGACACCAACCCAAAGGAGGACGCCTTGCCAACACGGCCGAAGAAGAGGCCGAGGTCTGGAGAGCGGGTGAGTGTAATCAGCGAAACTACATATGATGCTCCTCTGCTGAAGCTTCTGTCTCTATCTGTCTCTACTTCTGCCTCAATTTTCTTCTCCCTTTACCCTCCTTTCTCTCCCACTCTTCCTCTACTGCACATACACACATAGACACACACAGAGACTCAGTAGGAGTTCATATCCAGACTTTATGTAACTGCCTCCTCTCCATGCTGCTTCGCTAGCCTGTCATGAAGTGGGGTCCTTATTAATAAACTATGCCCCAGGCAGCCATTACATACATTACATTCTGCACTCCCTTTCTTTTCTTTTTTTTTTAACAAACATCAATTAATGCAGAGCTGTGCGCTGGCTATTCTGAGAGGGAGCTTTTGTCTTTAATTATGGATGAGTTTCGTCCAGCGTTACATACAGCTGTAGAGGTTTTAGTGAGCCGCTCAGATTGACCTGGCCCTGGGGCATCCCGACGCAGCGCTCTCTTGTCTCCTCCTTCCCCATAATGTGGCTGACCAGAGGCTACAAGGAGAAAGAGGGATTCTTTTAGGCTGGCAAGGCAGACTCATGCGTGCACGCTAACAAACACCATTGTCTCTACACACACACACACACACACACACACACACACACACACACACACACACACACACACACACAATAGAGCACACGGACTACATGAAACTTAACATGCTGTTAATGTAGTCGCCCTGCAGCATGGAAATGCTATCACATTCATTCAACAAACTGTTTGCTGGTGTGAGGTTGTATATACAACACAGTGAAGGTACAGGAGAAGTACATTGTTTTTAATATTCAGCTCTGCCAACAGTTTCAACTAAACCACTCCTGATGTGAGTATGACACAAAAGAACGCACCAAGCGAAGAGTGTGTCTTCTGTAGGACACATGCGCTGTGTTCACCCCCCTCCTCCCTCCCCCCTCCTCCCCATCCCTCTAGACACCGTCTGCCTACAAGGCATTCCATTAAGAGTCTCAGACATTGAAATTGAGAGTTTGTGAAATCTCATTTATGTTTATCATGAATTAAAAATGGTATTGTTGGCAGCCAATCCTCTTACAGTAAGCAGTTTTGGGAGACAGGCATGGCAGAGTTATCTCTCACAACAGTGCGTCTATACGGCAAGACAGGGGCATGCATGCGTATGTGTGTGTGTTTGTGTGTGTACTGTATGCGTGTTCGGTAGGAGGTGAGGGTGGGGATGGGGGTTGTCTCCATCTTTTCAGAGAGCACGGTTCAAATGTGACCTAAATAAAGGTGTTGCTCTGTCATGTGACAATGGTTGTGTTTTATTTTTGTTGTACCGTGCAGATGGAGATGTGTCTGGTCTGGGCTGAAGATTTGTCACAAACATAATACAGGTCTTGCAACCTGCAGTGGGATTTCATGTGTTTTAATAATTGGATAGTGTTGAATTTTTATCTTTTTTTTTTGTCTGCCTCCACACCCCACCCCCAACCCCCACAGGCTTCTACGCCATACAGCCTGGAGTCGGAGTCTTTGGGGATGGAGTGTATGATCTCTGGAAGTGCCTCTCCAACGCTGGCAATCAACACTGTGACTAACAAGGTACTACAACCAGCCATCCAGCCTCCAGCTCCAACACACACCTGGCTACACGGCTGCACCCTGACCCCACCCACTTCTCTAACCACCTACAGCACTATTCCCCACAGAGAGAGGAGCACTCTAGTAGAGGGGAGATACACACACACACACACACACACACACACACACACACACACACACACACACACACACACACACACACACACACACACACAGAAGCACACGCTCATATGCCTAAAGCTTCTCTGCAATGCAACCCACACCAAAATACACAACTATCTGCACTGCAGCACCTTTTTTCCTCTACAACAACAGGCAGCAGGTTCTTGTTATCTTCAGCATTGAAATATGATGCTCACACTGATACTTAGCACGCTGCAACCCGATAGACTTACTAAGTCACACGCAGACTTGCAATAGGATACACCACACACTGCATGGGGTTTCTGTATTCGCACCTGTAGACGAAGTTGACGCCCAGGGTCATGTTTCTCAGTTTGTGTGACCACATTACAGATGACCACTGCCACTGTTGGTCCCGTCTGCTCTCCGTAGCTTTTAAAAACTTTTTTTTTTTTTAATTGTGTAAAAGCTCGGAAACACTTGTACATCACAGAGCAAAGCTACAGGGACTGCTAGCTGTTAGCTATGAGTGTGCCACTCACTCTGAAATTTAAATAGGCTTTTTAACCTTAAGCTCTCATCCTCTGAGCCCAGTGGGGGCAGCTCTCAGGTGTACTTTTAAAAAGCCTACAAGAGTGGCTTATTCATTTGCTGCAAGCATTACAAAAAAAAAAAAAAAAAAAAAAAGGCGTTTAATGTGAACAGGGGAAAGAGGAGTTGGTATGTGTGTAGGACATTGGCTTGAACGTCTGAACATATGCCGGTGTGTGTTATAACTTGTGTGTACATGTATGCAGAGTATGTTACAGAGTATTCTGGCTTGTTTTGACGGACGTATCACTGACTAGTAGCCAGGGGCCGCTTCTGTGGAGAAGACAGAGTTTTTCATGTTGCTGCAACAGACAGATTCACGGGCCTAAGTGTGGAGAAAGATGACCCTCTTTCCTCTCTGATTGCTGCAAACAAGCACTTGCCGCAGCCCCAGTCTCCAACAGCAGTGACAGCATAATGAGGCCCTAATGTAAAGAGCTGACAGTTTAGAGTCTGGACTCCTGCCATCAAATACCTCCAGTCAAATAACTCAGAAGAGCAACAAGCAGAAAACATTAAATCGGCACAAAACACAACTATTTTGAGTGTTGATGAAAAGAAGTTCTGATTTGTCTCTTTTTTTCCCCACTTGATTGTGACAAAACCTGTTAAGGTGGTGAAGTGAACAGAAGACAAAGTGCGATAGCAACAGATCTGAGCGCCTAACTCCTTGGAGAGAGCTTGTTTCTCACTGTTTTACACTGTAAACACACGACAGGCCACGCCTCTATCGGCGCAGAGTGCCAAGCCACAGGAATTCCCTCTCTCTGTTTTTCTCTCTCTCCCTTTCTATTCCAGTCTCTCTCCCTCATTCCCGCCTTCTCATATAGACCAATGGGAGACGCTGGCAAGACGACTACTGAACCAGCAAGAATCTCTTTCTCTCTCCTGTCGGACATTCCTCACAAGATTGTCCTACCCCCTTCTTTTACTCATGCCTTTCTCACACACCAGACACAGATTTTTCTCCCCCCCCTCCCCCAAAGGTTGTGTTCTGAGGTGGCCCTAAACATTGGCATGAATGTGATGACACTCTGGCACTGAAGTGTGATGATGAAGGGAAAGCAGGGATTGTTGGAAGCGTGTTTGCTGATGAATAGTCTGGCCTTTTTTCCCCTCTTCTCTCTCACTCTCTCTCATCCCTTCCTCCTCTCTTCCTCTGCCTCTCCCTGTCTGTTCAATCCTGCATGCAGGGATTGTGCTGAACACTAACTGGCATTGTTGGAGACACCTGGGCCAATCTTGCTTTGATTTCATAATCCATGTCTCATGCTCCAGATTAGGCCCCCATGTAAAAGGCACCTCTGGCTTTTTACTTAATTCGCTGCTAAGAATAGAACCCTGACTCGCTTGCCTGCTAGCTAACACCGTACACAGTATTTACCATGGAGCCGCTCCTGCCTGTATGAGCATGCCTGCCTCTGTCTATGTGTTTTTGTATGTGTGTGAGTTCGCCTACCTTTGTGTACATCTTTAGCTGTAGAAATGTGTCTTTGTGCACGCGTCTACGTATGTGGGTGAGATGTGACTGGGTCTTCGTCTGTGACAGTGCGTGCTCGAGTGGGCGTCTTCACTCGGGGGACTCTGGGGTCTGCATAAACCACAGAGCAGTGAGGTTTAGAAATCATCACACTTTATGGGTGAGTGGAGTAAAAATAGATTGCGGTGAGAGACTTAAGGCTATAAGCCTGTTTTATGACTTCATTACACATAACATTTATATTTCTGTGGCGCTGTTTTTGATTAGCATTGTAAGGCTGATTTTGTGGACGTGCTTAAGCCTTCAGTCTTAGCTGCTCATTGAGCTCCCCTTCACGCTAATGAACACTGGAGCCAAGCCCACACTGAGTGGAGGAAGGCTAGAGTTGCCTAATGAGCTTCTCTTACTTACCCGCCTATTCTCCTCTCCCTCAGCCTTAACCCTCTTCCTTGTACAGTGTTATTTGGATTCAGCATTTTTGCTCTGTTGTTTGCTTTTTTTAAATTGCAGTATTTCTATCTCATTCTACCAGCTCAGGAGCCAAGCTCCATATTAAAAGCTTAATATGAGACACTCTCACTCTGCATGTGTGGGTCCTGGATTCGTACCAGCACGTTAGTCAGCCGACCGATCAGTCAGAGGGTTTCCTTGCCGCCTTGCCTCCTTGTGGCCTCTGTGGTAGCTCGCTGCGCCTCAGCAATAAGACAAGAGGCTTCAGTCTGCTGCTGCTGCTGCTGAGAGGCAGGGTGCTGGGCAGGGCTGGGCCAATCCGCCTGCCTGAAGGCTGCTGCCACTGCTGTCTCATTGTGCTGAGCACAGAGCCCACTCTGTTCCACTCACAGTGATGAGCAGAAGCCACCATGCTGCAGTCAGTCATGGACTGACACACACAAGCACATGCACACACTCCGATCTCCGAATGCCAGGCCCTCTTCCACTGCCACACCATCAGTGCGTTACTGCCATTCCTTTCTCACAGTGCAAAACTCAACACACTGACTATTCTCTGAGGGTATCATTAATTTCATTATCTGGATCGTTCTTCTTACTATTGTCTTAATTGTCTGACGGCGCACTTTATTTGGGAAAGGGTGGGAGGAGGGCTAAACCTTGTTAGACGATAATTAAGATTGTCGTCCTGAAGTGGTTCGGCTAGTTTTGCTGCTACATTGAAAGGTCAGTGTCTCGGCTGCACTGAAATCCTTTGTTAGCTGTCCCAAACGGATTTGCGCTTGGTGAGCAGATGTGGCTGACATCGCCAGTAGTGTGACCTTTAGTGATGGGAATGTCTCAGCTGTCTCCAGACCCCTTTACACGTTCAGCTAGAACCCCTCAGTGACTGTGGTGGGTGTTCAGCAGCACCCTGTCTCTCTCACACACACACACGCTCTTTATAAAGTGAAAACAAAGTACTCTGCTATTATGGCATGTCACTGCATGCAGCACACATGCTCAGGCTTTACATTCCCATTCTAAATTACATTGTTTAACTATAGACCAACATTACCTTTCATACTCATTATCTCAGAGGAATGCTGACTTGCTTCCATCAGCAAGACCGGAGATGACATTGGTAACATTACTGTGTGTGTGTGTGTGTGTGTGTGTGTGTGTGTGTGTGTGTGTGTGTGTGTGTGTGTGTGTGTGCGTGTGTGTGTGCGTGTGCGTGTGTGTGCGTGTGCGTGTCTGCGAGAGAATAAGCTAATGTCCATGTATGTGATGTGTTTCAGGTGGCGTTGTACAACACAGACCAGGAAGGGAGCGATAGTCCTAGAAGCAGCCTTAACAACAGCCTGTCTGATCAGAGTCTGGCCTCCGTCAATCTCAACAGTGTGGGCAGCGTGCACAGCTATACACCGGTAAGACCACTCTTCACAGGGACACAAATCAACATTGATGGGGTACATCTTGGAGGTTTTTACATTTGTCAAATAGAGCTGCAAGTAATGATTATTTTTGTTATTTAATTAGCTGGCAATTGTTCTCATGATTTACCTTTAGTCTATAAACCAACATTCCGAAACCTTTAGAGAAGTTCTCTACACTGTCTGACACAGAACCTGTAGTTGACATGCTGAAAGTAAAGCCTGAATTATGTCAGTTGGCTTGTATTGGGCTATAACCGATATATCAATATTGGTGTATATGTTGTCCGTTATGTGCTTTTATTTTAAAGGACTCTAATGCAGAAAATATGCCAAGGGTAATTTATAGTTACTCAATTACAGTGCTTGATAACCACATTTGAGGGATCATTACAAAAAATGTGCCGATATTTTGGCATGTGAATTTTTCACTGGAGTATTGGTCAGACTCGAGCCTCAAGTCATTTTAAACAAAATTACCCAGTTGCATTGCCCTGGTGAGCTGGGGAAGAAGATCTAACCGTGAACCACAGCGTCCCCAGTTTCAGTCTGGCCAGGGACGTTTGTTACACATCATTCACCATCTCCCCTAATTTCTTATCATCCCTCTGCTGTACACTAGGAACTTAATTCAGTCCCCGGTCTGAAAATACCTGAGGATGATGAGCTGTGATCCAAAATGTTGACGGACCTAAACACATTCACATAAAGAGAGAAAAACTGCCAATAGCACCCGTATGATGCGCCACTATTTAACCGTCAGTCACAGTTGTTGAGTAGCGATAAATGACCTTTCCCCTTCTTGAGTTACAAACACATTTAGATTTTGTATAAATTGGACCTGATCCAGTGCTGGAATGGGACAGGTCTCTTGGACCGTTTGAAGTCTTCTGGTTAATTTGCACCTTTAAATCTATGTTTTGCACCATTACGGTAAAAACACAGGCCAAATAAATTTCTGCTTTCTCTTTCCACACATATATTGAGCTTTGCTGTTCCTTCAAAGGGCGAATAGAAATTAATAGTGTAGGTGTGAGGATTCTGGTAATCCTGGTTGTCGATGTTGCAGCTTATGAAAGTCTCTTAGTTGGATATTTATAACAAGATATTTATATAAATGTGGTGTAATTGATGATTCCTTTTTGCATTAAGTGCTAAAGCCAAATGATAAATTTTAATTTTATTCACATTTTTCAAACTGTGGGGGTAGCGCAGTCACTGGATGAATGAAAATGAAACACTGCCAGACTTAGAAAATGCACTGTATCCCATATTTCATCTGATCAGAAAGCCTCAGGAGGGTTTCTTCACAGGAGCTGAGCCGTAGACAGCAATAGACCGAGGTTCAGGGTGGACATGCGCTGGAGTATAACATCAGGAAGGGGGTTAAGGGAAACAGAGAAAAATGTGCACGCTCCTGGAATCCAGACAAAGAGAAGCGCTTCTTCTGATGTCCTCCCACCAGAGATGCCCCCTCTTTGGTGTGGTCCTCCCGCATCCTGGAGTGCTCCCTGCTCCAGGCTCTGGGCATCGATCGGCTCAGCCTGATGGATGTGCTCTCTCTCGCTGTCTCTCTCTTTTCTCTCTCTTTCTCTCTCTCGCAGCCAAAGCAGCAGCTCACAGTAAACACTCTGGCTTTATTATCACCTCTACACTCTTACCCAAGCCAGACTGTGAGCCATGCACTTCAGCAGCCTGCCCACATCTTGGAAGAGGAAGATGTTATGATCAAAAATTGGACGTGACCTCTCTTGTAATGCTAGCCCACAGTAGACACGGGTCAGGTCCCGCTTTGTGAAATAGCGATGGTTTTGCATCGCTGCTCTCACCGTGATGAATCTCGTAGACAAACTCATTGCTGGAGGGGAACAATGCTTTCTGTCTCACACCCAGGGCCGGTGCATAACACCGACTGCCCACACAAATACATGGATGAAATGGTTGCTTATTTGTACAAGGTATTGCTATTGATTTTGTTTTAAATACATTTTGCTTGGCCACCTGAGTATTGGGTTTGTGTCCATTCGAGTTGGTCTCTTAATGTTACGTGAGCCAAGGCGGTAAGCACTGACCTAGATTGTTGTGGTTTGTGTAATCGTTCTTTAAATGTTGTGTTGACTGACACCTCTTCATACAGAAGAACATTTTTACAGTAGTGTCTCAGAGGAATTGAACGATCCTCGTGTTTGACTTGCAGTTTATACGCACATGAACCAACACTTTGAATTAAGTATTCTAGAGGTTTTCTTTTTTTTTTATATCTCCCTGGCTCCATGATGAAGGGTTATCTTTGAACAGTATGTATATTATTTATGTGTATGTTTGAACATTATAGCGTGCCTCTCTTAGCATCAGTAGTCCCCGTAGTCTGTGGTGCAGACGTAGCAGAAGTGTAGCCAGTCTACTTTCACAGATTAAACTTTAAACATCTTACTTTGTTCTCTGTAACGCTCTTTGCTCTTGTAAATCTCTAACTCTCTTTATCCCTTCATCTCTACAGGTGACCAGTCACCCAGAGCCTGTGTCCCAGTCAATGAGCCTGCAACAGCCCCCCCAGTCCCAGTACAACATGCCAGACAGGGATAAGCAGCTCCTGTTCTCTGAATTTGAAGATCTCAGTGCCTCCTTCCGCAGCCTTTACAAGTCTGTCTTTGAGCAGTCCTTCAGCCAACAAGGTGAGTGGTCTCAAGGGAGAATCAAGTGGAAACCTAAGCTTCTTTAATCAAAGAACAGGATGATTCTCAGAACGATTTTCCTGATGTGGATTTGTTCTTAACAGCTGTGGCTATAGAGAGTCTTTCGGTGCTAATTGGGTTTACTGAGGAGTGAGCAGGTATTCAACAGGCGAACTAGTCTATAGCGCAAATCTATACTGTATTATAGCATAGCATTTTCATGGCCAGAGCAATGTGGCAAAGGCCTCGTTTCATATTCAGAAGCAGAGCCTGAGAGTTCATGTCTTCAATATTTAATTAGAGGATGTAAAGAGATGTTATTCCATTTATTTAATGGCTAATTCAGAATTAGTACACCGTTTCAAATCACATGAAAGTTTTCAGCGTCTTGTCATGAAGTGTTTTTTCTCATGCTGCCGCAATTCATCAGAAGAAGCAGAAGAGGTTAGAGGCAGCCCAAGTCCTCAATAAATCTGTTGGATTTGAGGCTCATTTGTCATAATGATGTGGAATTTGTATGATATAATATATAGTGGTGGATGGAGCACAGTTTTCCAAAAAGCTTGAGAGTCCCCGCAGAACAAAAATGCATTTTTGCTTGTAATCTGATTGACTGATAAACAAAGAGCACTTGACAAGCGGGTTATGAGCAAAGTAGACTGAGCTTTCTGTGTATAACCTACTTTCACAAATCAAATGCATTTCATGCTAATGTTTTCAAAGAGTTCCTCTCCTTTAATCTATCATCTATGTTTCATTAGTTGAAAGTTGTTACCTTTTTTTATGAGCATAAAAGTGAAATCTCTTAGTCAGACAAGCTCTAGCAATTAAAAAGCGTAAATAATCGAGCTAGAGGATTTCACACTCTGCCGCTGTAGACAGTGAGCTAATTCACTGGCTTTGATAATAGGTAATGAGCTCGCATTATTATTCTGGTGCCGCGTTAATTGCTTTCTGTATTTCCCTGGTTGGACAATGGGCTTTCTGTGCCGATAAGAGATGCACCTTTGTCACCCCTGCAGTGAGTGTTACGTGCCGATTGTGGAGGTACAGGGCTGGAGTCAGCTCTAAAAGCACTCCAGTGAAATAGGTTTACTGTGCCAAAGCTGTGAAGGACAGGGCCTCTTAAGACCACTCCCTGCCACTCAGATGATTGCAGTAGGTTGTGCAGATGTTCATGCTCCAGTAGTGTCCGTTAAAGAGACGCACGGCAGTACAATAAATTTGTCAAAGACAATCCAGAGGCTGTGTTGCTAGAGAGGAGAGGCGACGGCAGCTCCGACTCGTGAACCTCAGAGACACAACTAATGCTGAGTCATTCCCCGATACAACAAAATGGCAGCTGGTCTGTCTCAAGTGTAGAACTACTAAAACACGGGAGGCCAAGATCCCATTATTGTAAGATGTTAAGATACAAGGCCTTAAGCGGCGGGTTTTACATGTGAAGACCCCGGCTGTCTTTGTGTTTGAGCTGTGTAAGTGTAACGCACTTCAACACAATCTGAAACCATGTGACTAACAATTTTGGTGGAATTATAAGTATCTTTTCCCCAGCTGGGCTCCAACTAAAGCTGTTTTCATCAACAATTAACTCCTCAATTAATTTTAGATCCACTGATTCATCCAACCCAAGGTGATGTCTTTAAATTGCTTTCGCCCAAACACTCACAAATATATTCAACATATAGTAAGAACATGAAGAAAAGCATCAAATTCTCACAGCTGAGAAGCTGGAACAAGGGGGCATTATTTATCAACTTTTAAATAAATCTAGATCAATTTTAATTAATTGTTAAATAAACAAGTTAATAATTTTGATTCAGCTTCTTAAATGTGAATATTTTCGGGTTTCTTTGAGGACATTTGAGGACGTCATCTTGGGCTTCAGTAAACACTGATCGACACTTTTCACCGTTTTCCAGCATTTTATCAACCAAATGATTGATCGATTAACTGAGAAAATAACTGACAGATTAAAGCAAGAATGAAAATTATTCATTTAATTCATTCAATTATATCATTAGTTGAAGCCCTATTGGCAGAAAAATGATCTGTGACTATTCTGATGATCAAGAATTGTTCAAGCCATTTTCAAGCAAAAGGTCTATCAGTGTGTCTGCTCATTTTCTTTGTTTCATACAATTATACCTTGAATATACAAGGGTTTTTTTTAGGTCCAATTTAAGACAAAACAAGATGTATCAACATGTCAGCTTGTGCTGTGGGAAAATCTGATAGACAAAACAACTAATTCCTTAATTTGGAAAATAATCAGCAAATTAATCTGTAATCAAAAGGGACTAACAGCACTATCAATAAATGAAATATTTGTTTGCATCATTTTCTGTCATCCAGTCTTGAATTGAGGACTGTTTTAAGCTTTTTCTTTGGTGTGTTTTGTTTTCCAGGTCTGATGGGCATACCGTCAGATTCTTCCCAGCAGACCCACACCTCCTGCTCCTATCAGCACTCCCCCAGTGGCACCATTAGCACTCAGAACAGCCTGTCAAACAACCAACCCAACAATCACCCCAACAGCCACTCCACCAACAGTGGCCAGGTGCCCCTGTCCCATCCTGCCCAGGCCCACCCCGGCCACGGCTCGCCCCACGCACAGCACCTCTCGCAGCACGGCGGCCCCCACAACCAACACAACCAACACAGCCAACACGCCCAGCACAGCCAACACAGTCAGCACCCACAGCATCCCCAGCACGCTGCTCATCCCCAGCATGCTGCGCACTCCCAGCATGGGCAGCACCCATCACAGCACCCGTCCCACGGCCAGCACCCACAGCAACACACGCCGCACCCCTCCCAACACACGCAGCACAGCCAGCACCCTTCTCAACACGGACAACAGCATCAGAGCCTCTCCCACCAGCCCCATCCTACCCAGCAACAGATGGCCTGCAACACAGGTAAGACCCTCTGCCTGTCATTGTCTTCTCTGAAGCAGCGCCGCCGTGTTGTTTCCTCCTCATCCTGTTCATCACGCAGACACGTCAACAAAAACAAATACAGCTGAATGCAGTTTTCCTATCAGTCCTCATTGTTTTTGTCATAAACCACCGAGAAATTGTTACAGGTGGTAAAGCGGTAAATCATCATCATCTGATTTATTATCTGTGCTGTGGTGAGAACAAAGCAATGCTGCATCCAGTGACTCAAGCAGCTCTTACAGAGTCGACTGGCTCCTCCTAGTGGCCACAACACTGAGCTGAAATGTAAAAAAGCCTGATAAACTGTTATATTTAGTGTTACCTACTCATTTGTTTAACACTTTCAGACTGCCTGCACAGCTATTAAAATGTGACTATAATGAAAATGCATCATCTGGCTTTATTAGTGAACCCACAGTAAATAACAAGTAAATCCAGCAGCACTTATTGTACAGTTGTCCACAAATAATGTAATTAGGACAAAATCTGTATTTGTCCCAGGAGCTTGGTGTTCAGAATCAGAATCACTTGTATCCTTCACGTATCTTATTTTGTAATGTTACAGATAGTATCATGTGTGTGTGTGTTGCAGGTTTACTGTCTGACTGGTACCCAAATCTGGATGCACTGAAAGAAAGCTGTCGTATTGCTAGCAGCTATAACTGGGCTGATGTCGACCTTTCACCTTTCCAAGGTGCGGTTTGGACACTATCAATAGACCTGATTGCATTTACAAAAAAATAAACATATAGTCATATTTCTGTCTTTTATTTATTTGTGGGAGATCAAGGTTTTTTTCCAGATTACAGAAAGAATGAAAAAAACGTTTAAAACCAGGAGCTGATAGTACAGACCTGCCCCAGCTTTTGATTGAGTGCTGAAGTGTTGACACTGTGGAGTTGATTACGAGTTTAATTAAACTGAGCTCTTCAATTAAATAACACTGCCTTCAAGTTTAATTACCAAAACACTGAGCTCAGCAGGTCAGTTTATCCAATTACAGTCTAGGATTGCAAGGTAGGATGTTTTTTAAATATCACCCACTGAAGGTTACTGACACGATGAATACATATTGCAACCAAAGTTTCTGCTTCATGCTTGTAAATTAGTTCCTTGCAAAATTATATTCTATTCATGGACCGTCAGCTGGTGCAGTTTCATACATTTCATTGTCACAAAGGGATTTTACAGACAGATACAGTTTCTAGCTCTGATAGTGACTCTTCACTATCAGTTTGTCGTGTCTATAAATGTGTGTTTTATGTTTCTAAGGATTAAGAGAGAGTATGAGACAAGCAGAGTTGAACAATTGGTCCCTGGAACCTACCCAGATCGCCGACCTCTGCTCGTCCATCAACCAGTTTTTTGCCCGCACCGGTGTAATCCAGCCACAGGGGGCAGTGCAGCCTCCGGTTTGTCACGGCTCCATGCACCCTAACAAACCCAGCCAGCACATCAACACAGGTTAAACGCCCGCTCCATAATCCTACAACCATATTTGTGTCATGGTTTGATTTGATTTATGTAGTTGTCATAAAGAGCTTTTGTTTTGAGGATGAGTTTCTGGATGTTTTTGTGATATGATAAGAAAGAAGGAAGTAATCAGCATTGTGCATCTTAACATGTTCAGACACGTTTGATGCCCTGTAATCTGGTTTTGTTTTCCAGGGACAGATCATGTAGTTTAAAACTTCAAAACAACAACAGCTGTGTCACTATAGCTATGAAGTCTTTTAACCTCTAAAACTCTAAAAAAAAAACAAAACAAATAAGAAAAAAAGATATATGCATTGCCAAATATAAAGTTATTTCTTTCTGAAAGTGGAAACAGCCCTCTTTCACAATAAATCAAGTGAAATCAATTTTGTCTAAAGCCTACAATCCCATTGATCATTAGGCTTTACAATCTGTACCGTGAGCGACATCCTTTGTCCTTATAATATATAATAACATAATGTAATATGATCATTTTTTGGCTTTTGAGCTCTTAGGTCAACACAACCCCTCCTTACCAACAGCATATGTCATGGACCAGTTGCGATCAGCTTAACTAAACAATATTTTCTTTTCCTTGATATATTTGCATATTAAGGCCCGAAGAGATAAAATGATTCAGTAATTAACTGGGAAAAAAACAGAAGTTGAAAGGAATGTCTGAAAAAATAAGCTCAAATTTGTGTAGCAGAATTAGGCTTTCTTTCTGCCCCCTAAACCTTGTTAGTGTCGCCTAATGTAACTCGACTGAGCTCACATTTGCTTTAACTCACAAACCCCAAAGTTGCAGAGTTGGGATGAACGATATGCAAAGAAAAATATAACATACAAAAAAGGTGATGATGGTGATGGCATTTTCACCACACAATCATGTTTCCCTCAAGAGAATATGATGGGTGGGTTGGAGCATCTCTGTTGCACCACAGCTCTTTATTTATTTTATTTTTTTATACTTTTTTAGAAAAGCCACTGAAACAGTATCAGCAGATTAATGTCCAGTAGGCTTGGGCCAATACTGAATATTATCAAATATCGTGATATTTTCCATCATCAAGTGATAGTTTTCACAACAACTATTGAACAACTGTGTGATTATTTTTTTTTTCACCTGGGAGCTGCTCTGACTGTATTTTGATTTATAACAATCTGTTGGTCATTTTTTTATTCATACTATGTATACTACTTATCAACCCAAAAGATGATAGTATTATGTGTCCAGACATGTAAATGGAATTATAGACCATGAGTGGTCACCTGTGGGTATTCATTATAATTTGAGATAATTCATTACTCCTTTGCATTGACAATACATTGCTTGAATTGTAAGTTAACAGTTGTATTACCTGGTTTAATTAAAAATTTGCTCTGATTCCCTCTTCAGGAAATCTCTACATGGACTCCAGACAGAGCATGTCCATGATGGGTCCTCCAGGATATCCCCACATGCCCCCCATGAACAGCACAGGACCCACAATGACAGGTGATTTGAAGCCACAGAAGAAAAACATGACAAAAGAATCACTTACAGTCACAGTGACACCTCGTATCAACTGTTCATTAACAAATCTGACTCTGATTGTTGTCCTTTCCAGGACACCATGCACAGATGAACCAGCAGCACATGATACCTACCAGAAACTTCCAGATGCATCGCATGCCAGCTGATGACATCCAGGATGACTTTGATTGGGACTCCATTGTCTAGCCCTCCCAGATCTCCTTTTGCTAAAAAAAAAGAAAAAAAAAAGGGAGCGAGGAGAGGAGGTGGAAGCCAGAGGAAGCCAGGCTGAGCTGAAAGGCCGCAGGAGGAGGAGGAGGCGGAGGAGGAGGCGGAGGAGGAGGAGGAGGAGGAAGAGGCCGCTGTGAGCGGGATGCAGAAGAACATTTGACAAGCTTTGGAGAAAGACAGACTTCAGAGTCCTGACATTTTTACAAAAGCAAAGCATAACTAGAAAATGTTTATTTGAAGACAATCATATTTAGTCGGACAAGTTCAAGTGATTGCTTATGTTCTTGTCTCAAGACGAGTAGAACACATTCACGTCTAAACCACATGCTCCTCAGCTCCTCAGCCAGCCCTCTCCCCGTCCCTAGCCAGCAGCCTTCCAAAGTCCGAACCCCTCTCCCCCCCGACCCCCTGCTCCGTAACTGTTATGTGATTTGAGCGACGTGTTCAGCTTGTAATTCTTCTCGTGTTGACATTGGCCTCAGCTGCCTCTTGGATGAGTTTATCTCTCATCTATCTATCATCTATCTCTCTAAGAAAAAAAAATTATTTTGTTTTTATTTTTTGTTTTTAAGAAACACAGGCCGTCTCTGTGAGTAATGTGATGGTGCTCGTTGGTCACTTTTGGGAGAAAGTGGGCCCCACGTTGGCTGAACTGGTGGTAACATTAGGTTTACAATAAGTGAGGTTTTGAACAGGGTGTTAAATGTTTAAACAGGCTTGATTTGAAACGAAGAGATCACAGAAAGTGTCATGATCTCTTTTCATAGCCAACCAATGTGATCAGGTTCATTGCAACAGACTAGTAATGGGAGTGCAGCAACTTTTTTCTTTCTTTGTTCTCAGTCTCAAGCACTTCAAGATGAGTGAATATGATGTGTGAGAAAAAGGTGGAAGCAGGGAAGTTGAGACATTTTATGTCTTTTTAAGATTCATTCAACCCAAAGTAACTTGAGGTTTAGCTTCTCTATCAGAAGCTTTTGGTAAATTTTTCAACAAATTCACATTCTCAAGATAGTTTAAATGGTAAAGGTCATCAGTTTTAGATGATCAGCCTATTGATCATTAACCAAGCTGTTATCATTCAAAAATTATGAACTAGCTTGCTAGATATTTTTGAGATAATAAAGAAACTTTGATTTTGAAAGTTTTATTTTCAAACTGATTTTCCTCAATCATGGTCAGATTTCTTGAAACAACAAAAAAAAACTATAGTGGAAGATTTTAAAAAAGAAAATATTTTATTATCTATTTAAACGTTCTAATATTGGTTTTCATATCTGCCTCAACACCCTGGTGTCGGTTGGACTCTGCTTTGCAAGCAAGTAGTTGTTTAAAAGTGCTGTTCAAGTCAGTTGCTTGGTCTTATTAAAGGTATACTCTACATTCTGGGGAAAATGGTATTTTGCTAAGTGAGGACATTGTATGTTAAATATGGTTAGCTCAGGTTCGCTCAAAGACAGACATAGGGGAACCTATGTCTAATTGTAACAAAATCTGCCCGCTAGAATCTCTAAATCTCATTAATTAACATATCTTGTTTATTTAATATGTATAATCACTAAACCTAAAACTGTTTTATTTGCAGACATTTCTTTTGCTGGTTGGATTGCCTTCCTGCAGAGTTTCTCTGTTAATTTGTGAGCTTTAGAGGTTCTAGTAGGCAACTGTTTCCCCTTGTTCTGAGTCTTTGTGCTAAGCTAACCAAACTTACCTGGCAGTAGCTTTGTATTTACCATAAAGATTCTCCTCATGTTTACTTATTGCAAATTAAGTGTGCAAGTATGTTTCTTAAAATGTTAGACTACACCTTAACTAAGAGTAAGCTAAGCTGACTGTGTGCTGGAGGTGGCCTCATATTTACCGTATAATCTACACTTCAGTTGTATGCAAACCACATTAAAGTGTCATAAGTAAAACATAAATAGCCTGTGTGCAATTTTGAGAGTAATGGTTTCAAGCGTCACTGACCAGAAACATCACCAATAGACTAATAAAATCTATTAAAATAAAAAAACGGAAGCTTCCCAAACATAAATAATACTTTGATTAATGATCAATAGGAGATGCATCAGATGTTTGAAAAAGGCAACCAGCCACAAGTTTACTGTAAGTTTTTACGTCCAGATTCATGCCTTTTTCCGCCCTGTCGTACATCAGTTAGTTTTCAATGCTACATTCAGTGTTTATTGTCACTTCTGGCATTTAAATTATGGAGAAACGATTCTTGTTTTAACTGCCCAATGTTTTGTTGTGATAGTTCGATAGCGTGCGATTTTTGCTATGATACAATCATAACAGAATGAGAAATGTGACTCATGATACAGTACATACAGTCTGTGTGTGTGTGCGTGCGTGTGTGTGTTTGTTTGTTTTTTGTAATTTGGGGCTATGATTGATGGCTGCAATCTCTATGCTATCTATGAGCACAATAGCAGATGCACACAGTGAGTGAAGATGAGATGTGAGACATGCAGTTTTTCTTTTTTTTTTCTTTTTGTGGGTTTCTCAAGCACAGAACAGGGAAATCAGCGGTTCTGGAAACCTCTAACAAGTGGCTCCTCAATCAGACAGGTGCTGAACTTTAGAGACATTCTGTTAAAAAATGAAAAAATGAAAAAGAAAAACACCGTTTGCACACCTTTAATTGATAGTAACAGATTTTTAGGATGCAAAGCACCTCCTGGATCTCACTCACTGAATCATTCTGTCATTTATTCATGCACTCAGTTATCTGACCCTGAGAGGGAATTATGAGGCTTTGTCCACAGTCGACAGTGAACAGAATTATTTCTCCTCTGCAGGACTGCTGAAATCTGTGTGGTGCTTTGCATCTATGACACTGTGAGTCCTTGTTAAAAGGAATAGTTCAACATTTTGGGATATACACTTATTTGTGTTCTTGCCAAAAAGATTGTTATCACTTAATTTCTGTACAGTAAATATTAAGCTACAGCCTGTTAGCATAAAGACTGTAAACAGGAGCCAGATCTAGACTGAAATTTTAAATGTCCAACCAAAAAAAAGAAAATCCTCTGAATCCTCTGAAACGCATAAACGCAAACTGCCTGACCAAAGCAACTGCCCCGTAGCTCTCAGCTGGGAGATGCAGCGGCTAGCTCGCTACGTTTGACAATCTCTCTTAGCCTTTTAGACTCATGAACACATAAACAGCTGTGTTAAAAGCCAAAATGCCACAATCGTGTAAACACATGAAAAGCAGTTATCTCGATCTGAAAAGGTTATATAAGCAGACTTACAGTAGGCCTGAAAGACACAAGGCTAGCATCAGCCACAGCAACAGGTTTGTATTTATTTATTTTTTTTGTTATTGTGAGCATTTTAATTCATTGCTGCTCAGATGTTAAGAAATTCTCTACACATACAATAACAAAAAAAAAAAAAACGCTTTTAGAAGAGCTTACCAACCCGAGCTTTAAGCTAACTGTCTGCTTTCTGTTGGACATGAAAATGATATCGATCTTCTCCTCAAACTCTCAGCTGGAAAGCACAAATAAATGTATTTCCCCAAAATATCAAACTGTTCCTTTTTAGGATGATTTGACAACGAGGGTCTCCAGTGGTCGCCGTAGTCTTGTTTTCATATTGGATGACAATCATGGATTCTTTTTTATGATATTACATATTTGTTATTGTGAGAAAAAAGGCACTTTCAAGTCTCCCTCGGTTGTTTTATCAGATACAGATAGACCCATGTAGGTTATTTGAAGCTAGACCCAGCCCAGTTTTATATCGTAGATCTGTTAAATTGCACTGTGCTGCAGGTGAAGTCAAGTTCTCTTCTATCAACTGATGATACTGCCATTCATTTTATTATTATTTTTTTATATATATTTTCAGGTAATAGCTTTGTGTAGTTACTTATAATTTTGTTCAACTGCCAGAATTTTCTTAATTAGCACCCGCTTAGTCAGTTGAGTGACCCTGAAACCGTGACTCTCTTAGGGTGAGTGTGGGCCAAAGGACTGCAACTTGAAGACAGCAGATGGAATAAAGAGCATCAGTGTGTATTCATTTGGACTCTATGGGGCTACAGTAAAGAACGCCCTGTGAGCGTTGGCTGGTGTGAAGGTGACGTGCGTTTCAGCTCTTCCAGGCGAAGACCGCGAGCGCACAAGCTACTAAAAACAAAAAAATTGAGCTAACGGATGTGGCTAAAAGGGAAAAAAAGGTGAAGACAATGACTGGATCACAATCACAATTTTACATTATGTCTGTATGTGTGTGTGTGTGTGTGTGTGTGTGTGTGTGTGTGTGTGTGTGTGTGTGTGTGTTGGCTTGTGTGAGCTCTTTTTATCAGAAAAAGACGATTTTTAAGTTTAAAAAAAAATTCCGCTGGACATGTACCTGCCAGAGAGATTACTATTCGGGGGGGGGGGGGGGGCGGGAAAAGACGAAAAGATTAAAAAAAATAAATAAATAAGCCTTGTTACAATGTGGGAGAGAACTGCCAACAAGTACTGCTGATTGGGGCCTATTTTATTCAGTGCTGGTGTGTTGTTGTGCTTGTACATATATGTCTTTTCAATCATCCCTTTTTTCCTCTTGGGGGTGGGGTATCAAGGCAGGGGTGGGTCTTATTCACGAAAGAGAGGAGGTAAAAGAATAGAGTATTTTGTTATTGTCCAATCAGAGGGTGACAGTATGTATATATCTATATTGTATATATGTGATGAAAATGCGTTGGCTTTTTGTGTGACACTACCTTTTACCTGTACTATGGTTCTACATTCAGTGTTTCAGTGTTGATAATATATATTTGTTTTTGTTTTATTTCGTTTTTGGTTTTGTTTTGTTTTGTTTTTGATTTTGTCTTTGTCATTTCTTGTATTTTTTTCCTCCTATTTGTCCTTTTTTTGTTTATTGCACGGTTTATTACTTTTGTTGTCCGATGAGGTGACACAGCTACTCTTTGTATTCGTTTAGTGCTGTAAAATAACTCAAGTGTTATTAGAATTTGTCGATACCACCGCCCACCCCACCCCCCTTCCCCCAATATGCATGAATGGCACTTAAAGAAATAAAATATGGTAACTTCACTGTGGATTAATGTGCTGTTTGAGCTTTGTTCCTGAACGGTTCTGTCAGTATTAACAGTATTTAAAAATCATCATTATCAGATCAGGCAGTTATATTTTTGTTCCACTTTATAATCCATCATTATAGGAGTGTCTCCTCTGACTAACACCATAAACAGCAACAACCTGAATATTAACCAGCAACACAAGAATCAGAATTAGTATATCGGTGTACGGCTTCTCTGCTCCATTCTATATAAAACAATGAATATGTAAAAGTAAAATAAATAAAAGGTGAAACAGCAACATTATAAACAATGTCTGGTGGGAGTAAACAGTGACCAGTACGGTACGATCTTCATGAAAACACAATGTGGATGAAAAGTGGAGTTATTAACACCATATCAAAATATAAAAACATGCCACACACATTTAGTTGGATAAAAGATCACTTATGAATACATGCAAATGCATATTCAGGCATTTCTCTCCCTAAACATTTGACTTTTTCCTCGACTTCAGAACAGCGTCAGTGTTTTCTTGCTCTTCTTTATTCTGAGTGAATAATATTCAACCTTTTTTTTTATATAAAGTCATCATTAACCATGAAAGTCAAGGGCTGCAACCAACAATTACTTTGTATTATTTACAATATTAATGTTATAATTTTTTTTTCTTTTTACAATAAATCAATTAATTCCTCTAGTAAAACATTGTGCAAAATGCTCATCACAATTTCTCAGAGCCAACCGTGACATCTTTGAAACTGCTTCTTTCATCCAACGAACAGTCCAAAACACCAAAATTAAATTTTCTATAATAAACAATAAAGAAAAGGAGTGAAGTCTTACATTTAAGAAGACATGTTTGCTTGAAAAATTATGGAAATGATTAATTGATTATCAAAATACTTATGATTAATTCACACTTCATTGAAAAACTATTGCATCTCTAATAGCGTCATTATTTAGAAGTAGACAATTGGTTACCAGCATATATTCCTTGAGATATGCCCTCGCCTACTACTGAGACTACAGAGCATTCCTGAACTCGTGGAGCATAAACCACACTGTGGAGATGCAACAGCTTAATTAGTATAGTTTAATATCATCTTAAGCCCAACTCCAGATAATTGGAGTGCACTGGACCACACTTTTCGCAGTGCAAATACCTTGATTGTAAATTGAAAAAAGGAACGTGGTAAATTACAACTTTTTTTTTTAAACTTTGAAAATTAGTTTGCCTCTTGACCATGGAAAAAAAAAAATCAGTGCATGAACTTCTGTCTCACTCAACAAAAGCAAAACAGAGGGACCAGAACTAGATAGCTGTAAATACTTCTTCATGCAGCTTCACATATCTGTTTTTTACGGAAACGTTACAAGCAAACGTTTTGTTTTTCCATTTTAAGAAAGTGCTCAAGCTGCTGGAAGTTTGATCCAGGCTAACCAACAGTTGGTGCCCTGTAGAAGAAGTCCATATGATCTCACTGAGGGTTTCTCTTTTCACCTCCCCGGCACTTAAAGCGGCCTCCCAATATTTCCATATGGTGTGTCACTTCATGTGTCCATGCTGACACCTTACACGTGTGCTTCAGAGGGATATTCCCTCACAGCTGGGGCACCGGTCTGACTGCTGCATTGGAGTTTTTGGAAGTAGTTCGACTCTATTGAAAGGACTCACATCAGACGGACATCATGTTCAAAGCCTCCTCTCTGCTCCTGCTGACCCTGGTGTTAACCGTCCAGCTGTGCTCATCAGCACCAATACGAAAGACAGGTATTTCTTCTAAACTCTTTTTGGTTTGACAATCATGGAAATATCAGATAGAAATACTTAAATTGTTCTCAATCAACGATATGACAAATTCTTGAAAAGCTGCTTTATGCATTGTCAACATATTGCCTCTCTGGAAAGCAGTGTAGAACAGCCAGCTTAATTCAGAAATAAAAGTACATAAAAATGTTGTTTAATTTAGTAACCTGTGTTTAGTGTTACATAAGAGGTGGATTGTGAGTCAACAGAAAAGAAGACAGGGAAAGGTGAATATTGCTTTAGGTGTTTTCTAGCTATGAATAATAAAAATATGCATTCAGTTTGGGAACTGACCTCAGTCACCCACGCAAAAACAAGAATAAAACTCCTGTTCCTGAATGTATCAACCAAATATATCTCAAAATACTTTCATGGGCTGTGCAGTGACACAGCAGACTGCCCTGCGAGACATTTGAACTAAACTTGGATCACTACAGACCCTCCTTCTCAAGCTCTTACATCTTCCCTCTGTTACAAAATCAGCAGTCGTTACATTTGATTTTTGGAGCTGCAGTGTGTTGTATGGTTTACTTTGAGGAAAGTGGCTCGCCATGATGAGATGCTTCACTTCAAAACCCCTTTAGATTACACTTAGATTTCAACTACCAAAATAAAAAGTAATGAAATTAAACCAAAATTACACCCAAGATATAGTTTGATGACATTTTGAAGTAGCGTTGGATCATGGGAGTTGCTGTTTTCATTGTTGGACCTTGGACATATATATATATCCATATCTGAGGTCTAGTCCCTTAAAGACATTCAAATGCTGAAGTGTTACATATATTTAGATTTTGTATTTTATTGTTTTAGAATTTATTAAAACAGATTTTGGGTGAATAAGGCTTCCTTTGCTGTCTTACTTAAACACAAGATAAGATAAGATACCAAATGGTTAGACTGTTGCTGCACTGGAGAATCAGTTCACCGTGTTGACGAACCTCTAATTTTTATTGCAGCTGGCAAAGTTAAGCGTCCTGTTGTTGCCAAACAACCAGTTCCTGAGAAACTTGCACCAGTTCCCGAAGACCTCGGTCAGAAAGAACCAGTTCAGAAGAAACCAGTTGTTGATGATGCTCCATCTGCTAAGGAATCACCTACTAAAGAAGACATTCCAGTTGTTGTGAAAGAACCAGAACCGGTTTTAATCGAAGATCAGGTCTCTGATAAAGATGTATCTCAGGAATCAGACACCCAGAAGCCTTTGGCTGCAGTTCCAAAAGAGTCTCCAGAGGAAGACATTGTCCCTGTAGAAGCTGCTGTTGAAGGGGAAACTCCAGAAGAAGTTGTCCCCGCTGCTGCTGTAGAGGATGAGTCCCCAGGACAGAATGGTGTAGAGGATCCTGCTCCAGAAGCACCACTCCCAGTCCTCCCTTTAGAAGCCTCAGAAGATGAAGCTCTAGAGGAAAATGCAGAAAAAGAAGCTGCCCCTGAACAACTAGTACTTATTGACCCCGATGACAACACAGAAGCAGAAGAAAAGACAGAACCAGCAGAAGAGGAATCAGCTGTCCATGACCCTGCAGAGTCTGATACAGATGGGGCAGATCAAGAGGTCCAGACTGCAGAGGAAACAGCACCAGAGGAGTCACTCCCAGAAGACAGTTTACTTATTGTCCCTGATGGGAATACTGTTGAAGAAGAACCTCTTCCTTTGACATCAGAAGAAGAGGAATCTGTCGTACTTGTTCCTTCAGAACTTGAGACAGAAGAGACAGGTCACGAGGAACCTGCAGCAGAGGAAACACCAGGGGAGTCAGCCTTAGAAGACGATCTACTTGTAGCCTCTGATGACAACGCTGAACCCCTTCCTTTGACACCAGAAGAGGATGAATCGGTGGAGCTCGTCCCTGTTGAACTTGAGACAGAGGAAGCAGATCAAGAAGTACCTGCTGCAGAGGAAACAGCCGCAGAAGATCCTTTACTTATAGCCCCTGGTGACAATACTGAAGTCGAAGAAGAATCTCCTCCTTTGACACCAGAAGAAGAGGAATCGGTTGTCCTTGTTCCTGCAGAGCTTGAGACAGAGGAGGCAGATCAAGAGGAAACAGCACCAGATGAGTCCGCCCCAGAAGAACCTTTACTTATTGTCCCTGATGACAGTACTGAAGAAGAACAATCTCCTCCTTTGACACCAGAAGAGGACGACTCGGTTGTCCCTGCAGAACTTGAAACAGAGGAGGAAGGTGAAGGAGAACTTGCTGTAGAGGAAACAGAACCAGAGGAGTCAGTCCCAGAAGAACCTGGTCCTGTAGAACCTGTTGAACAGGAGCTGGATCAAGAGG
This sequence comes from Acanthopagrus latus, assembly GCF_904848185.1. Lineage (NCBI taxonomy): Eukaryota > Metazoa > Chordata > Actinopteri > Spariformes > Sparidae > Acanthopagrus > Acanthopagrus latus. Next base: position 13,802,688 of record NC_051044.1, read on the forward strand.
AACAAGAGGAAACCGTCTCTCTCATTTCAGAAGAAGAAGAAGAAGAAGAAGAAGAAGAAGAAGAAGAAGAAGAAGAAGAAGAAGAAGAAGAAGAAGAAGAAGAAGAAGAAGAAGAAGCTCTAGTAGTCCTTGAAGAAACTAATGAAGAACCTCCTTCATTAGAAGAAGAGGAATCTGTCGCCATCCTTCCGGAAGACCTTGAAATCCAAGTAGAACCTTCTGCAGAGGAAACATCACCACAAGAGCCAGAGCCAGAAGATCCAGCTCTTATTGTTCCTTTGGACCCTGCTGAAGAGGAATCAGAGCTTGAAGGAGAAGTAGATGAAGAAGAAGTAGTTTCCTCAGAAGTACTAGATGAAGAAGCCCCGGAGGGAGATACAGAAGCCGAAGATGCTGAAGAGGACCTTGCTACTAATGAAGAATCCCCTTCTAGTGCACCAGAAGAAGAGGAATCTGTTGACCTTGTCGATGCAGAAGTTGACACAGAGGAGGAAGGTCAAGAGGAAGCAGCTGAAGAGGAAATAGCCACAGAAGAACCTGCTGTCATTGTTATTGTAGGACCTGCTAGTGAGGTACCAGCTTCAGAAGACCCAATCCTCATGATTCCCCTGGAGGACCTAGAAGAAGAAGCTCCCGAGGACACCGCAGAAGAAGATATCCAATCAGATCCTCTCCTGAGCGAAGCAGAACTAGAAGAGGACCTAGCACCTCAGGAGAACGAAACAGGCGACAGCGATCCAGAGATACTCACTGAGGCCGCATCTGACGCTGAGACCGTAGAAGCAGAAGTGGATCCAGCTGAGGACATCTCAGCAGCTGCAACAGAGGTTCTTGTTGCAGAGCTTGAACCTGTCACAGCTCCTGACCCAGACGCAGTGGCAAAAATCATGCCCGCTCGTATGAGATGGCGTGATGGCAGCAGCACGAGGACAAGGATTGAAGATCTTAAATCTGCAGTTGTACTGGTAGAAGAACCTGAAGGTAAGAATCCAGCACTTTCAAAACCTTGAATGGGAACTTCATAATACTATAAATATGCCTCTGTCACATTTTCAATATTCTTCTGTCACAGTCATAATAATAAACAGCATAACAATTGGACATCCCTTGTGCAATATTCCAAAATAGTTATAGTGAAATTCTAAAAACGAGCAGGAAAAACCCTCAGCTGATCTCTAGGGCACAAACACTGCTGTGAGGACATGCTTGTGTCTGCTTAAGAGCTCACAGTGAGAAAAGTTAAATGTCACTGCATTAAGCAATTACGTGTGTTGCTTTCACTAATGACAGTTTTGGTCTTGCAGCTCTGCTGAACAGAGGGGCAATACTCAGTGCAGCGTTCTTCACACTGATGTCTTTTATCGTTATTGGATTTCTTTGGACGACCATATCCAAGAAACTGCGCTGAATGTAAGTGAGTAATGTCACCAAATCTAATATGAATCCATAATTACATACAAAACGGATAAGTGTGCAAATGACTTCGTATAGCATGGTCATAAACATTGTTTCTAAATGTGCGCAAACCGCTATTTCTCCCGTTTTAGGACACTGAAGTAAAGATCAGTGGACAAACTGAGCAGCTGTTCATGACATATAGAGAAACTGAAGCACTGAGCAGAACAAAATTCTCTGCATTGGATCTTCGCTTAAGAACAGTCAAGTAAAGGAAATTCCCCAGTTTTTCCATGGTCTAAACAGCCAGAAAGCCATTATAATAATGGAAACCGGTGGCAGAAGAGGTATCAAGAACTTTCATATTTTACTGAGAAGAAATATGGAAGCATATTCAGCATGCTATTATGGATCCCACTGCTGTTCTACTCTCCCTTCGATTGGTTTGCATCTACTGTATTATTTTCAAATGCTGAACACCTGGGAGGATTCATGGTCCTTGTACTCTGTGCAAAAAAAAAAAAAGATGATTAATTGACTGTTTCATCAGACCACAAAAAAGACTGAATTAGCAAGCCAGCATGCTCTTTCCTCAAATGTGTGTTCAGCGCTTGTCTGGGCTAATAGGTTGTGTCTGTACTTTTCCTGGTAAACACACCGACCTGTTCGGCTGTCACAACTGCAGTATCTCTGGCCTAGTTAGGGCAACATTAGAGTGGACAGGTCAGCTGACACGTGGCCTGCCTAGCCCAGAGACACTGACCCAACTCTAAGAAGGCTGAACTCAGTAGTGTGTTCAGGGGGCAAACATCAAGACATAAACCAGGAGTGTCAGAACCGCAAGAAAAACAGCCTGAGTTAAGCATAGAACTTACCTAATGAAAAACAGTAGGATCCATTATAATGCATTATCCGCAGCAGAGTGGCTACTGTTGTAGCATTTTCCTGTCGGTTCAGGTGGAACTGCATCAATGTTGCCCTGTGCAGTAGGTGGGAACGAGTACCCCATTATCTGTTACACTAAGGAGGAAGTAACAGATATCGACACATTTTATTTAGACGATACCCATAAAAGGTACATTATCTATGTCGGATTTCATTATAGCCGAGTACTCCTGGAAACAAACAAATGTTCTGTTGAAATTCAGAATGCGTTGTGTGTACTCTTGAGTTCTGGTAAGAGTTGACTGTATTTCATCCCCATAAAACATTTGCAAAGTCGATTTTATTAATATTGCATTTTTCTTTTTTTTTTTTTTTAAACTGGATCCCACTCGTTATAGTCTGACTCACCGGATGCAGACTGTGGTTATGCATATTATTTTTTTCCAAATCCCTGTCATTACAGCAAACAACAACAGCAACCTCCGGGCGTGCAGCCTACACGATTAAAATGGCAAAACTCTAACTTGGTTACTAACGGTACAAATTAAAGCAAACTAGCAGGGACTTTTACTGCCAGGAGTCCGCCTCACTTAATTGCAAATGTTCCACCATATCAAGTCCCGCCCACCTGCAAACACCCCCCACCAGCCACCTTTCTGGACGGTGCTGACTCAGTGCTGATCCCGCCAGGTCTGCTATGCGAGACTGCACTGGTGAAAACATTGCTTCGTGGCGCTACTTGTGGTCAAAATCTCCACAATCTGTGCCGATGCGTCACATTTTACAGGATGGTCATAATCTGTAAAAATAAAGATAGTGGAGAAAAAAATACACAATATTATGCTACAGTGTTTGAAGCATGATAAAAGTACCTCCACATTGCACTAGTGTACATTTACCCCCTCTGATTTTAAAACTGTGTGTTGACCTAATGTAAGCTGTAGAATTGATTTTATCGGTAGAGTAGATACATATATAATGTAATATTGTAAATGGTATAGCAGTGGTTTTCTGATAATCATGAGCATGTGACCAACTTGAATAAGGATGGTTATTATTTTGACAGAGAGTCTTTATCAACGTTCTGATGACTGATGTTGTTTTGATTTTGAAATGTATGGCTGACGAAAACTTTGATGCACTTCTAACTTTACTTGTTTTAATTTACTTGTCATGGATGATTAAACTGCAGGAAGAGCGAATATTTACTTTTCTTGCACTTGTTCATTCAAGCTTTGTCCAGCTTTATATCACAAAATGTTCTCTACGTGCAATATGTACATTGCCAATCGGTCCCTCGGCTCATGCGTGCAGTACAGTTGACCACAGGCATGAAGAAGCACATGCCTCCTATGTGCTGTTTAGGAGCCAAGCAGGCCTATCACTTTTCCTGTTCTGTCATGCAGCATGGGACGAGAGCACGACTATCAATCAAACTTTGGCATGCTGCAGTACCAGCTATATGTCTGCGGCTCATCCTACACACAGTAAATATTTTTAGGATGGCGAAAGGGGACATGCTGTTCGAAATGAAAGCTTTAAACTGTGCTCTGTATTCGATTCATGTACAGTGAGCGAATCCTACTGTAAGTGTTTCACGCTTTTTAATTGCACTTGTTCAAAAGAGCTCGTATGAAATAAACGCAGATTTACAAGAACTGGGAGTGAAGACTGTTGCAGGATTATTACATACCCTTCAACTTTAACAGTGTCAGTAACTGACCTATTGGTAAAGCTTTTATTTATGGGGGGAGGTGTCAGTGAGATCAAGATCTCTTTACAAGGGTGATCTGAGAGCAAATTACACATCTATGCGATCACAAGAGGACAAATCAGTCACTGCACACACTAACTAGGAGAGTGCACTCAATAAAGAGCAGAACATCTCTGCTGAATGTGTCTGAGGGCATGTGGGTGAGGAACAGAGCGTCCAGGACCAGTTGTGTGTCCAGCGTGTCGGCGTGAGAGCAGTGAAATGAAGGGAGACAATATGCAGGTTCCAAAACACCAAGAATCCAACAGCACTAATGTGACCTCCATGTCCGTTTACATAGGGAACGACTGCTTTTCTTAACCTTTAGAAGGGAGTTAAAACTTATACAGTTGACTCGTCTAAAAAGAAAGAAAACACACGGACAGCAGTGAGAATTATCCAGATTTTAAGGTTGAATATTTTCCCCAAAAATATGCATATGTTACATCTTAGACACAACAGTTAACCGTTGGATGCTTGTTATTATAAAGTCACGTCAATATGTAATTTAATAAAATTAATTATATTCAGTAGAGCGCATACCTCCAAAAACAGTCTCCTAAAACCCAATCCAGAATCAAATAAAACATAGTAAGATCCGCTGGATCTGCATGCATGCTCACATCCTCATCAGACTGTACTCACACATAGATACCAACCAAATAAATACAACTGATTCTGATTATAAAGATCCACTTTTTAATCCCTGAGAAATTAATGTTATGTTCCTCTATCAGTCCCTTTATCTGGAATCGCACTGCAGGTTGTTAGGGTCTATTTTGGACCAGGGACGCTTCCTACATTCAGGTTTTGTGGAAATCTGTTGGTTATTTTTTTCTGAAATCATGCTTACAAACCAACCAGCTAACACGCAGACACGTGTGAAAACATAACCTCAGAGGTAATAAGAGGTAAGGTAAGAGGTAATACGTTTAAGTGACAGCCGCCGCCTAGTGAGTGTAGCAACCTCCCTCGTCAAGATTCCAAACTGTTTTGAAACAACATGAAGATTGCAACAGGTTCCTCTCGATCCAATCGTTCTCCTTCCGCTCATACAGACTCCATTTCTAATGTGCTTCCAAGGAATGTGAACAAAGCAGCTCTGTTTTAATTTTGAATATGATATAATATATTGTTGCTGTTTGAATGACTGACTGTTGTTTTAAGACAGACTTGAATAATTGTGAACCTGCCAATTAAAGGAACGAAGCAGATTTGTCCAAGAACACTTGAAGTTGATGGGAATCCTCATGTGGGAGACATAGAGTTACAGCTCTCCTAAAATGCAGGAAGACCCGTGACAGCTGTCTGCCTGATGGGCAGTGGAAGGTCATCGGGGTGGAGGAATCTGGTGCCGCTCGAGCAGTGAGAGGGGAAAGCTCGTGAACAAGGGCCACATGAATCAGCATGGTTGTGTGCGCTTTAATCGCTGAGGTTACAGACACTAAGAAGCACATGAGGTGCTGACAGCTCCATCATGTGATCCTCTTTTGTAAGAGCATTACTGGGATACTACGGAGTGAATAAAAGTGGCAAACTGCGAACAAGACATGCAGTTAGCGGTAACATAAGAACCCTGGCTGGGCACCCCCAGGTGCACTGAGAGCAAGACTTGCAGGGCAATAAGTTTTGTCCTAACATGGCATGAAGTCACACCCTCAGAAGGTGTAACACTGATCCTTTCATAATTATCAACAGGAGGGCTATTGTTACCTTTTATTCCTGGAGGGTTTTTGTAAGAAACCACCAACTGAAGTAGATACAGAGACACCTTGTTGCAGAGAGATTCACACAAGTCACCAAGTCCACTTCTGTCTGAGAAGGGCGCCGCCTGTTTATGGTGGCACAGCAGCCTCTAGTGGTTGCAGACATTACCTGTGGAGAAAGACAACAGTTAGGATCACCTAGCTTGCCCTTTGGAAACCAACATGACTTCTGTACTGTGCACACCTGGGGAGTGATGTGGCACCGCACCCAAACAGGAACTGTACGCAGCAGCAATGTGACTAGGTTTCAAGCCTTGTATGTGGCTCATTGTCCTGTTTTGTTTGAGCTGTGTTGTAGTGTTTTTTTCCTGATAAATTACAGGTATTTCTTGATTTTATCTGACGTGCAAAATAACAATATATTCATTGAGAAGATGTTGAATTATTATTTGAATCATAGAAGCTACATCTCTGGTTCTATGAAGCCATTTCAGACGCTTAACACAACTGTTTGATGACAGTATTGGACTTTCATAAGAATTTGATAAAATACTTTCATTTGTTAGTGTTTTTAAATAAACAAACAAAAAAAATGGATTCCTGGTTGTTTTGGAATGAAAATGAACCCCAGTACTCAGAGACAACTATTCTCCTGAATTACTGTGGGCAAAAAACAAACCTGTCTCAATTAGAAGTTGCATCCATGTGACCCAAAACAGCATAAAATGACCATTTATAACAGCAGGTGAGTAATCTAACCTCACCTCATCTGTGAGCACCAGGGTTTTGTCAATTCTGTTGGTTTGTAGCCAGTCCTGCTTTTCATTGTCCAGTTATGTTGCCTGTCAACTGGTCATTCAGAGATACATATTGAAAGTGTGATATAAGATTGGTTACACTGTGATAGAGGATTTTATCCACATTGGCCTTGATGCCATGAAATAAAAACTTGTATTTATTGTACATTGTTTTAGCTGGTCTTCATGTTTTCATGTCCATATTCCCAACAGGACATGTAAAACTCAGTTGCCAGTTTAATTTAATCTTTGTCAATGTTATAATCAATGTCTGTTGTGGCTGCCTCTTTCATTGTTAGTTTTTATGTCTATTTTCTATTTTATACTATATTCCTCTAAAGCCTAACCAGGGAAAAGGGACTGCAAATTAGCAGTTGGGTTTTAATTAGATGTGACAATGCCAGCATGTCTCCCTGTCAAATAAACTCTAATACAAAAGCTCTGCGTCAAAGCAAGAGTATGCCGGTTGACTCTCCAGAGAAAGATGGCTGATTCAAATATCGGCTCCGACGCTGAGTTGGAGACTCAACAATGGAAGAGTCTTTATCTGAGGAAGTTACATACTGTTGGTTTAAATCCTACAATAAAGGATGCTCTAGTTTTATCGATTCATCTGTTATTTACTCCCTTGATCCACAGTTCACCTCGTGTGCCCACTTAATGTTAATAATGTTTTCTCAAACTTCTGGAGACTTGGATTACGGCATGTTAGCTATTTGAAGCAATTTTATGTTTACTTTCAGTAATTTTTTTTTCAACGTTTTAAAACAAGTCCCCATCTACTTCAGTTGTTCGGGAAAAAGCTGCATCACTCTTCTGCTGCAAAGCTCCAGAAATGTTTGAAAGACTGTGAAACTTCACTTGACTCCCCATCAGCAACGGGACGAGAAGACTGTAACATCTTTTGTATGTTTGTGTTAGTTACCCTTTGAAACACCTGCTTGCTAAACACACTTTCTTACTTCCCGTGTTGTCGCCACACCTGCTTGACAGACTGTTCAGTGCGTCTTAACTGTCTTATTGTTTGTACGCTGGACTTTCTTGGACTGCTGACGGGAGTGAATCATCCTGGCGAAACATGAAGTAAGTTTAATTGAATCACACCAACACATTGTGTATTCCCGCAGCATTACCCCGACTGCTCACTTATGCATCCTGAACTCGGATAAAATTACTCACCCTCTTTTTACTCATCAGCTGGCAGAGGTTTGAGAACGCATTAAAAAGGGGGGGGGCACACAAGATGTGTGAATCAGAAAGAGAAGAAAAAAAAATATTCATTGAGACATTTTCACGACTGAACAAACAAACCGTCCCTCGAAGAAGAACACCATTTTAAACTTTTTTTTCTAAAAAAATATATTTTTAGGGGAAACTTCTAGGAGCCCTTTGATGACATTATATCCTCCTGGGGGTGATATTGTGTTTTATTCAGTTATGCAAATTAATTCTTCCAAGTTTGCAGGAGTGCTTCATCAGTATCATCATCATCAAAAAAAAGCCACAACTCACCACAGGTTGAACATTTGATTTAAACTTTTTTCCATCTTTTTTTTTTTCTTTTAAATTCTTTTTTTAAATCTAAGGACATTTAACACCTTGCAGCCTTCATTTGCCTTTGCTTTCTACAGACTTTCTTCTTTGCTATTCATGGACGCACAGATGGTACCAGCCCACAGGCCCATTATGCTCACACATGAATCTGAGCAAGGTACTTAATTGGCATGGATTCATGTCAGGCTGCTGCAGTGTGGACAGGACTGCAGGAGAGGAGACCAGGGAGCCTCGTCGCCTACAGAAAAAAAAAAACCCCTCCTGACTGAACATTGTTGGCTGTGTGTGTGTGTGTGTGTCTGCACGGGTCTGACAGGGCTGCCTCTCCCCAACTACGGTTCCGAGTTACAGAAGAGGCTTCTCCGACTCAAGCCCCTCCATCCGCCATTTTTCAGCAGATTTGAAAGCAGGTAGAGCACACACACACACACACACACAATCACAAGTCCCCGGTCAAATCAAGCAGGTAAGTGCGCTTGTGAGTAGCCTTAAATGAAAAAAAAAGAAAGAAAGAAAAGGAGAGAGAAAGAAGAAGAAGCAGCAGCAGCCTCCGACAGGCAGCATCGAGGAGGGAAAGAGAGAGAGAGAGAAAGGGGGAAGGCTGCGTGCAGGGAGGAGAAGGAGGAGGAGAAGAAGAAGAAGGAGAAGGAGAGAGGACGGTTTGTCTTAACAATAAACTGCATCCTCCATCCAGGCTGCTGCCTCACGGTGCACACAGCCGCTCGGTTCCTTCTTCTTCCCTGCACGCCTTTGTACAACTTTCAGCAGGCTGAGCTGGCTGAGGCGAAAACGCTTTTAGAAAGCCGCTTTCTTCTTCTTTGAGACGCACACAAACACAAGCACACACCCACAGTGAGAATCTGTCCATGTGTTGCTTTCTGAAGTTCAGCTATAGAAAGGGATTTAAACATGTCCGGTCACAACTCCAGCACCGGCGGGTCGTGGTGAGGATGATGAGATAAAAGTTGTCGTTTTTTGATTTGAAAAAGAAGGGATGTTGAGGCTTGAGCAGCACACATCTGTAGACACAAAAGGTTTCTTGTCTTAGCTTTTTGTCCATCTGCCTTTTTGAGGTGGTTGCATCTCCATTTAATCAAGTGAAAGATTTTTTTAAACAGATTCGTTAACTGTTGGGAATTTTATGTGTGTGTATGTTTTTTTTTAAAATTATTATTATTTTAAATTTAATTTTATTCTAGTGAATGAATTCAGTGTGATGTGTGAGCTCAGCCCCCACAGGACACATGTCAGCTCATTGTGTGCTCCTGAACAATTGGGCTTCTCTGCCAGCTGGGACAAGAAAGCAACTTACTAAAGCGTAGAAAGTGATGGAAGATCTGTTTTTGGTTTTTGTTTTTTTTCTCCCCTCGTCAATGCGAGAAAGCTAAAAGTTTTCGAATTCATTGGTTTGAATTTTCTGATCGTCGTTTGAGTCATTTTCTTAGAAACCTTCAGTCTCTCGAATGTGAGGATTTGTTTGGGTTTTTTTTCTTCCCTTTTCTTTCCTCTCAAGTGCATTTTAAGAACTTGAATAAGTAAAATGTCACCTTTGGACATCCGTAGAGATTATTCGGCAGTTGTGACAAAGACATTTATCCAGAGCCTGCACATGAACATGCACTGAAGCAGAAAATATAAAATACCTGTATGGCTCACAGTGTTTTAGGATCTTTAGCCATGCCAGATGCTGACTTTCCAAGCATAGTACGTGCCTGTGATGGAAACATTGAACAATCTGTTTTTTTCGTCAGTGGTTTGACGTCTCTGATCATTGTTTAGTCATTTTCTAAGCAACATTTGCAGATTCCAGTCTCTCTTGTGTACATGAAATGATTGCATTTCTAAGAACCTAAAGACACAAATTACACATCAGTTTCATCCAGAGTTTCATAAGCCTGTAACCCACTGATATATTCAGGTTCATTTCTTCCCCTAACTGTAATCTGCTGCTGCTGGAGTTGTGATCAGATGTTATTAAATTCCCTTAAACTGTAGTGAAAGTAAGCAAGAAAGCCACAAGTTGAAAGTAGCATCTATCACACGCTTTTGCCAAACTTCATGAAGTAAAAATCGTCTTCTGTCTTCGCAGTAAAACCACAGGGATCACTTGGCAGTCGTGACAAAGAGATGTCATCCAGAATTTCACACCTCGCAATCTTAAGAGAGCTGCATGGTTGTGTTTGATGCTGCACCTTCTCACGGGGGTCGTCTTCAGTGTTTTGTTTTTTGTTTTTTTTTCCCTGACAAGCCATTTAAATGATCACGCTGGGAAGTTGTCGAGCACTTCATATTTTCTGGCTTTTTTCATATGTATGAATCGTCGAAATAGTCTTTAAAGTAACCAGCAATCATGACTGGAGCCTCCACTGAGGACGCCGAGGTCGTGTACTTCTGAGACTATAGGTGTTTTAGGAACCTGGAGTGAGTTTTTAGACAGAACTACAGAAAAACTGACTAGTTTTAACCTAATAGATAAACAAATGCAGGGTTGATCAGAGTTTTTATTAATGGTTTTCTTGGAGATGGTGGACTTGGACTTGGTATTTCTAAAAGCCTGGCCACAGCCCTGTTCACACTGACAGTAATATTAATTACAGCCCTGTAAATAAATATATTGAACATGCCCTGTACCTGTGGTTGAATTTGCATGCTGCAGCCTTCATGACTCCAACACATTCAGCTCTCTCAGAGACAGAGACAGCTCTCTCTTGTCCTGAATGTGGTCAGGTCAGAACCACTATGGAAATAAGTCACAGTCGATGTTTTTATCTGGGCCGAGTTTCTGTTGTGTGCAAGGAAAAACGTCAACACTTGCGATGAAAGTTGTATTAGACAGTTGATATTTTCCCCTCCACTGAGATGCAGCTTGTAATGAGGTCACTGTGAGAGCGTCCATTCAAGTCAGCCTCCTCTTGCTCTGTATTTACAGTCCATGTGACAATGCTCCATTAAGACCTGGTGCCCACTGTGTTGAGGAACCCCACCTGAGCAGGTATAATATCTACAGCACTTCTTCCGGTTTATCAAATGAGCATATTACCTAGACAAGATTTTTTTTTTTAATGTATTTTTAATGTATTCTAGATCATGGCCATTACAAGAGGGACAGTGGAAACCCTAGATGAGATTCCAGCTCATGTGTGGAAGGGTTTGCCTGACTGTTTGAATCTCGGACCTTCTGCCACAAATCAAAGCCGTGTTGGTGAGTACACAAGCGTCTGTTCTGTTCGAGAAAAGAGCAACTTTGACAGCACCTGTAAGACCATTGAAAGGGGCTGTAACAATTTGCAGCCATTTACACGAATGAATTGCCTTTTTTATTGACCACGTGTGAGCAGACTGTTATGTGACATCAAAAACAAAACCCGAAAAAAAAAGCCTGTGGATGACTTGTTTAAGTCGTTAAGTTGACTCAGGTCAGATTTCTCACGACAGTACAAAAGATGTGACTTTATGTACGCTCTCGAGTGTCTCATCTCTCCCTCCCACTAACACAGAGCAGCAGTAGCTAACATTAGTTTATGACTGGCTTCCGGCGCAACACAGAAGTTCGACAAAGCCCCCTTTTTTTTAACGTGTTGATTTCCCATCTGTGCTTCATTGATGTATAACTTTTGTATAACTTTTGAAATGGCTGTTTTGGAAAATGGAGAACTTTAGACCCTCAGCTAATGTTGAACACACTTGACAAGGATCTAATGGTGTAAACAAAAAGCTAATGTCAAAAGGCTAACAGTATATTATACCATGCCTCACTTAGGCTACTCATGAAAAGTAATGCTTTACACTTGTTGAAGCCAGATCAAATACGATAAGGAAGAGGCAACGTTACATTTAACCTTCAAAAACCTGACAAACTGACCATGATGCCGATCACCTTGATCTCCTGTCGAACTTTAAGCCCACTGGAACATTTTCACCTACTTATCTCTTCTTTTGAAACTGGCAGGTTCAGGATAGCGCACTCAGCTTTGGACGATGAAGGAGGAGCGAAAACAGTTTATTCTGAAATAATCTTGTTGTCATAAACCTCATCGTGCCACTCCTGAAGATCTGTATTCTTGATTTATTTTATGTTTAGTGCTCACGGAGTACAACTTCTGCACACCTGAGGATCGACAGGTGTGTAGGAGAAGACCCAGCGCCGACTAAATCAGGAAAAGACCTCTCATTTCATTTGCAATTAAGTTTAATGACAACCATGTTTCGGTACTCAGACCTCCATTAGGTTATCTTACAAGACCTATTTACAACACACAACATTTTAAGTGCTAAGATATCATCCTAAGTAGAGCTGCAACGATTAGTTGACTAATCAACGTTGGTAAATTACTTCTACCTAAATCTCAAGTTTGTCTGCCATAAGGTGTTTCTCCTCATTCATCTTTTTTCAGGCGTCTGGGCCACGCAGGTCATTCCCAAAGGCAAGAGGTTTGGTCCATTTGTCGGAGAGAAGAAGAAAAGGTCCCAGGTGACGAGTAACGTTTACATGTGGGAGGTACGTCTCGGGCTGCTCCGCTGACCCTGAAATATTCACGCCGAAGTTTGTTACAGTCGACGCATGCCTACAGCGAGCGCAGCTGCATACTTCATCGAGTTCAGGAACATTAAAAAGCCTTTGTTATTACGTTGCAGTGACAAATGCTGCTGCTCACTGGTTATTTATGTTTGAGGTGTTCTAGAGCGATGCATGTATTTTTAGAACGTCGTCTTTTGTAAATGTGTCTCGTAGGTTTATTTCCCCGCGCGGGGCTGGATGTGCGTTGACGCTACAGACCCCATGAAGGGAAACTGGCTCCGATATGTGAACTGGGCACGCTCCAGTGACGAGCAGAATCTCTTCCCTCTGGAGATTAACAGAGCCATTTACTACAAAGTGTTAAAGGTAAGTCAAACACACATTCATAAAAGCCCGCAGGTGGCACAAGCGCAGGGCTAATGGACTGAAATAAAGTGAACAAGAGGACGAATGAAAACTCTAAGGAAATGTTGTTATGATCTGACAAATAGAATTAGGTTAGCTTTGAAAATGCTCTTCTTCCTCTCGTATTTGTATATCATTAGAAGCAGGCTGATGTAATAGTCCAGTTCATCACCACAAACTACAACTTCAGTGGTAATCATATTGTTAAATGAACACCTCACTGATTCGATCGCACCCGAGCCCTATTATCTTTTTAAAGGTGGAATTTATAAGTGATCACATTTAATTGTATAGCTTCGTCTTGTGAAGTGGCCACATGAACACATACCCCAAAGTCCTACTTGAGTTAAAGTCGTCATGTTTAAATATTAGTACCACATACAAATTGTACTTGAGTTAAAGGCTAAAAGCATCTGATATTAATGTGCTAGAGCATCAACATGATAGGTGATAGACAAGTTAACATATATTTACATGTATGTACACACTGTATAGTCTATGACTTGACTAATTATCCGCCTTGCTGATTATTGGATCCAATACTCTGCATTTTTCAGACTAAAACTCAAAACTTTTTTTTAAAAATCAGATTACTGATAAACAATTAATATGGAAATGTGCTCTGATGCAGTTCGCAAACTGTTACTATAAAAGTTGTTACCTAAAATGAAGAGAGTAAAATGAACAACATTTGCTCTAAAATCTTGTGGAGTGTAAGTATACAGGTGTAGAAAATGGGAAAATACAAGATGCAGTTTGATTTATTGTTTGTTTGACCCAGTTGATGTCATTCACCCACGACTAACCAACTGACTCTTGTGGTTCTTTTGGTTTCAGACCCACAGTCTGGGCTATAGAGCATAAACTTGTGCAAACTTCCTGCCATTTAAATAGTCGATGAGTCGGGCAGACGAGGCCGACATATTGAACTTGAACAACCCCTCTAACCCTGCAGTCTCTCTGCTAATGGGGGATGAAGAGGGGTGACGGCATCCCCGCCCTCTCTCCCCCTCAGATCACTTGCTGAGCACGTAATTCCACTTAAACTAGCAATAGAGAAGTTTTCTGCTTCAGTGTTTCATTTTGATTTAATGGATATGGAATAATGAAACTGTCAGTGTTTTAAATTGGCTCCCTATAAACCTATAATACCATAATAACCCATACCCCATAGTAACAATACAATTTGGTCTGTTGCCACTAGTTTCTTTGCGTCAACATTTCAAACAGCCAGTGATGAAATAAACCTAATTACAATGTACTTAAGTACAATTTTATGGTACTTTACTTGAATACACTACATTTAATTTGCATTCCGTATGATACATTTAGTTGCTGGTCACTTAGCAGATTCAGATTACTCAGTGTTTATAAGCTATTAACTGTGATGTCTTATCAATCAGATATTGGTGCTTGCGGGATGTTGTGTGAGAGGATGCTGCATTATAGAGAGCTTAAGACCCACGCCCTTCCATTTCCCCCCATGGGACCTCATTTCAGGAAAGACTTTGAATGGTAGTGAATAGAGAAAGACAAATAATGTTTTGATCCTGGGTTGAACTGTGCTATGAACTACACATATGATGTTTGTGAATTTTAAAAGATATTTTTTCAGAGTCAAGAAAGTCACAGTTCGTCATCATTACAATAAAACATCATCGAGTTTAGCATGAAACTGTTCAGAGAACTTCATCATCTCGCTCAAAAGCTGATGACACCAACATGGCCGCTGCCTCGACACAGGAAAAAAGTACTAACTGAAGTTAAAATGACAGTAAATCTGACCATATTGACAATGCAGGTATGTGAAAGGGTAATTTGTCAGTTCTGTGAGCTGCTGATATTCAGGACCAGCTCTAAAATGTTTAAGTTGCAGGTTGTGGTGACCGTTCAACGAGACGATGTCACTAACACGACTATCTCACGCTTATATTTCATTCATTTTGAGACTAACCACAACTTTCCTGACTTGGAAAAGTATCTTTTGAATGACAATAATTTTTTGAAAATCATGCGTTATTCAGGGCACAACTTCATTCAATACCATACAAAGTTTTAACAAAATAAGATCCCATGAGGGAAGGGTAGGGCCATGACTCCGGACATCTATAGCCAAAGTAGCACATGTTTTATTTATTTTATTTTATCTGCAATCTGATCATGGGGGCAAAATGTTTAACACCAGCCCAATAATCGGTCTATCCCTTGTTACAATGACACTTTGGCTTAAGAGAAAGATCTGAACACATCCTCCTCCACTGGTTAAAATTGTCTGAACACACATGCACCACTTCTGGTTTAACAGAAACAGTCAGCTTAACAACAAAAGTGGTTAAACTGACTGATTAATTGGAGGATAATACTGCAGTCTATGGTGAAAACACTGTCAAATTCCATACACCCCCCCTCCTCCCCACCTCGAGACAGATAAGATGCACAGTGGCCCAAATATCCCCCCTTGCCTCTCAGCAAGCCGGCCTGTGATTGGTGGCCGACCTCATCTCTCATTGTTGCAGCCTATCGGGCCGGGAGAGGAGCTGCTGGTGTGGTACACTGTGGAAGACAACCCCGAGATAACAGCTGCACTGGAGGAAGAAAGAGCCAGCAGTCTGAACAGGAAAAATTCACCCAGGGCGAAGCGAGGTGAGGCCTTACTTACAACTCAAAGATGACACCCCTGCTCGGCTTTAATCCTCGATGTGTGTGCCCCTCACACGCCCCGCTACATTTAGCTGCGGGTCGATTTCTTTTGCAGCTCAGTCGAAGTTGTAACTGGCGAGCTAGCTAGCTACACATGAAGGAAGGCTAGTGGAAGCTAGCGCTGGCGATGTGTGGGGCTTTTCTCTACTTTCATACCCGACCTAAAACTCGTCGCTGCGGGCAGACTTGGCTTTGAATAACGACCAGGAAGCACACTTGTCTCCGTAAAACACCCGAGTTTAGCTGTTAAACGAGTATTTGAGCAACTTTTTAGCAGCTTTTCCTCCTCTGGGTCCTGACGTTGTCGAGGATGTGACCTTCCTTGAGTTCCTAAAGCATGAAAGCCATCCATCGGCGAGCCTCTCTTACTTGGTGATGGCCTAGCAGGTTAGCTAACTAGCCACCTTCCCTGTCCAAATGCGGACTAATTACACCACAGGTGTTGGATAACAACCTAAAATATAGCTGTTGTATCTCGTGGATGGTGTTTAAATGTGCCTATAACGTCGCTGTGGGTCCAGAATAACCAGTTCATCGAGTTGACAGACTTGGTGTTGCATGCTAGCATGATGCTAAACGGCTAGGTCTGAACGCACGGACATCTCGGTGTACAGGAGCAGATGGCAAGCAGTCTGGAATGAATTATTTCTAAAAACTGATCATATCGATGATATGGAAACACAGTTAACACGGTGGCAGACATTATAATAGGTAGGACTTGTGTTATATAGTGTTATAGCTTCGTAACATTCATTACATCAGAGCAAAACCCGTTCAACTAAAATGACACAAATGTCACCTTTTGTTGTTGGTTATGTCCCCAATAAATACATGATAATAGAAGGTAGAGGTTTATTATTTATTAAAAGCAAGAAACGACTGGGCAGTTTGTCATAATTACATCTGTCAGTGTGAACTTTAGACACAGTGTTCAAATGTTTTGGACCATGTGGGTTTTTGTACGTGGGACCGCGAAGATGAGAACTAACAGATAATAATGTATATATTCAGTGTCTGCTATCTGATGTCATCTGTTGTGGTTTGTTTATAACACTTATTGTTTCACCTGTCTATCTCAAATCTTTGGCCTGATAGAGAAGCGACACTATGTAGTGTGCTGTAATGTATGTTAATGAACCTTGGGTAATAACACAAGAATAGGATGGTCTGATGCTTACAAATGTACTTTAGCCACACTGACTGTTTATGTATATGTAGTTAAGTTGACATATAAATAAAGACAGCATTCAGGAAGTGAAATACATCCCTGCAACTCCAAGAATACCTGTGAAATGAGGCAGAAAACAAATAAGAGCTGTGAGCCACATCCATTGAGTTTTTGTTTTTTCAGGTTTGTCATTTACAAACTGCTCAAAAAAGTTATTCTTTATTTCGTACAGAAAAGGCCTGTTATCTGAGTGACTCGACAGGCAGTCACTTCTTGCACATCATCTCTCTATACTGCAGTGTGATGGCTTTTGGCAGCACTGTGCAATACTGCAAAGTCAGCCTTAGTGAAGATAGCTAACATATCCTGCTAGCCTCATTTTAATATCAGGCACCATGCATGCTACCTAATGGATGTGTGCCAGAGTCATAGTGCTTTCACATAAAATGAAACAACAAGCTTAGGCTCCTAAATGCTATTGCAGTGAGATGAAATGTGTGTGAAGTTGTGTTGCTGCAGTAGACCATGCTGGTCAGATGACTGACCTGCAGCATGTGTTCCTCTGGTATGAATTAGGCTTTGTAGGCCAGGTCAGATGACCTTGTTGACACACTCCAATGATGAGGAAGTGCCAGCGAAGCCTCTTGAGTTAGACGACGCTTAGAAATTAGATGTGGTGTCATTTTATTTACCACCTGAGACTTGATTTATGTTATTTCTCAGATGCCTTATTTCAATTACAAATGCATGAAAAAGCCCATCAGTTTGAAAGCCTTTTGTGGCTGCAAGGTCGACTCACTCAGAGCTCCACACAAACTTTCTCTATTCACAGCACTTATGCTCTCTACTAGGAATAGACTATTATCATCAGGGCAGATATTCCACATCTTTTTGATTATTGTTAGGAGTGTTTTGTGTCTGATTGCCAATAAAATAAATACATTTAAAAGTGTTCTACTTTTAGCTTTATAGCAGCATCCTCTCTCTGTCTGTATTCACTACTCTACCAGTCATTAAGGACCTGCTCCTTACTGGAAATTTTAGGAGCACAGGCACAAAAATAAGGAACAGCACCTGAATAGATATACAACCCAACACCAATATTATCAGTGTATTACTTTTCTATTGTATTATTTAGTTTGATGAATTCTGCCTGTCCGTCTTAATGCACATTTTTGTTTCCACATCAGTGGACAGATAAGTGGAATCCCTTATGTTTTCTCTTGTGGTCTTCAGCTTGTTATTGCTTAACGTCCCCTTCACTTGAACACTGTTGTTATTTAACAGTTCAATTTAACCCTTGGATTTGGTGAATGGCAGCTCTTCCTTTGCAATGTAAAAGGTCGAACTGAATTCTGTTATAATTTCAGCAGACTTCTTCAGACTGCAAAATAGATTCCTGCCTTCAAAATGCTTTCAGCAGAGGTGCAGTGAGTTTTTAGAGTTTGAGGTCAGGTCAGAAAAGGTAGTTTTCCTTGCAAATGTTGGTGCCCGACTGAGAGCAGTACACACAATACAGGTGATCCTTTCTTTGCAATGTCTCAGCCACGTAAATTCGAGCCATACCTGTCAAGACGGAGTAGGTCTGGGACATTTTCCAAATGATACCACCTGCTGATTCCTTGCCTGAATTGTCCTCATCAGAAATGTGGGGCTGTAGTAGCACAGGAAGATCTGAATGATCTTTTCTTTTGAATAATTCGTGAAAGTTCTTTGACACCAAAGGGCTGAGTGAGAACAAGCTATTTGGTTGACAAGAAATATGTAAAAGAATTTGTTTTTTATTTGTATAGAAATATTAATTATCCTATTAATAATTACCACATTAATAATATACCAGATTTTTTTTAGCACATTGTTGAGGAGGATTTCGCTCATGAAATCTTTGTTGGAATTTTAAAAATGCGAGGATATACTCACTATACTGGTTTTCTACACTTTTTCCACACATTTGTAAGCCTGCTTTCTGTTGAGCCTGTTAAAAAGTGATGGGTGTGTTTGTACTTGCAGCCAGAAGAAAGCTGCTGGAGAGAGCCAGACAGGCTGGTTTGGGTGGATTCAAGGAAACCAGTGTAACTAAACCTACTGTCAAGGAGATGTGGGATGGGAGAGAAGGTACGTTTACTTGTCATGGATAACCAACATATCACCCAGTCTTTAATTGAAATTCCCCCAAAAAAGGCATAATTTGGCACTCATGAATTGTTTACAGGTCTGAAGGAGGACGATGAGAGGTCCTCAACCTTAGGGCCCTCACAGGAACTCCAGGAAACCCATCCCATTGGAAGCGCTGACCATAGGCATGTGGACAGGTCAGCAGTGATGACAGACAGGGGAAATGGGGAGGAGGAGGAAGAAGAGGAAGATGATGAAGAAGAAGAGGAGGAGGAGGAGGATGCTGTTGATGATTTGGAGGAACCAAGTGAAGTACAGCAACAAACTGCAGCTGGTTTCATGCAAAATAAGCAGCCTGGACCATCGCTGACCCGTGGTGAAGAAAGCCATAAGGATTTGCTGGGAAAGTCTTCCTCACTTGTGGGGCAGGAACCAGAGGTTGATCCTGATGTTGACCTTGACCCTGATCCCGATGGTGACCTAGAGGGTGATCCCCACGGAGAGTCATATCCCTGTCAGCACTGTGAGCGCCACTTCTCTACCAGGCAGGGTCTGGAACGTCACAATCACATTCATGCCATCACTAACCAGCAAGCACAACTGTTCAAGTGCCGCTACTGCAGTAAATCCTTTGGTTCACAGGTTGGGCGGCGGCGGCATGAGAGAAGGCATGAGAGCGGGCCTAAGAAAAGGCCTGGCTCTCTGGCTGGGACCGCCAGTCTGCTCAGTCCTGTAGTGCAGACTGATGCTTCAAGTCCTGACTGCACCAGCCCAACTAGCCACTACATAGCCATAGGGTCCCAGTTTACAGGAGGGCCTCTGCACAACTCTGAGATGCAGAGAAAGGAGTTAGGTCCTCAATCAGACCGTCCCTTTATATTGGATGAAAATGGAGAGTCTAAGGAACTCCATCCCTGCAAATACTGTAATAAAGCATTTGGCACACACACCAACATGCGCCGGCACCAACGCCGAATACACGAGCGGCACTTGTTACCAAAAGGAGTTCGTAGGAAAGGCATGCTGCTGCAAGAGGCATCAGTGCAGCAGCAGATGCCCGATGAGTCCCCCAGCACCAGCCCTCCGCCTGTCTACGTTCCCAGTGCGGACACAGAGGACGAGGCAGACAGGGACGATTACGCAGTTGACATATCCAAAAACATCTCTGAGAATCTGAGTTTCTACATCGACGGCAAGATTGTGTCCACCAGTTCGGTGAGCACCTGTGAGGTGATCGAGGTGGACTCCAGATCTGCAGCTCTGTTTGGTCTGGACACTGTCATCATCAGTCCAAATCAGATCAGTCAGGCCTTGAAGGTGGAGGGTAGGACGAGTACTGCAAAGCAAGTCTCCAATATTGGCCAGCCCGCAGCAAAACGAAGAACGTCTACACCCCCACTTGTTCCCAGCCTTAAAGTGGAGACCGAAACGGCATCTTTCACACCCCCTTCATCGTCTTCATCCTCAACATCTTCCTCATCTAACTTGTTAGTGGGAGGGCTGTTCCAACAAGCTGCAGATTCGTCAGCATTTCAACGAGAGAAAACTGTTTACCTCTCACCAAAGCTCAAACAGCTCCTCCAGACACAGGACATTCAGAAATCAACCATTACTCTAATAACAGAAAGCCATAGACTGGCCTCGCCTCTGTCAGTCACGCCACTGCAGGGGGCTTCAGGCAGGTTTAAAAGAAGGACAGCCTCGCCCCCATCTTCTCCACAGCTCAGTCCTGCATGTAAAACAGAGAGCAGCAAAGCAGAGGTGGTGAGCCCATACACCCTTAAGGTGCCAAAGCTGGAAAGCCGCAGTGCTTCACCTCCTGGAAGCCTAGATGACAAGGAAGATGGAGACAGCCTGAACCTTTCTGGAAATAATATGCATGGCCAAACGTCCTCTAATAGCGGCGGAAACTCCTGTAATCAGCAGCCCTTGGATCTGTCAAACTCTGTCAGTAGGAGGAGTGACAGCTTGAACAAGGTGCTTGGGGATTCAGCTCTTGATTTAAGCTTGCATCGTAAGAGCAATGCCGAGCCTGAGTTAAAAGCAAGTCCAGCACCACAGCCACTGATAAAAAAGAGGAAGCCTAACACGAGCATGCTTGAGAAGGTGCTGATGAATGAGTACGTGGGTCTACCTTTGCCAGGAGAGGAGGGCCCTGCGGCATTGGCAAGCCTGACTTGTTTTCATTCTCGGTCTCCAAATGTTGCATCAGAGTCAGCCAACCCATCTCCACCCTCTTTGACCCCTGTCACCATGAACCCCTCTTCCCCCGGTAGTTCCAGTGTGACCTCCCCTACCCCGCCTCCCCCTGTACTACCTACCATACCCTCTCCACCAACTATGCCTAGCTCTCCTCTTTCTCAGCCTTCTGACTCCTCTGCACTGAGACCTCTTCCTGTACTCTCACCAAAAATGTCTCCAAGATCAGTTGAATGCAAGTCACCGTCAGACTCTGAGGAGATTTTGTCAGCAGAACAAAATGAAGACGAGGAAGAGATCAACGTCCCTGAGCCACTGGACTCCCCGAAGACTCCACTTAAAGATCCCGTTAATTTTTCACCACCGTCAAGCCCTCCTGAACCAGAATCCGTAGATCTTCCCACTACAGATGATCTTTCTCTAGCTGCAACTCGCAACAGTCTGCTAAATGGCAAAATGAACCAAAACCTAGACTCTGTAACAGAGAAATCTCTTGCTGCTGTCTCATCACAGCCAGAATCCTCATCTTCCTCATCATCTCCTCCTCCTGCATCACATGATCCACCCCAGCCACTGCTTTCATCATCCCTCCCTCAGATTAAGATAAAAGAAGAGCCTCAGCACTGCGTAGATGAGCTGTCAGTCATGAATCATGGAACTCAGGATGGTGTGGAGTCTTCACCTCACCGCGCTGCTCCTGAAAAAACCTCAGAGGCTGAGGAAGTCGACTCGATGTACTGCAAGACTTTTGTGTGCAACGTCTGCGAGGAGCCATTCAACTCCATCAAAGAGCTCAGCGGACACATCTCAGAGCACGCTGTCGATTGGCCCTTCAAGTGTGAATTCTGTGTGCAGCTGTTTGGTGATGCCCCGGCCCTGCTGACTCACCGGTCAACACTACATGGGGTGGGCAGAATCTTTCTGTGCTCCGTTTGTTCCAAGGAGTTTGCATTTCTCTGTAACCTCCAGCAGCACCAAAAGGATCTGCATCCGAACGAGACATGTTCACACACAACTGTGGAGAGTGGCAAGCTTAGGCCACAGAACTACACAGATCCATCCCGAGCCAAAGAAGAAAGCAGTCTGTCATCACCAGCGCCAGAGACAACCGATGGAGCTGCTCCACACAATGACTCTGATCTAGCAAAAGAAGAGTGTGATGTTAATGGTAATCATGCAGAGGAAGGAGCAGTGGCAGAGACAGAGGACCCCAATGAGGAGCTGTACACTACAATAAAGATCATGGCCTCAGAAGGAGCGAAGCCTAAAGTCCCTGATGTCCGCCTTGGCATTAATCAACACTACCCCAGTTATAAACCACCCCCATTTCCTTATCATAGCCGTTCCCATGCTGGCTCTGTGGCCTCGGCTACTAACTTCACCACCCACAACATACCACAAACTTTCAGCACTGCCATTCGCTGCACCAAGTGTGGCAACAGCTTTGACAACATGCCCGAACTGCACCAGCACATTCTGGCCTGTGCCACTGCTAGTGATAAGAAGCGTTACACCCCGAAGAAAAACCCCATCCCCCTCAAGCAAATAGTGAAGAGTCCGAATGGTGTGGTGTCACCCTCAGCTGCCGCTGCAGGCCAGAGTGCTTTCCGTAGAATGGGTCAGCCAAAGAGACTTAACTTTAATCAAGATACCGGTAAAACAAAAATGAGTGCCCTTAGTAAGAAGAAAAACCAGCTGGTCCAGAAGGCAATTTCACAGAGAAATAAAGCTGCCACTTTTTCAAGGAAGGCTTCTGTTAAGGTAGAGGAAGAGCAGCCCTCTAATGTCTGCCCTCACTGCAGTCGAGCGTTTACTTACCCTGCAAGTCTCAATAAACATATGGCTGTCAGCTGTCCCATGAAGCCTGTTGTTAAAAAGGGCAAAAAAGGCCCCACAGAGGTGAAAAAAGAGGCAGTTTCTGTGGTAGATAAAAACATGAATCTTAGGAAGATGGAGACACAGCCTAAACCTCTGGGAAAGACCCGAGCTCGTAGCTCTGGAGCAGCAGACCCTGAACCCTCCCAGCCAGGTAAAGGAAAAACTGCTGCTACAGTGGGCCGACTCAAGAGGCCTGCATCGTTCCCAGTACCAGTTTCTGCTAGCAAAAAAACTAAGAAGGGCCATGCTCAGTCTCTACCTCCCACCCCTTCAGCCCCGGACACTCCCAGTGACACTGCACAACCACGGCCTGCCATGAGAATGCAGCGTATGGGCAAAGAGGCAGCGCCCAAAAGATTAGCAGAGGCAAAATCACCACCACCGCAACAGCAGAAGAAAGAGGAGCGATTCTCCCTTCGAACACGGGACAGAGTAGGTGGTCCAGTCACCAGGAGTTTACAGAAGCCCAACACAGCTCCTGCTGCTGAGATGAAAACTGAGGAACCACTGATTCAAGACCCAAAAGAGACTCAGGTGAGACTTTGTTTCTCTTGTGTTGTGTTTTGGTACATCTTGATTGGAATCAGTAAATTGGCTGTTTTTTTTGTTTGTTTTTAGAATATTACAGCCCTTGCATGTATGTATAGATGGTTAAAGGTTTTTAAATGTGAGAATTTGGTGCTTTTCATTGTTAGTATTGAACAACTACTGTAAATATCACCTGGCGTTTGGACTATTCGTTGGACAAAGCAAGACACTCTAATGACCTCACCTTGGTCTCTGGGATTATTGCGATGAATACTTTAATTGTTTTACAGTTAGTAGTAAATTAATTGTCAGAAAAAATACTTTTTGATGAAATGAAAATAACTTTGCAGCCCTAGTGCTGTGTCATCTGCAAGTAATGTCACAAAGAAAACATGAAAAATGGTTGCAGTATATGTGTCCTATATTCCTTTTATAAAATGGGA
The DNA here is from genome assembly GCF_904848185.1 of Acanthopagrus latus. Lineage (NCBI taxonomy): Eukaryota > Metazoa > Chordata > Actinopteri > Spariformes > Sparidae > Acanthopagrus > Acanthopagrus latus. The sequence goes on from NC_051044.1 coordinate 13,826,733, forward strand.
TGTTAAGACTACTGCCTGACTGAAACTGGATTTTTGAGGCAGAAACAGATTTTAATAACTGTGAGCTTTATGAAAAAATTACTTATAGATATTTACTTTTTTACAACACATCGACACGTCATTACTTCCATGAATGCAATTTGGATGTACTATTGTTAATATTAATCATGTATCTTGAGAAAAAAACAATATGTTATCATGCACTATTAAAACATAATTATGAATATTATTTTTCATATCTGTCAATAGATCTCTCTAAAAAACAATTTGAAAAACAGCTGGGATAGCACAAATCAACTGCTCAAAGCTTAAAACGGAGCAGGTTTTTATTTTACTCATGAAGATTAATACTTTGGACAGATCTTGTTTTCACATTAGGGTGATACGTGTGGTAAAACAGTGAATAATGAATCAAATTTGTTTTACAAAGCTAAATGTTAAATATATATATTGAATGCTGAAATTGGTATTTTCCTCAAAAATCCAGTTTCAGTTGGGCAGTTATCTTAACATCCTGTTACATTTAAAGCGATTTTGGACACATGGATTTTAAATGAATAAAAAATGAATAAAGCTCAAATCAAATTTTTAAGTTATTTTTGTAATACTACGTGCAGATCACACAGATCTAGGACAGCAATTATTGCTGTCATTTTTTACTTAAGTTTCAGTTTTCATCATTCATCATTTTCTCAATTGATTGTTCGGTCTGTGAAAACAATAAAAGTAGTTATCACAAATTTCTTAGAGCTCAAACTGAAGTCATTAAAATGTCTTGTGTTGTCCAACATGCAGTATAACACCCCAAAGATGATTAGGTAACAATAATGTTAAGACAATGCACCGAATTCTCACATTTAAAAACGTATTGCCATCAAATCTGTGCCCCTGAGAGTTGCAGATGCCAATCATCTGATTGACAAATTGCCTTACCCACGCTGTCCTGTGTTGCTCACCTTGTGTGTCATGTGCGTTTCAGGAGGTGCTGATGAATTGAGCCATGTGGACTTTGTTGAGCGCTTCTTCCTGGGAATACCGTGCTCACCTCTCAGGCAACGCTCCGGACTAATCAAGGCATTGACGGCACTGAGGTCGATCTTTTGGTGATTGGCTCGTTCACTCAGAACAAGTGAAGTCTGCTTATCTCGACTGCCTTCTGCTGGATTTAAGGAGGGAACTCTTTTATCTTCCATCTGTGTTATGAACTGAACTGAGCCTTGATTTTTAGCCAGCCTTGCAAAAAAAAAAGAAAAAGGAAAAAGAAACTTTAAATGACAATTAGTTAATATATACAAAGTGAGTCATTACTTGACCCAAAACAGTAACATTAGGGCTCCGTTATGTTGGGAAGCTGATATATTGCAAATGGCAATCACGTATCAGTAAGGGTTAGGGCAACTTGTTTATTCTTTCGTTCCGTTTTTTCCCCATTTGGTTGTTTAGATTTTTTGATGTTTCCAGAGTCTCTTAATGCATGTGCTGAATAGAGTATAAACTAGATTATGCCAATTTCCATGTCTCCTCCAACAGGCACCTATTTCAGTTAATACATGATTTGCAAAGTATGTATGTTTGATTTAAATTCCTGTAGTCATTATATTGTAGAATATAATCTTATTGGCATATTTTTGTTTGGGAAACAAAAATGAAAATGGCAGTTGGTTTACTGCAACAATTGGTCCTCAGGAACACTGTATATGTGTGTGGTAAGTATGTGTATGGTTGGATGTGTGGCCTGACAGCTATTCCTTTTGGTCTAAATCTCAACTATGTCTCATGTTTTTACTTGCCGACTATTTTTGTTTATCTGACGTTAGCAGGTAATTCCAGTTGTAAAATTATGGGAATTATGTTGTAGTCTCCTTAAAATAATGTCCGTCTTGAAAAGAATTTTGTAATATCACTCATTCAGCCCAGTGTTCATACAGCACTTTAAAAAAAACAAACTGCCAAGATTTCGAGCTGAATCAGTAAGATTGGCTTAATTAAACGTTGAATAATGGAATGTATTCAGGTCTGTTGCACTTTGCAGACCTTTTACAGCCTTTCTGTCACTTAATTGGTTGTCTCCGTTCAGCATTTAGACACACAAAAATGACACATGAACCAACAAAAATGCATGATTATTACTCTAATCCTCAAATGAATGGAATGCCGCAGTGTTCTGTATTTCCTTTGTCCGTTGTAAGAGGACGTGTGAAAAGTTGTTTCATGTGTCGTTTTTTTTTTTCTTTGAAGAGCCATGCCACAGAAACGTAACTGAAAGGACAAAATCACCTGTTTTCTGTGATAGATTCAGCAAGACTACCAATGAAAAGCTTCTCATTTTCGGTATCATGCTCCCCCCCACTCTTTTTCACTCTTGACAGTATCCAGTTGCGTGACGGAGATAGCAGGCAGTGCTTAAACGCTTGTAGCATGTTATGGGAACGTAAATTGAACAATATGATTTGAAGCTAATTTATATTTCCACAAGAAATCTTCATGTTTTGCCTTTCAGCATCAAGATTATGTATTTAAGGATGAACAAAGACAAAAATCCCTAATGACCTCAAGTTAAACATTGCTGTAATTGACATAATAAAAAAAAGTTTTTCAATTTGTGTAATGTGTTTGTTTTGTTTTTGCTTGCGTTTTAGATGTGGGTATAAAAACAGAAACACAAATGAGAAGCTGAATGAGAGGAAATGGTCTTTTATGGTAATTTAACATTTCAGACTATTTTCCACACAGTACGTTTCTTTTCTTAATGGGGAAAAAAGCTTCAAGTTCATGATTTAATGTATTGTGTATTTGTATTTTGTAATAGTTCATTGATTAGGTAAACATCAAGAATTATTTCTTGGCCATGGAGATCGAATGTGTGATTAACCGCACTTAAAAATGGGTCTGAGTACTTGCAGGCCATTTTATTCACCAAGACTTTTTTTTTATATATCTATAATGAATGTCCCTGTCATTACAGCTGTAATAAAGTTTCCCACATTACATTTGCTGATTGCCCTCTCCACTTACAGCCTGTCAGGGTCCTGCTGCATTATGAAAAAACTTCAATTTTATTTGAATTTGATAGAGGGTGGTGCTTAACACAAATCAGATCTGAAGTTGCAGCCTTTTCTCCGCAGGTTAGAAAGCTGCCACCAAGCAAGCCGTGGCCATCGTCGCCTTTCTAGTTGTACTGAGATCTGCATCTATTTTGGGAGCGGTGCACTTGTCAGGAAGGTTGATATGTGAGTCATACAGCACCTTAAATTCTTCGGCTGTGTAGCTTCAACATGGAAAAGGGAGCAAATTGTGTGACAGCAAGCGGTTTGTTACTCAGATTTGTGCTTGCAGAGCTTTACAAGGACATCCCATATAAAGGGATAGTTTTTTTTAATATCAATTATGAAATCAGTTATACTTTGAACAGCTTAATTATGTAAAATGTGATGCTTTCACATTTATATGTATTGGCTCGGGACCAAATCGTAGCTCAGTGTCTTCTTGCTTTATCTTTGGTTTCTGTGCAAAAGGCCACTATCCTATAATACAGTCATAAATCACAGGAGAGTCAGTGTCACAAAGGCAATAAAAATATGACTTGTTCTGTATTATGCATTGTTATTCCTAACAATGTTGCGTGTAACATTTTTGTGATAATCTCGCAGCTTCTCATTTATTATGTCAGGCATTAAGGGACAAAAGCACAACAGACAGCATTCAGTTCAGGTTATTTTAGTCATAACTGTATGTAATGTATACACATACAGATAATGACAAAATAACAGCAGCAAAAAATATACTTGACATATGAGCAGCTCTTATTTTAGTTCTGTATTCATGAACAAAATAGCAAAAACACAAGAAGTTGGTTCTCAGTCGTCAGGTCATGGTGAATCTAGGTGCTGTATCATAGGCAACTGAAAGAAGTCCAGTTGCCTACATTACAGCACCTTTCTTTTCTTTATGTTTGACCTTACCCTTGTTCATACTGGCATCTTATTTCAAACAGCCTCTGAATACAGTTAGAAAGCAAGATATTTTGAGCATTGTTCATTATCCACGCAGTTTTAAAATCACCTATATCACCAAGTTTTAAAGTGTTTCTGAGCGCAACACAACTGTGTCAGACACAATGTAGGTGCTGACATAAACAAAACTCGTTACGTCATAACCATGTTATGTGTTAAAAACTTGTATGCTGAAGTAAACCTGTATGTTACAAAATGCACATCATCATGAGAAGGTAGATTGAGGCAATATGTATGTGTATGTATACACACACACACACACACACACACACACACAAACCTAGGCTATAGAAAAGCTAATTAAGACAAAACACAGCACAAGAGGGCCAAACATTAAATACTTTAGTATTGAAACAGCTTTATCAGCTTAATAATGTAACTGTTTCTGGAACCAGTGTTGAGGAGAGAAAAGTGGTTTATTAGCCTGGATAAAAGACCAAAGCATTTCAATCACTGATGCTGCGTTTGTCTCCATGAATATCTCTCAAGGTCTCATCTGGCCTGCGTTCATCCGTGGAGATTATTTTAGTCCACACCTCATCCATCACACTCACACACGTTAATGAGCTATCAAGCCCACCGGACGGACGGTGTGCTACAGATACGTGCCTCAGGCCCTGGAAACAAACTCCGAGAGCTGAGCTGTCCTGTGGATGGGATCCTCACATAACACATGGGGTTATCATGGTGATGGATGGGGTCATGAATTAAACGCAATCTGTATGTTGGATTTGATCCACAGGCCGGAGTTTTCTTTATTCAGTGGGGTGGGGAGATGTGTTTATTTGCCCCCAGTGCCATGACGGTATAGTTTATAGCTGGAGGTAGTTTATGGGTCTTCAGCTCTGTGTGTGTGTGTGTGTGTGTGTGTGTGTAGGGGTGGGCTTCTGGAAGAGTGCTGCACCATACTCATGCTGTCAGTGTGAAATATCACTGCACTCTCTCTTGATTGCTGTGTATGGTGCCTCAGCCCTATTCATAAAAATGCAATTCCATGCAGCTCTGTGGCTGGCCTGACGAAATAAACTACGATACACGAGAGAGGCAGATTTAAGGTGTAGAGGAGCACTGAGGTTGCTTCGGGGGACTGGTACTCAATTACCACATGCAGAAGGTTCCGGAGAGGCATCTGTACGTGAAATAAGACTCAGCTCAGGACTAGAGTGTGCTTACGGAATAGAATATCACAACTTATTTCATTATATAACATGATGTCAGGAATGTTACTTTATTTTTAGTTTAGGGTCATTCTACGGAAATATCAATGTTTCCGTCCCTAGCCTTTACAGATAAATTACATTAATGTTTCATATTTCATAATAAAAGCTTATTCGAACAATGACTTCCTCCATCAATTGGGCAACTTTACTTTTATTAATCAGTTACTTAACATTCCAGATAACTACTTGTCCCTACAGTCATGTATAGAAGAAAGTGCTGTATTTTGAGTTCAAACCCATGTTTTTCTACCATTCAAAATGCAATAATGTGTACATAACTAACTATCAATGTATGATTGAAATGACATCAAAGAAAAATAATCCAAAGTAACCATCCCTATGAGTTGTGTCACTGGTGTTCCCATATGACAAAAATGTATTATTTTGAAATAAAAATCACACTGATGACATCACTTTACTTCCTTTGACATATTTCCTAAAGATCTATGAAGGATGGACATAGTCCACTTTTTCTTTGCAGTTACACAAACTTTCCACATCTTTTCTACAGATTTCACATGAAGCTTTTGGCCGCCATCTGGTGTGACCTTCTTTATTAGTAGGGAATTGTAAAAAGGTAGAATACGAATTGATTAAATAACACGATTTATGATTGACAACCTGTGGTTTGATTCTACATGTACTTAGCAACCATTTTGTAACATGCATTTTTCATTAATGTTGTCAGTGGAGTTACTTTCCTTATGGGTAACACCTGTAAAGAAAAGGAAAAAAGTCAGTAAGCCTTCATTCAGTGTATTTTTTGAGTCATCTGGTTATGGAATAACTTGGTGTCATTTTAGATGTTAAAAAATATAAATGTTGGCCTTCCAAACGTGGATGTTTCTGTAGAATGACCTTTTAACTAGATATCTGCTGAAGTAAAACATTATGTATCTCAATGTATTTGTTATTTTTCACATAAACTGGATTATATAAATGGAAACTACACAAACTGGGAAGATTATTATATTTCTTAAAGTGTAACTTCAGAAGTGTGTCCTGTTTTATGTGTAGTCTCAGCCAACAGGAACCTCACCAGATCTTGTATTACACTTTTTCATCACTGCAGAAAGGCTGACGTGCAAAACACCTGTGGATTAAATTGCCATGATTTATGATTTATTACCCATCACTTCATTATTGTGTTGTTGTTTTTTCTGGAGAAATGTATTTTTTGCTTTCACTGAATGTAACAGGGATCTCTGTTCACAGTCTATTTGATTCATTTGCTTATCATTTCGATCAAAGTTTATATTCCCAAAGCAAAAAGACCAACAGTTTTCAGCAACTAATTTCTTCTTTTTCTAAATGAATATACAGTGACTGTTACATTCAACATAACCTCTACAAGCTTCACAAGATATTTTTTATTAGTCACCTGGCTGGGGTATGATTGTAGACAATGTACAGAAGCTGTTCAAAAAGACACTTTTGTTTCAATAAAGTTGTCAAAAAAACACAAAACAAAACAAAACAAACAAAAAAAAAAAAAAAACGCAGGCGGGTGAGAAATTTATACCGTTGGAGACGAATTAATGCAGACTAACGTCTTTGGTTGGGGTGAGTTCAAACAAGATATTCAAGGGCTGTTGAATTAATCTTTAAGTTTAATAACACATTTTAAAGATAACCAAATAAGTCAGTCTACAGTTACGCTTGAAGCTCTGTGAGGCAGAGCTAAAAGAGACAGGTGGTTCGGGATAAATGCTAACAGCAGGATGCTAACATCAGGATGCTACAATGGCAATGCTAACTTATAGACGTTAAGCAGGTAAGGTTACTGTTGACCATGTTCATCATGTTCATAATTTGATAAGATTGACACTGTTGGGATATTTAGCCTTTGGTACAATATTGATATTTCATTATCAGTCAATGTCCCTTGGTTAAAAGTTGTGTCACAGTATAGTTAATTGTTACCTTGATAAATGTTAGAGTGATACATGATAAATGTCCCAGTCACAAATTCCTGATGTCTTCAGTTGGTTTGTTAGCTTGTCTGACCAAAAACTCGAAGTTACGCTAATATAAAACAGAAAAAATCTTAATGTTAGAAAAATGAAACATCTTTTTGGGGATGTGTATGTCCCAGTAAAATAATTCAGAAGATAAAAAGTCCAACCCAATGTCAAAATGCTACATCGCTTTATGTTGTGACTTTACAGTTTTTAAGGTCAGGGGTGTCACTAGGAGTGCAAAACATCCAGGGCTTTAGCCTCACAGACAGTATTGCGTCAGTTACCTTGAAAAAGTAATCTGATTATTGATTACTCCTTTAAAAACGTAACTTAGTTACTTAATGGATTACTTCTTTTTAAAAATAGCTAAGTTAGGTTACAAGTTACTTTATTAGTTACATTCAACAGCTGCCGACAACATCCCGCCACCTGCTGTGCTGCGACACCAAATGTTTCTTTAAATTTGATGTTGTGAATTTGAAAGTAGTGGCAGTTTTGATAGTACCCCTGTTGAAAAAAAAGCATAGACCACCAAAACGCAACATATGCTGGTCTTGATGGTGACCAGTCACTAGCAAGACCAGCATATGTTGTGTTTTGGTGCTGGTTTTAGTGCTGGTCTGTCTACACCTTAATATTATCATCCTTAACTGACATGAACTCTAAATATTGACTGTATTTCCAGCTAGAAAGCGTGCATCTCTCTCCTTCCTCCATTGTTGTTTGTGTCGCTGTGTGGTGTTACATGAGAGTTGTCCTCATGCTGAAAACGTGACTTTTCTCATACGTGACATCACTCCCTCAGACGCAAGAAGAAAGCAAAAATATATATTTTTACTAAGGAAAATGACAAAAATTATAGTAACGCAAAGTGCCTTGAATAAGTAACTTTAATCTGATTATTGGTTTGGAAATATTAACGTGTTAGATTGCTCTTACTTAAAAAGTGGTCACTGCCCACAGATAGAGTCTTTTGTTAACGGGGGTCTGGGGATATCTCCCCTGGGAAATTTTGAAAATTGGGCTGTTAAAAGATGCATTTCAACGTAGTTTGAGAGGGAAAGGAAGGCCAATCATTGGGGTCCTCATCGTCATATTTTAATGACAAATAAAGCCAATTTTCCCTCATGATACGTCTACTAAGTAATGTTTACGTTAAAGATATTATAGCCTATAGCCTAAGACCTGTGCTGTGTGCATAGGCTATTAGAGCAGGTAGAACATTCCCTAGTATGATTTCTTCACTTCCATTGTTTATCTGCATTGTCAGGCCTACACTAGGCCTTGTAGGGTATTAAGAGAAATAAATCGTCATTTAACAGAGACTACACACCCAGACTACACCCGTGACCACAATTAAATTTTTCACGAACCTGAGCTGATATGAGTATTGTGGGGGTTGGGGGAGATGAAGTCTCACTCTCCACGTCCTCTTGCTCTGGTTGCAACTTTTTCTTTCCTGCTGATGCTCTGGTTAGGTTAAAGCACACATGTTTTGGCTGAAAATACTTGTTTTGGTCACCACAAACATGGCTGAAAATAGTACCACGGTCTCATTAAAAATATCCAACAGTGATTTGAATTGCGGCCACTGGCTTGACAGCCTTCTCAACTGGAACTCTAACACCGTCCTCCTTCACAAGTCAGGTGAAATGTAAAGGTGATATGACATGCTGTGTAGAAACCTAAATATGGTAAATCTAAGTGTCAACAGTATTGATCAAACTGTATATTTTCTTTTCATACTAACAAAAGATTTAAAGCAGTGCAGTTATCTGTCTTCCAGGGTGCGACAGCCACCAGTGACAGGAGACATAGTGAGAAGGAATGTCAGCTGCTCATACATGACAATGTACAGCCTCAAAGAGAATAACATTAAAGCTGTTGAAGATGGAGCAGAGACTTACTCTGCTGGGCATTAGTCTCTCAGACTTGAAAGTCTGAGAGTCGCATCTTTTCATTGTTTGTGAAATGCCAGCATTCGGTTTGACCTTCTTGTTGTGTTTGTATGCAAATGCATGCTGTTAAATCCTGCATCTGAGACTTCAATCCAACAGCTGCTTAACCTTCTCTTCATCAAACATGCTTAATGCCACAGTTGTTTGCATGTTATGCTCTCACTGTGTGGCACAGTTTTCATGTCCTGCCATTATCCTTTCACCTGCAGAACCACCTGCTCCAGTCAGTTTAACCCGCTGGCCGAGCCTTCCTCCCAGATCCCACTGTGGCCCATTGAGTGTCCTGCCATTTCCTTTCAAAACAGGAGGATGTGATGCGAGGATGTGAGTGCTTCGGTCAGGTCCCTGGTGAGCTCGCCTTGCAGAGCAGTGGCTTGAGAGATGCCTCTGTGACAATAGTCTTCCTGGAAAGTTTTTTTTTCCTGCACGGGAGGAAATCGGCTGTTTAATGCAAGGTTTACATGCTGCTGCAGGGAGGTTAGATAATTGCGAGATGGCCTGAGCATGATAATATGTTGGGATAGCTGTCTGTGTTGGAGGTCTCCATGCCAACAGCTGCACAATGGGAACAATATAGCTAAATGTGCCTCTGAGGTCTTAGAGGGTATTTTAAGATCTTGTAACGTGCCCTCATTTGCTCTCATTGCGCTGTTAATTTTTTATTTGCAGAACCTTCTTGCCCCTTTTTGCTGCAGTGTGTGGAGTTTCATTCTTCTTCATTTTTCACCATGCACAGCCTCACCAGAGCTGTTGCACTATAGAGAGGAGTTTATAAGAGTTATTTTTCAGTATCGGTATGAGCTAATTTTTGTTTTATACTCAGCACTTTTCTACAATTCCTTTTCAAGATGAAGCCTCTGGAAACCACCGGCTGCACCAGCCCTACTTTTCACTTTTTACACAACCCTTCCACTTTCTCATCCTCTGTTTTTCCCCCCGCCTCAGCACAGGGGGAAGATGAAGCACTCGAGTTTGCTGGAATCTGTTTCCCAGCAGCGGCCCGAGCTTTAAGATGGATCGAGGGGATTTGCATGGGGTGGGGTGGAGAGAGTAAGAGATGTAAGGGAGAACAGGAGACTCGGAGAGAGAGAGATGTTACTGCTGCTACAGCAAATGAGGGCTGTAGAGAGGGGAGGAGGGAGAGAGGGAGGAGAGAAGAGGGCTGATAGTCACACAGATCAGAAAACAACAGTCCCGTCCTGAGCCCAGAAGACAGACACTGCTGTCTACTCACACTTAGAGTGAGAGGGGGAGAAGGGAGGATTGACTTTCACCTGCTGAAGGAGCCGCAAATCAAGCCTCGCCTCCCTTCTTCTTTTGCTCTTCCCTTCAACCCAGCCTGCGTGGAGCCGCAGAGGACTGTCAGCCTGCGCAGACGAAGATCAGAGTGCTGGCAGAGCAACTGTGCCTACAGCTCTGCTACCTGCTCCACCACCCTGTATTACTCTCCCTCACACAATCACACCAAAATGCTCTCGCGGGCACACATTCAGAGAACTTTCTCTTGCGTGCACACACTTACTCGCTGACAAGCACACAGCCAGGCAGGCGGGCACACCCCCTCCCATTATCTGTGCGGGGAGCAGTTCAGTTCATATTGGTGTGAGCGGCGAGGGGCTGTATTTAGCTCCTCAGCGGCAGTGGCAGCAGCAGTAGCAGTAGCAGCAGGACGGGTCTAGAGGAGAGAGCAGTCATCACCAGAGATCACACACCAGCTTCTGCAACTGAAGGCAAGCCTCTTCCCTCTTCTTTTTTTTTTTTTCTCTCTTTTCCTCTCTCCTCTTTCTCTGTCCTGATGTGACGCAGTGTGGCTGACCTTCCCTCATCCTCCTCCTTTTTTGCTTTCTCCTCAGCGTGTGCCAGTGGGACAGCCATGGAGGACACCCTCACCTGCAGCCATGCCACCTTCTCCCAGGTGTTTGGACGCCAGGGACAGCTCATGCAAGCGAGTGAGTAGCCACAATTACACCTCCCGCCTCCTAGCAAAATCATTAGCCAGCTGCATGTCCTGCATGTCAGCGTAACTGATCGCCACCCTCAGCATTTCTTCCCGATCCCATCCTCATTCTTACTGCCGTTTTGATTTAACTGATGCTAAGAGGCGCAGTAAAGCTCACAGTATCAGAGCTAAAATCTTCCTGCACTGCTGCTGTAACAAAGCATGGAGTTTTTAGTCGCAAAAAAAAAAAGGAAAAATAGGTTATTTTGGGAGGGACGACAGAGATGTTTGTGCTTATGTAAAGGACAGGAAGATGTAGTCAATTCAAGAAGTGATTATGATTGTAGCTGATGTTTCTGTTGGTGCAGCAAGTTGCTGTGGGGTGGGTTGAATACATCAACTTGTGTAGTATTGTGTTTTAAGTAAGGAGCTACACATTTTCAGACAGTATTGAGGTTGAACTCGGGGCTGTGGCTCAGGTGTGTTGGGGGATGCATTTTGACAAAGGAAGGCACTTTGTAGGATACACAGAGACAAATAGAAATAGGCTGTTTTGTGGATTACTAGCTTTTTTGTTAACAGGAGTTTAAAAGGATGTCTGCATGTGTTCAATAATTTGACTGAAGTAGCAGACCTAGATGATTCTTTACTGTTAGTTGTAGAAGCGATAGCGCAGATTCTAGCAGAAATGTATTGATAATGCAGGTGCACAGTATTACTAAGGTTGAGTCCGACAGGATAAGACTGTCAGCGATGCTTGCAGACTAAATTATTGAAAACTGAATCTATCCAGAATTTTTCAGGGGAGCAGAAAATGACGCATACTTCCGCTGTGATATCTTATTAAGTAATGCACTTGGTCAGAATGCCGGGTAAGGAACAAAAAGGGAGACTGACTTGCCCTCAGAATGAAAGTGTCCGCTGCATCCTCCCTCATCTGGCCTGTTAGTCTGTGCCTTTGATGCCTCCGCTTGGCCATAAATGCAAAGTGATTCTTCACACAGTGTTATGATGGATAATTAGGAGAGCCCAGGGCAGATACCAAACTAAGACTGCCTTTAGAGTTGCATGCCTTGGATTGACTTTGCCACATCAGTTTTATAGCCCTGTGTTTCCTTTTATTACCACCTGGGGAGACAGAGAAGTATCTGAGCGGAGTTTCAAAGCAACTGTCATTAACAACTAACCCTGCTAAGACAGTGCTTTGTGGAGCTGATAATGGAAACACGTCAGTCATTTTCCTGAGCTGGAAAATTCATGCTCCTATGCACGTGTTTTTTAATAAGCTGTGTCGCAGGATTTCATCTGCAGGGATTTATTCGGTCTGTTTATGAAGATAAACATGAAGTGGATTGTTGTTGTCTTCGCCCTCTCTTTGCACATGAGCACCCTTTTATAAATAATGCACTTTGTTCAAATGTATTTGTGGGCTCAATATTTTGCTGGTAAGAGCACATTACTGCTAAAAAGGTTGCAAGGCCCTGATGCATATTCTGCCTCAGACAGACAGACAGCTGGAGACATCTTTACTGAATGAGTGGTTTTGGAGTGCTGCAGTTTGTCTCCCTGGTTTCATGTTTTCATCGAGGTACTATCAGGATTAATTTGAAAATAATAAACACACAAAACAGGAAAAGACAAACATACAAGTACACAAATCTATGCCAGATATTTTACAAACCTGACCTTGGTTTAATATGTGTGCAGGTGTGGTATGTGAGACCGGGTCAGTTTGTCTGGAGGGCATCACTGCATAAAAGAAAGGTGAAACAAGATGAGGGTGTGGCTGTGCTGGAGAGTCGTATCGCATCATGGCTGACAGCTGAGCCAGTGTAGCCTTAGAAATAAGAGTGTGTAAATATGTAAAAAGTTGGATAAATCGATAGGCAGATAATTAGATCATGAACATTATGGAAAGAGTACACTCAGCTATCAGTTGATCAGGTGCAGCCTGCTTGAACTGATGCAGCACAAATCATAAATCCCACCTCAATGAAGGTCATAACATTAATTTTCTGTTGCAAAATTTTTTTGATTCAATATAATGATCCTCTTGAAGGCTGCAGAGTCTGTTCCTGGTGTAACACTACACAGACACTTTTCTGTTTAATTTTATTTTTCTCCTTGGCATTTCAAATAACAGAACCTTTTAAATAGAGTTTAACAGCAACACAAACTGCATTCAAAATACTAATATATTTTAAACTAAGAAAGCAAAGGCTAAAGAGAATTCAGAAGAATGAAACATGAGTTGAATAGCAGAAATATGTTTTTCTTCTTCATATTCTTACATTTTTGAATCTGGTGTATGGTACTTATTTATGAACTAAAACTTAGAAATAAATAATATATAGAATAAATAAATAAATCAAGTTTCAATGAAGCCTGCACCGATTCCCCACAGCCCTTCCTCCTCTGAGTGCACGTGACTAACTAATTTCTAGAAATGCTGCATCTGTTTTCATTCAGCCCACAGTGTCTTGTTTGTTTTCTCATGAAAGGCCCTCATGAAAGTGCGGTGCTATGTGTATACGCTATCTGCCTCATTCAAATTCTGTTTGATTGTTCCACAATGAACGGGTTAGTTGTCAGACTGGATGCACAAGCAGGAGGGGCAAATCTAACAGATATGCAAATCACAGCTCCAGTTAGGCTGCTCTTGTGTTTGGATGTATTTTGCAGAAATTGGGTTTCATGCTAAATGACTGACATTTTTATTTTTTAAAACATTTTTACAGAAAAAAATATGAGAACAACAGGAGCTTAAAATTAGAAACGTGTTCCATAACTTGCAGCCTTTCAGCAATACAAGCTCAAAATGATTTTAAATGGATGACATGAGTGTCCTCTTGTCATAACAGCAATTTTCCTAACGTGAATGTTTGCTACAACTATAATTTTGCCCAGGGCAAAAGGCAAGTGAAACCGCTGTTTTCTGAGAGACACATGCATTATTCACCACATCTTGACTTTCTTTGTGTTGCCCCCTCATCGCTGGTTCAATTCCCTCATCTTTATCTTGGCTTTTAATTTTACCAACACTTTGTCCTACTTCTTCTTGCCCTCAAACTGCTTGCGGCAACAAAAAGTTCATAGGCGTTCACAGCTACGTGGGAAAAAAAAAGGCCTTGTGTGCTGTATCACCATACTTGCACAAATCCTCTGCAAGCTCAGGCTCTTCTCCTTCTTGCTCAAATGACCGTGGCCCTGACTCTGCAGCCGTCACAGTCACCTTTCTGCTCCACTGGACCAAAGTGATGTGAGGATAGGCGTGGTGTAAGGTTGCCTGGGAGGTCCACGGAGGCCTATAACTCTGAATATCTTCAGTCTCACACATGTGTCGAGCTGCCCTCGTGTCTCTGCTCGGGGAGGTCAAGGTGCTGGCGCATGGCCAACATTCTCATCCCTATTAGACTCCTGGGCTGCTGGCCATCGAACTTAATAGTAATATAATTCAGAGAGAGAGAGAGGCTCTTAAAGGGGCTTCTTTAATTGAGTCATTTTCATTGCAGGTGTGTACTGAAACTAATCCCATAAGAACTGACAGAATTTATGCCAGATATCATCAACTTTCATCCTCCTCCTCTTTGTAATAGCCAAGTCAGATATATTAGATATGCAAATAATATGTGATCACTGCTGAATTGGCCTAATAAGTTTCTTACACTGGTTATATTCTCACTTACATTATTGATCCTAGTCCCTGGTCATCCTATGCAGCACAGGAAATCACTCCTCCAGGGTAGATACAGGCCTTATTTAGATCTCCGTCTCCCTCCTAATCCCCATATTGGATTTAAGAACCAGTAGAGCTGAGTGCGGCGGACTTTGCGTGTGTGTCAGTCAGTACATTGAGTCTCCCAGCGACAGCCTTGGGCCAGTAAAGAGACAAATCTTGTAATTCTACATTAGCTGCTGCAGATGTCTGCTTTCAGTTAAAGGAAAATTACTTGTTGGTAAAACACATGTACGAGCTGTGTTTAATGTGCGGCAGTGAGCGGAATTGTATTGAGCTGTTTCGCATAATTACATGCATTTAGTTGCATACGCTCCTCTAGTTATATGCGGCAGGGAAGCACATGTATCTTCATTAGCACACTCTCCCTCAGGATGATCAATAAACCGATGGGAGTTCACTGACTGCATTTGTTGGGTGTTTTCTCTCAGAATCATCGTGTCTGCTCTTCAACAGGAAATCGACGTCTTCTCCTTGACTGACAGGAGTCTCCTCACTGACTGGAGATACTGTGTTCATGAACTCCAGAGCAGTTAATTGACAGTATCTGAAGATAGACTCTCGGCTTGAGGTGTGATATACAGCATGTGCTGCATGATGGAGGTCCTTCAGACTGTAGGTTTTAAGGTTTTATGACAAACCTCACACCTCACATTGGAGGCAGCAAGACACAGGTTATAGTGTTCTGGTTTCCATTTGTCAGCTGTTTGTAGTCTGACTAGTACTTACCAGTCATGGTTGAGCAGCCTTTGGTTGCATGTAGGTAAATAGAGTCTATGGAGAGCAAGAGAGGTGTAACACGTTGGTTAAAGGCAATCAGAATCCTAACATGATTAATGATTAAGCTATTGTTGACTGAGTGTAAACTGGCTAGTTAGTTGGTTAACTAGTTAACAATCTGGTTGTAGACATCTCAACTTCAACTGCATCCGTCACCTCAGCTTGCTGCCATGGCTGCAGTGGATTCAACGTAATCTTTTGGGGTGACTCTAATCATCAAAATTACATCCACTGCATGTTTTTACCACTGGCAGAGGTTGTTGTTCGAAATGACCTTTTTGTTAAATGACTGGATGGGTTTTTTCATGTTTGAGGAGAAGTCTCCCTATGAAATCTTGATGTGTTGATGGTGGAAAAGTGAGTCAGAGTAGGAGAGAGGACTTTGTACTGCCAGAGTCAAAAAGAAGAAAATGCCAGGGGATCATCCTCTGGAGACCATCGAAAGTACATCACAATCCATCCAGTAGCTGTTAAGATACTTAAGTCAGGACGAAAGTGGGCCCTAATAAAATGACACTACCAAATTCATCAGACATGATGATCACAATACACTCTCAATAACACATGAGCTTGCATTCAGTATGCAAGATGGCTGGTAATACTGGCGGTTTCTGTTTTTTATGTCTGCTGTCTGCTATTATGAGAGGAAAAGAGAGAGTGAAGAGAACATTTTTACAGAATTGTTTGACAAAACAATGTGACCACAAGGACCGTTTAGATGTGCTGACGCTTCATCGCATAATCTTCCTCAGCAGATGCCTTGTTTCTTTTTTGGATTTTCTGAAGAATCAACTTCCAATCTCACCATACTGGATGCATTTATGGTCTATATTTCTGGCAGGGACCACAACGTAATTCTTTGCTTTGTTTTGAAAAACTAATTTCGACCTGACAGATGCTACATCCCTCTCTGTCCCACAAAAGGCAATTTGTTTCTGCGGCACCACCAAACTCAATGTGTTTTATTGTATCTACTGGATTTATTGAAGATGAAGCGCTTTGCTGTTTCTGAGGCATTTCATATATTGCTGCATTGTTTCAAAACATTGTGGGTAATTTCTCGCACTCTGAACCTTTGTGCCTCTTCTTTCTCTTAATCTCCCTCTCTTTCTCTTTCTGGCTCCCTCTGACACACACACTCATAGGAAAGTGAGGTTATTGCAAAAATTTAAGTGGACGCGCATAAGCCGAATACTGTGCGCTCAGCGAACACATCTCCCGGATTTAATAGTCACTCATCTCCAGCCACTTAAAAGCAGCTAAATTTGTCATTGCTCAATCTGCTGTGTACTCACCGAGCTGCCAGGAGACAGTTTAAGGTATGAACAACAGCAGCTTTCGCAGGGAGCGCTAATCCTGCTCATCTTGGCGTCTGTATGATTGCGTGCGTGTATCTGTGGGGGTTTGTGTCATTGTGCGACTGTGTGGTGAAAGTTTGAGTGAACTTCCAAATGCAGCATAAAACACACACACACACACACACACACACACACACACACACACACACACACACACACACACACACACACACACTCGTTTCCTAATAAGGTGCACGACAGAAAACAAAACACACTCAAAGCTGCTCAGATGAAAAATGTTCCAAATGAATTCATATGCCTCCAGAGCAGCTTGCAGTGCGCCGCTCACGTCCCCGCCGTGTTTTCTGCGTCATTGAACCCCTCTTGCCTGAGTTTGATGACTCTGCATATCTGCTTCACCGTGCCCAGTGCTGCTGGCCTCTTTTTCCCTCTCATAAACCCCTTAGTTACACTGTGCAGCCTCCTGCAGACATACGCTGTGAGCTGCTTCCCAAAACACCAGTGTTCATCTTACAATACAGCACAATACAGACGGAGACAGGGAGAGGAGCAGGGAGAGGATGAGAACAGATAACACACAAATTGAAAACTTGAAGAGAACTCTTAGAAAATAAATTTCAAAGTCCCGATCTGCAAAACTGTCACCTTACTGCAGCTACCATAAAGAACCTGAGCGGAAAAGATGTTAAATCCTTGTTATACAGCTCAGCATGACTGTAAATACTATCCAACCCCATCAGACTCCTTTTCACTCTCTGCACTACAGCACTCTGATATGAAAAAAAAGCAGTCATAAGGAGAATCTGGGGTGCTGTGAGTCTGTATAAATTTGCATCAGTAGTTAGTGCAGGCGCTCCTGTGGTGATGAAATATGGCCATTTCTCCCGGGTGCTTCTCTTTAACATGCAGGGCACGCTGTGACGGATAGGAGTGACAGTGCACACTATGTGTTCGTCATAGTTAACAATGAAAGAGTGAGAGTTTCAGATGGATTGACTCCCTGCATGCGGCCGGAAAATATGAGCAGCTGCAGAAACATTTTGTTTTAGTGTCAAATGTTTTCGTTAAAAGTTTGTCTCTATTTGGAGATACAGACCCTGTGGTTCTTAAAGGGTAACTCTGTAAATCATATTCAAGAAAGACCGGCCCACTTTTTTTTGCAAAAGTACATAAAGTTCAGAGATGTTTTGACAGTGTGAGAGCTAATGAGCAGGGTTATGTTTGAACCTACGCACTGTAAAATCAGATATGCTCGCAAGTCGAGAAGCTCGACTGTACGTAGGCTTTGCTACCAATTTAAACCACAAAGGGAGGAATACTCTCAATGCCAGGAGTTTCTTAAGATGTGCACTGAGTGTGGATGTCAGAGAATTTAATTCAAGTTGCCACATCACAAGAGCAGTGAATCGACCCAAGCTCAAGATAACTCTTCATAAGAATAATAATAACAGCAAAAGGCTCATTGTGAAACGATCCATCCTTCTGGAGGAAGAAGTTTTCAAGGAGGCTGTGGAATGAGTCTGTGTGTGTCCACATGTGTGATCCAGCCGGCTCAATGCCTGCTTTGTACTCAGGCCCCTTGATAATATGTATTAAAGCTAGTATAGAGTCACTAGTTTGTCATATCAAATTACATTAGCTGCTAGTTTTGTTTGCGGATTTGTTACTGACACCAAACTCACAAGCGCAAACGGCTCACTGAAGTCCCATGTCTCACACTTAAGGCTCTTATGAATGTCTGTGGTGAATTCTGCTCAAGTCTGTGCCTCTGTGAGGATGCTCCTGATGAAAAGCATTCACAATCACTGGTATGAGAGACAGATTGTTTAACGCCAAAGACAGTAAACAGTATAGTACTGTATAACTATGATTCCCCTCCTGTTGCATTGTAGCACCTGCAGAAATCCAGAAGTCAGTCTTAGTCCTACACACACTTGAGGGCAAAAACAGATTAACAGGAATTTGATGTGCAATAAATCCTTAGGACTAGCTAATTTGACTTTGTTAAATATTATGCATGCAAAGCCAAACAAGATGGGCCTCACTGCAAAAACAGAGCAAAATATTGCCAGTGGAGATAGGCTTTACTAAAAGTAAACATTTCATTGAAAAGTTAAATAATTAGAATCAGGCCCGGCAATTAGTGTTTTTATATGTGAGTTTTCAAAAGCTACATAAATGCATAATTTAAGTTTTATCTGCTAGTGCATCCCAAGAAATAAGGCTTAGAATAAGTTCATGTTTACTGCTATGATTCATTTACACCTAGGTGGTTTCACCTCAGCCGTTTAGATTCAGTTGCAACCACTGTGAGGGAGTCATCTCGCTGTGAAATCTGTCATTTCAATTTACAAATAACGTGACTGACTTCTAAATATATAACATACGTTGCAGAACTAACGCAAAGGAGCCATTGATGGATGAATCCTCAACTTCTCCTATTGAGCACACAATATCAGATACACTCAGTAGGGCTGCTGCTAATGGTTTTGAGTTGAAACAGGCAATTTGCACCATGGACAGATTTTAGTCTTAAACATTATAGTACAACTTTGTTTCTCAGGAGATGATACTCTGACAGCCTCTGCAATTTAAGATGGGAAATGTATGCAAGCGGCAGGTTTGCTGTATTTCATAAGCTCTCTTAGCTTTTTAAGTCTAATAAATTAACAAAACAAACTCACCAAATATTAAGAAAGGAAAAAGCTCTGCACCCTTTTTCCCTTTTAAACAGAAAATACAGCTTTACACCCACTGAATTCAAGTGTTACAACATTAAACACGTTAACATTAAACAAACTTCATTTAAACCTGACATAAACAAAATTAAACTCACCAACACAGTCTTGGGTATAGTCTTTCCACAGTCACCTCTGGTTTGGTCGAAATAACACCCCCCCTTCCCAAGTCACAGAATAGGAAGTGAAAATATTTTAGCTCTACACCCCACACCTCTACACCACTGCTGATGCCTGACTCTCTCTTGCTCCTCTGCCGCTTCACAACTCTCCTGTCCTCGCCCGCTGGGTCTTCTTGTCCCCAGAGTCATAGTCCTGTGAATAACCTTCGTCCTGTATTCTGTCATCAAGCTGCCATCCGTCGGTCTAAGTGGCTGTGCTCAGTCTCACGCTGGCGTCCAGTCAGATGTGATTCCCCTGTGATCCAAGGTCACTGTCCAGGCAGGCAGACTGTGGTCAGCTAATAGGGCCACTTAGCTGCAAGGCTAACTGAGCTAACTTGCTAACATTAGCTAGGAGCTACTGCACAAGATAGTAGCAGCAAAGACAACAGTGAGCAGCTGTTAATGGTTATGCTGCTCCATATATTTTTGGTGCCACCTTTGACAGATGACCATATCCTACATGTTGCGCCTTTCATCTTGATTATTCTCTCAGTGAAAAATTGCTGTCGTAATTTCCCTCAAATGTTTTGTTTTGTCCGACTGGCCAAAACTCAAAGACATTCAGTTTGCATCGATGTAAACAGAGAAAAGCAGCAAAATCTAGACATTAAGAGGCAGGGCCAAGCACATTTTGGATAGAAATTGAATGATTATCAAATAGTCACTGATTAAGTTTTTAGGGATGGACTAATTGATAAGTAAATTAATTTATTCAGCTCTAACTAATGACTTGTCATGTCCATCTTCTAATTAATTCCTCCTGGATGAAATGTGCTTGTGCTGAGGGGGAATGGCCTGGAACTCATCAAAACAAACTCGAGCAGCAGTTTTAAGTTCAAACCAACCAACTGCAGTATACTATCTGAATCTGTATCTGAAAGCACAGTTTGCTCCCTGGATTAAAAAAAGTCATGAATTTTTTATGTCATTTTAAACATGTGGGCAGATCTGAGACCTTGAACACAGACGATAGATCAGAAGCACAGGCTCTGTCCTGGTTCACAACCGCATCAGACCAGCCAATTATGTCGAGTGGTTTTTGCATCACAACGCTGATGTCATCTCGGTTCTGAGCTTTCTGCTCGACAGACGTGTGCATGGAGAGACATGCTCAGCATCATTAAACAGCGCTCAGCTCGCTCCTCTCCAGTGCAGTGTGGAGCGTTTGATGTGAGAGGGAAGTGAAGAAGCCCATGAAATATGGCGGAGACGGTTTTCTCCACACAGGAATGTCGAACTTGTTAATGTGTTGAGTCGACGTGCCTTTGAACTCCCCAAGAGTTGTTTACCTGCACAAAAAAGGTGTTAATGAATGATAGTGGTAATACCTGCAGTGTGAACTCCAGAGCGACTCATCAGCTATTAGAAACCTGCTCTGAAATTGAATTTTTGAGAATCAAAGTGGCTGATAATGATAATGGATTCAGTAGCGTCAGCCCGTATTAGAGCAAATTTGAATGTTCAGCTATTTAATCCCCATCTGTCTCATTTCAAGTTTGTTGAGTTGTGTGCTACCTGCCGTTGTGCTCCCGTAAAAAGATACTCTGACCCACTTTCATCCTCCCTGAAAGACAGGAACAGACACTCACTCGCAAACAGTCCTAATTGGGCTCCAGCCTTGTCACCGGTTGCCGCCTGTAGGCCCCGGCTCTCGGAAGGCACTCCAGCATGCAGCCTCTGGATTTTTAAAATGTCATGTTTGAGCTCACTCAGGTCTGCTCTAACAAGCAGTGTTTACCCCCTATTCTGTGAAAAGATGAGAGGGTCCTCATTTCCCCTCTTCATACCAGCTGATTCGGAGAGATTTCTTCTTCTTCTGTCTGAATCTTCAAAGTTTCTCTTAAGTCTCATTTTCATGCTTCATGGATGCTGCTGAAAACAGTTATTAGCGATGCACCTTGGCTTCCTCGGTCCATTTTGTGCTGGAGTACATTTCCTATTGCTGCCGATGAGCTGCCAAATGTTGACGTTGTGTTGAGATTTGTGCAACACAGCTACGCAGAGGTGGGAAATAAAAATACTTTGTGATTGTACTGAGGTAAATTTTTTAGATATCTGTTCTTTATTCTAGTACGTATTTTTCTGACAACTGTTCACTTTCTGCTCCTTACATTTCCAAAACAGACGTATTACTTTAGTGTTAATGAATTTAAGGGGAATTATCAATTATTTTTATATGGTATCATTACCAGTAGAAATGTCCTTCAGTGGGATAGTTGTTTACACTTACTTGATTAAAGAAGTTGAATCAGTACTTCTACTTCCATCAAAGTTTTTCTTGCCACAAGTATGTGTACTTGAGTAAAGACTATGTGTACTTGTGCCATCTCTGCAGCTAAGACAGACCAGCAGCACCTTTTTTTGAGAATTATTGTATCAGACAGAGAGGTGTCTCCAACAATAGACTTATAAGAACACAATGCAAACACATGATGCTTTATGTAGAGTATGCTTTTGTCTCTCTCTGCTGCTGTCACTGTCACGGATGCTATTTTTCTCTACCTCCGCCCACAGCTCAGTGCGAGTAGTTCAGATCTGTTCTTATCAAAGAAATTTGGGGGAATACATGGAGCCACTTGCTGATGCTGGAGCCGATTTGCAGGGAAGTGTGTACACCAGTGAAATTAGTTAAACACGGTGACTCCTAGTGTGCATCGAACAACAAAGCGTTATGTAAGAAGACCCGAGGGTGTTTTTTTTTTCCTTCAATTTATATACTTGGCTGTAAAGGATTTTGCTGCTTCCTGTGCTGCTCCTGCTCTGTAATTGAATTAATCTGTTATAAAAGATGTATCATGAACGGAACATTAATTACCCCTGACCCATGACCTTTTGTAAAAGCAGACACTTACATAACCAGCCCTTTCTGCCGTTACACACCTCATTACACCTGATACATAAACCAGAGCTGCTCTTTATCTGTAAATTAAATACCTGTGGGTGTCTTGGCTGAGTGGAGGAATCGGAGTGGTTTCATTAGGTGCTGAAGAGGAGGCCTCAGGCAGATTATCAAAGGGCCATCGGAGGCTTTCATGTTCAGCCGATGGTTCAGTGCCCCCCCCTGAGATTTGCTTTTGTAAAGTCTTTGAGTCAAAGGAAGAAAGAGGAACCTGGATGGCTCTGTGCTGATCTCTTGTGTTTCTCACTAGGTGGCACACTGATCAAAGTTATGCAAAAAAAAAAAATCAGTGGACGACACTTTACCTTAGCTTTTTCTGGACTTGTTAAGGGCCATATTTTAACTATGCATCACTAACAGGTTTTAGAAAGATCTGCAATTTGTGACAGCCTGTTATCCTATAGGGATTTTTAATGCTAAAAGTGCAATTTGTGGCATTTTTATTTAGATTAAAGGTTGATAAGAATGAAACAGAATTTTTTATCAAAGCTCAGATTAATTATTTACAACCTTTTAAATACGTGATGTTTTGGAATCATGTCTCTGAGTCACGGCGTGGAGGCAGCAGCAGAAGTTCTGAGGGGTCCAACACGTGTTGGTACACATGTCTTTGTCACTTCTTCACTCGCGGCTGTTCTGTCAGTGAGACGGCAAACAGAGGTACATTCTCATTTCATGTGGTTGCAGCATGTATCAAAGCAACCAGGTGGTGGCAATGTTGCTGTGGGCAAAATTAAATCCCTCCTGCAGTTTCTGCCTTCACACTGGAGCCTCATGCTCAAATGCAGAGCTGGCTGACTTTGTGAGATGCAGCTCTGACCATCTGAGTGGTCTGGAAGGATTTGACCTCAGCTAACCGTCTATGAGCTCTGTCAGAGGGAAGCTTAGATTGCATATCATGAATTTGTATGTCAGAAATTGTGCAAAGATATCTTGAAAGATAATCTGGCTGAGACCTTCAGGATTAATGTCCCAAGTTGAGTGAAGTGTTTGATCTGTTTGCCCGTAGCTGGTACATTTTCAGATATGCAAATCAAAAATGGCATCATAATGTAAGGACTTCAGATTCATGTGAGATGTAATCTGTGCTGATCTCCAAAAGTATGCAGTCTTGAGAAACACCACAGTTTTCTGTGGTGGTTTGAAAACAGTTTGCACTTGAAGAGTCTCGCTGTTAATTAGCAGGCTCACGCATAATAAGAGTAAATTACCGTGTGTTTATTAGTTAACAGAGCTGAAACAATGAGGGGAATTGAATCCTTGATTTGGACAGCACAAACAGTTTTGAGATGTATGAGGAAATTATTATGAAAATGTGAGTCACCAGGAGGAAGGTTTTACTCTTCTGGTTCCATTCTACATTTTAACGTATTGCTTCCTGATGAGAGCCCGGAGAATCTGCAGGGAGAGCTGAAAACCTTTCCTGCCCCGCAGGCCTCATTGTGAAGATGTTTCCCTGCGGGCTGCCCTCAAGGTCTTTACTGTCTTACCTTCAACAGCTTTCACTTGTTAAATTGACTGAAAGGCAGACAAGAAAATTAGGAACCCGTTTGAGAACAAATTAGATAATTCAATTTTTGCAGCTGATTCCAAATCCCAATGTTAAAGGGAAATTCCATCATTTTCAAACCAATGGCACTATATTTACAAGAGGATCTTATTATTTAACAAAAAGGTCTCTCTCTGTAGGAATCGATTTCGTAATATTGTCAGACACAACTTCAGCCTGGGCAGGGGCAAAAATCAAGCACTTTAGATGAACGATTCCAGCCATTGCAGCCATGCTGAGATGATCTACTGTACCAATTCCAAAACTTTTGGTAATTATAAATCATTTACATTCCATAACATGTAGATATAGGTTTAAAAATAACAGATTTTTTTAGGGTGTTTCCTGACACCTAGTATAATCTTATGGATTTGATATTTAGAGAACACAGATTATGCTCATGTTCTCAGTATTTTCACTTAACAGTTACAGATAAGGCAGATTGCTCCTTAATACAAGGTGTTATCCTACACAACATTGTCACTGTCAGTCCACCACTTTGATCCAGACTCAAATCTTAACTATCATCACATGGATTGACATGAAAATTGGCTAAGACAGTCATGGTTCTGAAGGGATGAATCATCCTGACTTTGTTGATCCTTTGACTTTTCCCCAAGCTCCACCATGAGGCTGACATTCATTTAGAGTGAATTGTGTCACAGAATTTTTTTTGAAGAAAAAGTAAAGAAATGGTAAGAATCACAATAAATCATGCTCTGTTGACAGCTGCATTTGTGTGAAAAGACAGTTAGTCAGTTTTATGAGGGAGCTAAATATACAGGACCAACTCTTCAAGGTTTTGGTGAGCCTTAAAGGTAAAAACATCACTCTTTGTCACATGTATAATCGTTCTAATAACATACTTTCACAGTCTTAAACTTGGTACATTTTGACGAAGGGCGCATTTATCGAGATGAAACATTTTAGTTTATTTGAACTGATAAACATATGTGTAATTCATGGCACAATTCAAATGGGATGAAATAATTATTTGTTTATTTGTCTCTTCACTGTTCATTACCATACATATTTTTTCTGAAATAAGGTACAGCGGTGGTCCACTGGACTGTGGCTGTGACTCAAACATTACTGCTCGATGTCAGCATGTTTGTTTTGTCATTGTATGTTACCATGCAGACACCAGCATTAAGTGAACAGCTTCAGGAAGCTGCTAGTATTGCTATAGACTCTGATGCCTCTTTAAGATTGTATTCCACTTTTGACCAATTTAGGAGCTATTTTGATGGTTTTCCAATAGATCTATTAGAAACACAAATGTATTCACAAGCCTAAGACAGACAAAAATCACACATATTGTATATAATTGTTCATGGACTGCCAGCTGGATGATGCTTCCTTACATGCAGTGAGGCGAGATACAAACTACAACAGACAAGTGTGATATTGCTTTCTGGATCTGTCTGAATTGAGTGTCCGGATACAGATCTGATCAGATCAGGTACAATTTAGTGCCTAAACAAGCCAAAACATGCCTGTTGTGGCGTGGGAACTGTGGAAATGAGAATGAAATGCGGACCTGAGGGATCCTATCGCACGCTGTGGATGGAGAAGAGACGCCTGGCAGTCTGCCTTAGCCCCTGTTTGCCTGATTGTTTTGGGCAGATTCTCTGATTTCAGCTCTGGGACACAAAGAAACAGAACCAGTGTAGTTTGTTTTTCCACAGAGGTCAATCTCCTAAATCCACTGTCACAATTATGTGCTCCATGTTCACATATACCCAGACAAAGCTCTGCGCACACAAAAGCCCCCATCTGCTCTGCATCAGACATTAGTGGGCACTAGCCAGAGGGAAAGGATCAAATGCTTGTTGAAAGAGTGTGGAAGCATGACACTGGAGTGAAATGTAAAGTATCTGCCATGTGTGTGTGCCAGACATAGAGATAAAACAGATTTGTGGAGCATGCTGTAACAGGCATGCAATGCACAGAAGATAAATTCTTTCAAATTAATCCAGTTCTGAACCGTCTTCGTCTCAGAGACGATGTATCATGAGATGATCTCCAAGTTTTCCTTTGGGGGAAACTGTCCAATTTCTCAGGGGAATTGCAACGCGCAGCGGGTGAATTGGACAATCCTGCAGATAGCGATGCAGAACAATGGAGCAGACAACAAAATTACAGGCTTGTGTTGATACTGTCAGATACAGAGGGGGATTCAGTTATTTCTATGCAAACTTTGCTAAGCTATAATTGATCTATCCAAATCCCCGCGTTTGAACAAACTTGCA
Organism: Acanthopagrus latus; assembly: GCF_904848185.1. NCBI lineage: Eukaryota > Metazoa > Chordata > Actinopteri > Spariformes > Sparidae > Acanthopagrus > Acanthopagrus latus. The sequence continues at coordinate 13,853,261 of NC_051044.1, forward strand.
CTTGGCTTTACAGTGCCATGTTTTCCCAAGCTATAAAATGAACATTCGCCAGCTCCCGTCCCGAGTATGAGGGGTGGTGTCATACCCACGGTTTACGTTCAATTCAGGCTTGTGTCCACCACCAAGATTGTGCTGTATATTTATCTGGCACCGGTGTAATTGAAATGTAGCCGAGCTCTCCCCCTCTCTCTCCGGATGGCCTCAAATTCTCACAGACTCCCTCGTCCTTTCATCCGACTCAGGGTCTTTTGGGGCTTGAGGAGTGAAGTTTTTGGAGTTTCCTCAAATTGCTTTGGCAGAGGCTGATTGGCTACTCCGACTGTAACCCCAAAAGTGAACAGGAGCGAAATGCTTTTTGACATTTTTTTCTCATCACGCTTCCTGGTGGGACAGCTTGCTGAGCTCATTAGAATATATTTTACTGTATTCAACACATCTGCATTAAAAACTCCCCTTGATCGTGTTTTTTGTGTGATTTCACAATTTAACAGCCGGAATCAGTATTTTTCCTGGTAGAGGTGTTACATTTTATGAGTGATGTGTTTTGTGTTTTTTTTTTTCATATGCACATTATATTCTCCTTTCATGAGGACTGTACATGCTGACAAAACAGCGGCATGCCTCATTAGAGTTCATTGTTGACGTTGTTGTGCTCCTGTGGGTGGCTACAAAGATTGTAATGAGCTGTCCACATCTTAGAGTCACCAGCAGCACTGGGGCACCTGTGTGTGGGAGGGCGCTTCACAAAACAATACAATACCCCCCTGATTTAAATGATCCTACATTTTACATAAAAAGCACAGACGTGAAGAAATAACAACCTGATGGAGGAGGATCTTGTGTATGTATGTTTAAAACAAAGCTCTTGGAATAAAGGATTTAACCATGATATGTTGCGGCAAGTAAATCGAAGACACATGAATTTTATACATTTGTGTGACGTTTCTTCATGTCTTATTTATTGTCACATGGCTGTAGATATATGCTATGTGAAGACAAATTGAGAAAACCAGTTGAAAGTGCAGATATGGAGTTTTCACACAGTGTCTCATTTATATCTGTGGAGCATACAGACAGTTTTTAAAAGACATTTTTAAAGCTGTGAATTATTCATATTTTCAGTGATATAAAAGCATACATAGACTTTAAATGAGAAAGGGCAGGAAAACAAGTTGGGAAAAAACATGTAAATATTCTGTACTGTGGTTCTATGACCTCTACCAAGGTGGTTTTGACCTCGTCAGTTATTTGTTTGTTTGTTTTGTTAGTTGGATTGTCAGCAGGATTACACACAAACTACTGAACAGATTTCAATGAAACTTGGATGGAGGATGTGTCTCAGCCAAGAGTTGACTCACATTTACTTTCAGTGCACCTATGTTTAATGGTATATGTGGATTTTTTTCAACTAATTACAAAAAAATCTGTCTTGCAGTGGAATTAACATATTATCTGCCAACTTTTATCGTGACGGCAAACTGGCTGATACAGATATACAATTCTTTTCAAATTGTACATAATGAAAGCGTAATTCTACAAACATCGAAGCCTTGTCCCTAGAGCAATCATGAAAATATGTCTCCAAATAATCTCAATTCTCATCAACATTCCTCCCCTGGCTTCTACTCTGTATTATTAAAACGCTCAAGTTCACAAATGGTCAGCTTTAGCAGGCCATTTTGAATTCCTACGCTGGCTATTGTGTCTGATCAGTGATGAGAAAACGAGATTTGACATTTCCTTACATGCATAATCAGCAGAGGACCGATCATTCCTGTGCTGCTGCCTCATCTGGTTTTTCTCCAGCCAGAAGAGTATTAAACATGCAGGTGGCGGTGGTTGAGACCTGCAGATGCACACCTCACAGCTGTCTTAACGCTGATCAACCTTGTCAGCAGCTGAGAGTTTCAGCATTTGTTGTTATTTCATGAATGAGTTCAACCAGTTATTACAACAAATTCAACATGATGCGTTGTGTCTGTCTGATGCTTTATGGGTTTGATCGTTATATGGTATGTTGACACGTTCATGGTGGTCAAAGCAAACATCACGTTTATAGAAAGCCACCTGTCTCCTCCATCATGCATCACAGTGCGCTACAGAATACATTAAATGTAGAATGAAAGTGGAGCAGAGAGGAGAGGAGGGAGTGTCTCTTCTCCCAGTTTGACAGCATGTCATTTTCTGCAAGCAGCGTGCCATTACGCTGACGTGTTTGGCGTCTTCGGGTCAGATAGGTACACCTTGTAAATGTTGAATGTGAAATTAGAATCCAATCGCCAGCCTCTGCCGTAAACATTTTATTTCCCCCGCCTCACCCACCCTGGGCTGATTTGATGTACGCCGTGCTGCCTGCAGGGCCGCAGTGAGCTCGTAAACATGCCTCTTTTTGTCGTGCTGCTGCAGTTCAAGAGAAGGCTGCAAGGTGTGGCCATAAATCTTTGATCATTCTGCCAAAAAGTCGACCTTGGCTGTCGCCCGTGAGTCACACGTCACCTCAGTCGCTTTGTCACTCTCAGGCCTGAACTGACCTCTTTGCCTACTCGTAGGTAGGTGTTTGAGAAAGGGATGTTGATTTGGAGCGGGTGTCCTGACCTCCTTCAGACATGCTCTCTCTGTAATGTTGGCACAGTTGGCCCACTGACAGAAAATTAATCAACTGATGGATTTGGTGATTTATCAGACCAAAAAATACCAACCATTTGCTGGTTGCAGCTACTCAAACAGGAAGATTTGTCGCTTTTCTCTGTTATAAATCATTTTAGATATAATACATTTAGGTTTTTGTCTGATTTGAAGATGTCAGCTGTCTCCGTCCACTCTTTTTAGACACTGCATAGATTAAACAATCACATTAACAATATCAAATCAAGGAATCATTGTCGTCTACTCTGTTTGAGTGGCATCATCATAATCAGTTTGTTATGTATCTGCTTTTCCTGAATCTTTATTTCACGACCCGATTATCGTGGCCTAATGATATCTGCTGAACTTAAAAGTGTGCTGTAAGTCAGATTGATCTTTTATGGAATCCAAAAGCTCAGGTAGAGGTGCAGGTAGAATATCTCGCTTCCGTCTGTCATCTCTTCTGAAAGTAGCAACACACTGTGGCAGTAGCTCACTGGCTAGTTTCTGCATCGTCTTCCTTTTTCCATGCAATGGCGGGTGATAATGCACATTGAGGTGTGTACCTACTGTGACAAAACTAAAATGCAGAGAAATGTAAATTATTTTAAAAAGCTCTGCAATAACCAATTTAACAGATATTATCATATGTGTATTGTTTGCATCAATATTTCATCTTTAAAAATGACAGTACACTGAGTGAAATATTCAGACCAAAGTCCATGTGTTTTCATTGCGGCACCATTCTACTGGGAGTGTTTTCGTCATTTTGTGCACTTCCCAAGATTCAACTTGTTATTGCCAGCATCTCTGGAAACAGTTTGCCTCAATCATTGAAATCATTGATTACCAGTTGAAATGAATGTTTTCATGAATATCTTTGTCATTGTTATCAGTCATTTGACAACATTGTGTTTTATGATGTAAATGAATGCAGCCACTACTTGTCACACTTATTCCTCGTATCCCTGCAAACAGCACTTACACAAAACTGAGAATGCTCGCAGTGAGTTGTCCCTGCGTACCCTTATAAAAATGAAGGGCACTAATAGGAATCGACTAATTGCACTTAATTGGCTCAGATGCAGCCGCCTCTCTCTGTCTGTAGTCTACAGGCTTTGGTCTCACTTTTAGCACATTTTAATTACTGTATAGTACTGGTAGCTAAATCTATGATTATACCTTATAATCATTCATTATAGTTGATCTTGTTACTGTTCTGTGTTATGCTGGGAGCCGATTGTTGAGAGTGGGTCAGTGGATTCTTAGTGGACAAGCCGCTCACATACAGCCAGTAAGAAAGTGAATAATACATGTAAATTGCTACATATTGTCTCATAGGGCCCCTTTAGTAGTATGACTCTGCAAAAGAAACTAGTTACTAAAGTTATCAAATAAATGTTGTTGAGTAATAAGTACTTTGCCTCCAAAATGTAGTTAAATTGAAGTATGCATAGTAAAATGCAGAAAATGGAAACAAGTATAAGCACTTCAAGATTTTAGTACTTGAGTGGATTGTATATTCTTACATTTCATCACTGATTGAGCTAATCTTTGGCACTCAGGTTTTCATTTTTACAGTAAATGTATATCGGTTATTGGTCTCCTTGATTACTAATAATCAGTTTCAGGATTGTTCTTGATTTTTGGTCGAACCCTAGTTTCTATCAATTAAAAACTTGGACTAAAAGTTAGGAAAAAGGTTTGTGTGTTTGAAGAAGTGTTTGATGCCTTGTGTTGAGCTGAGTTATTTCCAGCCTATGGGCCGCTGCTTGTTTTCAACTGGAGAAAGAATCCAAAGAAGAATCAATCATGTAAATAACTATAAGCTGCATGTTATTTATCAGTATGTGTTTCCACGTCTGTTGGGCTTCTCTGACAAAATGCTCTTCTATCACCTGCTGGCTTGGTATGCATCAGTGAAATGTTTCAGTATTGATCAGATATTTCTACATTACCACCCACAGGCTCTGACCTTAATGGAAACCTCTGAGCAAACTCGAGCTCTAAGAAAACAATTCTGAACTTGTGTTAATGTAGGCTCGGCGTGAAAAGAAAAACAGACAGATTTATTATTCAGACTGTCTCCATAGAAATGGATTACATACAGTAATGGGTTGACTGTGAGTATATTGGTAATGGGTTTAGCCTAATGATGCCCCTCTTGTCTAAAAGAGGGATTATTCTGAGGAAGAGAACAATGGACTCGACTATGGCCGTGGATAAAGGAAATCACACAAGTCTGATCCAGAAAATCCCTCTAGAGAAGGAAGAATCAAACTCTGGGGCTTCTTGACCCACATGGCAGTAGAGGAGATCATAGAACAGCTATTGTGAATGCGTGTATGTTTTCACTAACCCAGGACTCTTTTACTTCCTTTGCAGCGGTCCAGTCTCTCAACAACCTGAACGACCAGATTGCTCAGTTTATTGTGACCAGGCCTTGCAGCCTGACCGATGAGGACGAAGCCTTCATCCCCGGAGAGAGGGACACCTTGAGAAAGTCCATGACTCTGATGAGACACCTCCTTGTGGATGCTCAGGTACAGCCTCTGCACTCCCAACAACGTTGCTAGTTGGAGGCTTGTCTCTATGCTCAAGATTATTTTTAGAGAGAAACTTTCACTGTTCAGTCCAGAGAAAGAAATATTACAGTACTGTTGCTGGGACTGATGACTAATCACCGATCGGAGATTTCCAGAGGCACACAGCAGGACACTAAGTATTACAAGAGGAATTTTTCCCAATTATCTCGACCTACAAGCAGGTTTTACTCATACAGACAGCACACTGACTGCTCGGTGTGTTCTGGTTTAGGTTTTTTAGATTGCTTTTCAGTTTCTAAGACACAGAAGAGAATGATTTTTTTTGTAATGCAATGCATACAACTGTGCCCAGCTCACAGGGCTCAAAATCCACCATAAATGCATTACGGCATCAAAGGGTTAGGTATACATTTTCACCGATCGATAAAAAACTTTAAAAATATAAAACTAATCAAGGAAAATGACATACCTTCAACACCTGCAGATAAAGTATGAAATTACTTGCAAAAACAGTAATACTAACCAAAACCCTTGTCTCAGCACTACAGTATTTTATTCATTGTAATCCTGTTTTGTCATGTTGAAATGTTGATAATGTGTCAATTATCTGTGCACCCTTGACATTTACTATATACTACTGGAGAAATCACATGGATTACTTACTGGAGTAAGCATTAGTTAGATAATCTTTTCAGGCTTTTGATACAAAACCAGCAAATTGTATTACTGTATTATGCTCATTTTCACTTACATGATTTCATTTTGGGTCACTACTAGAATGGGTTTACATGGTTTAATGCTTTAAAAAGCCATCCGTTTTCTCATACTGTCCAGTGCTGCAGCTCTGTATTACCCCTCTGTCTTAAAATGCTCCTGTCTTTTTTTAGTCCCCCCCCCCCCGAATACCCAGTCTCATCTGATCGGTCAGTTCACACACACCCATGACCCAGCACTGCTAACAACAACAAAGCAACTGTGCTAAATGAATTCGTACTAATTCTAAATACTCTTACCTACTCTTACTCTAGTAGTCTCTTGTAGTACTTAAATCTAGTAGTCTTACCTACAGTAAGTAACTCTTGGGCATACATTATGTAAATGTGTGACTCGGTGATGTAGTGTGATGTCACAAAGTCACTGAATTGAAGGTTGGACTGCTGACAGCAGCATATCAGTGTGACTTCTGCTCAAGGTTAAATCTAGTGTATTCATGAAACATTTACCCTCAGCCAACAGCTCAACCAGTACAAGGCTTATATTTTTTCTCCTCAATAAAAATAAAGCAAAGTAATACAATCTTTTCCTCTTTCTCGTCTTCTGCACAAGAAGATAATTCATCCTTATTATATTGCGACCATTTGTCCTTTTATTCATATTACTTCTACATTTTGATGAATGTCTGATGAATCTTGACAAAATGATGCATTCGGGTCATCCATTAGCACCATCATGATGGATACAGAGTCCCTCCGCCATTCTCCTGGAGATATTTTCTCCGACACAGTGTCATTGATTAAAGGGAAGGTAATTCAAGAAAAGGCCATTGCTTTCACCTCAGCTCAGCCGTATGCAAGCTGGAGTGAAAGATTGTTAGCCCGCGGTCAGTTTTTTTCTGTTAGTCGGGAATATAGCATTGGGAGGTGATGGATGAGTGAGAACCTCAGCCGCGGATGGAGTGCCGATTATCTCCCAGAGAAGTTGTAAAAAAAAAAAAAAAAAAAAAAAAGTTTTGCCGGTAGTTCAGTGTTAAGTGAAGCGCTCAGACACCAGTCAGCATGACAGATCTCTCTGCCTGTTGGCCTTGTTCGTGTCAGACGGTACACCCAAAACCTTTACATGCAGTTTTTTTTTTTCATCAGAAGGAGAGTCAAGTGGAGGGCTCTGTCAGCTGAGAGCATGTAGCTCTGAACTGTCAGAGGACAAAACAGATTAACACTGGGAACTGACGAATGACTGACAGCTGCTGTGGTGATATGTTTGTTTACTCAGAGGCCACAAGAACTAATAGCCTGGTCCTTTTTTGGATTGCGTGGTAAAGTCTGTTCCCCCTTTTCCCTCCACTGCAGACAGTGTTTGGTGCAGTGCTGTGCTGGATTAATGCCTTGGTGAAGTCATGGTTAGGTTTTGCAGAGATAACTGGTTGGGGTTGTGAAGGAGGTTAGAAATCTTGACTGAGAAGCAGACTTGGACACAAAACTAAGATGGTTTTACACTTTAAAGCTTTCATCTTTCTTCACTCTTCCTATTTTCAGCCATTGCTGACTGCAGCTTTTGCTGGTTAAAAAGGAAAGCATCACTGGTGTATCTATTCAATATCTGGACAGCTGTACTGAAATATTTGACTGATTGGTACACGGGCCCAAATTGACCATTGGGAGGAACTGAAAACAGTCCCACTGTCCTGCCTAACCGACAGGACCGAAGTGTCAGCTCAGCATTGTAACAAACAAACAAACAGCTACAGCTACAATCATGTAGAACTGTCTGTAACCACCCCTCCTGCAATGATATGATATGAGATATATATATATATATATATATATATATATATATATATATATATATATATATATATATATATATATATATATATATATATGATCTCCACCTGTTATCACACTCGAATGTTCACATGCATCAACTGGCTCGTCTGGCTGTTTGGAGTGAGCCAGCTCATTTGGCTCAGTTCAACAAAAAGAACCGTCTCTTTTTGGCTCCCAAACCAAAATCCCATTCAGTGCCACTTCTGGCTTCTACAATTCAGATACATGTACTGATGTTTTGACCAATTGATTGGTATGTGTACACAACACTAGTGTTTGATGGAAGCATTTGAAAATATTTCTACTCTTCTCATGTCAATTTTTTTCCAGTCCAGTAATGGGATTTAGATGCTTGTGGCTGAAACCACAGGTATTGAATCAGTCCACATTCTTCAAGGAACTACTGGTAGCAAGAGACAGCCTGGTTTAGGTGTGAAGACCCAAAAGCAACAATGACGGCTGCTCAAGCATTTAGTGTAGCTGCTATAGCTTCGGTTCTATCAGACTTGGAGAGTTTATTTCATTGAAAGAAGAGCTGAACGCTTTTCACAAGTCAAGATATCATGTCAAGGGTCATATTACTTTCACAAGACAGGTTACTTAACTCTGTAATCAAGTTTGTCAACCCACTTTGCTGTTTTAATGCTTACCTAACATATTTGTAAAAAATAACTAACAATGGATTGATTATTCTGTACTATCAAGTGACAAACCACTTACAATTTTAATGTGACCTGATAAAAGGTATTAATTCGACATATATATTTTTAAAAGCAGCTCATGTACTTTCAGAGACAAAAAAAGGTAATTGAGTATGGGTTGATGAACAAGGCTGAATAGATTTTAATTATCTCCAAATAATAAATATGAGGCACTTTCATTTTAATGTTAATTTGTGTCAATATGTAAATAACTTGCATGTTCAAACACAAGACAGTGTTCAAGAGTGTTGATGTGCCCATGATGGGATCTGACATGGATCAATTTTATTTGTAAAAAAAAATCCTTTTGACACTAGTATTGATGCTCAGATCAAGACTTCTTATCACTTGTATCAATACATATTTTGTCATTCAGTCTGGAGGACTTGATGTTTTTGCCTTCTTTCACAACAAAAGCTGCTTAGAGACCTTTGAGCTTCAGTTATTTATCGCTGTAAATGTTGAAAGTTAAACCTAATTGGACACAATAAGGAATTTGAAAGGATTCAGAGTCAATAACCGGATTTGATGCAGGACTCAGATTTGATACTCCAACCCATGTCTCTGCACATAATTCACCTGATCTGTGCAGCAGGATGGATCTTTCAGGCTGCTTATCATCACTCAGGCTACAATAGGCCGACAAAATAATTGTGGCCAGATTTCAGATTTCTTTGTTCTCTGAGTCTCAGAGGTCAGAGTCAAGTGTGAGCTCATCCCACGTGAGGAACTCGGCTCATCCAGAGGTTTTTGCATTCATGGAGAGTTTCCTCTGTCAGATGGAATATGAAATTAGTCCAGCCCTCACTCTGTTCTACTCTTTTAATGTCTGGCCTCAAATCGCCTGCTATTCTCTCTGCAGGCAAATTACCACAACGCTCTGATGTCCAATATTTAACTTGGTGGTGCCAGTGGTGAGGCTTTTAGTGATGATCAGAAAGAATAATGAACTCTCTGAGGCTTATTGTCGGTAAAGAAACATTGATGTTTTGTATGTGTATCTTTTGGAAACATTTTCTGTTTTAGTTTGTACAAGTCAGCGTTAAAACATCATCAGATGAATTCAGCATTAAAATTTCAAGTCCATGGCCACTAAAGGCAGAAAATTAATTTAGAGGGGATTTGAATAGTTTCTCTTTGAATGCTGTCCCAGAATTGATTGCCTCATTTGTCACTTGCACAGATGAATTATTTATGTCCCCATTGCTGTGCTGGGGTGACTAATCAAATGCATTTCAGTGGGTGTGGAAGCTGTGAATTGATGTAGTGGAACGTTGCACTGCATTAGCAACTTTGGTCCAGGAGTCAGTGAGGCTACAATAGTGACCTGATCATGGCGTGACAGAGGAGACTTTGCTCACCATGATTCTTTAAAAATGCACAAGAAATAGGTGTCATCCTGGGAGAAAAGATCAGTTTAGAGCAAATATTCAGCTCTGTCACCTCATAAACCCTAAGTTTGTTCAAATAGAAACACTTCACCTGAGCACCTGTGAGATTAAAAGGCCTTAGGAGAGTATAACTGATTGGTCCATTGTAGGCCAGATGTTACCTACAATTAGAGTTCAATTCATTTGGGAGTGAAACAATGTGCAGACTCCTTCCAGCTCTTTTCTACTTGTTTTTATTGCCTTTTACTGTTTAACTCAAGTGAAAACAAGCTTCTCGGCCTTGCTAATACTGTGGCTCTAGGACTGTTATTGATGGTCCCTTAGCCACAAACTTGCTATTGTTGTGTCGGTGTTGCCTCTGGAACATCATAGTTAATGTTGCTCCGAGACCTTCATAGTCACCTTTTTTTAATATCTTGTGTTATGTATTTTTGTTGCCTAAAACTGAGCAAACAATGACGTAAAAACTAAAGAAAAAGAGATGGAAATAATAACTGAACTCCTGAACCTTACCCATTTGGCTAACAGCAATCTCCAGGGGCAGACTGTGTCCCTTGTTCATAAGTTGAAACTTCTGTCCTGGAACATTATGTTCTAAGAACAAGATAATGTTGGTCCACCACTTTGTTCCTGGCTGAAATGTCTCAACTATTGGATAAATTGCCATCTAGCATTATTATGGGACTTATTATGGACTTACTTATTATGGGACCTGTTTTTTTTTACTGTGTTTATTGCAGAATTTACACAGTCATGATCACAAATACTCTAGCTGTTTTTTCCCCATTTTTCAACAAATAATGATAATAATAAAAATAATTACATTAATTTGAAACACAGAAAAAATGGTGTACATTAGAGAAAACTCTATTAAACCAAAAAAAAGGTAAAGAAATGGAGGATTGGTATGGGTGTTTGTATATGCACAATGAGGAAGAATTAAATGGGGAGACAAAGATACATCCTCGATTCAGAATGTGTAGAGGGATTCAGATCACGTCACTGTACTAGTATTTATTAACTAGTGCAGGGCTATAGATATATTTCTTTGGGATGTTATTTGTTCCATCATGTAAATTCCCCATAACTTTTGAGTCCATTTATTGTATGTTGGGAGGTCAAGATTTTTTTTTGCTGCTGAAAGCAATATTTGTAAAATACATTTTTTAACTCTCCTATCAGTGTCTTTCAGGTTTCACTACCACTTCACACTTTTTTTTGACTGGACTGCAGCAAAGCAAGACTAGACTTATAACAGGAAAGTCTGTTCCTGACTGTGATGCTGGGACTCTATAAGCAATCTTCTTTTTGGGCCAAAAGGGATTTCTCTCGTTGCTGCTGTGGCGGTGCCTCGTTCATGTCTACATGCTAAACTAAGATGGTGCAGCACATGAGCATGTTGTCAAGTTGGTGTTAGAATTTAGTTTAATGTTGTTTTATGTCTAACGACAACCTTGAAGAAGGCACCAGCACAAATATAAAGTAACTATTTATCCACTTTTACTGTGAAACTTCAATTTCCAGGGTTAAAGACAAGTGAAAACCTAGCTTGTTTGTTTATATTAACAATTGTAGTTTATACAGTTATACAGCACTCTTCTTACTCATGCTCATTTTCTCCTGCTTTGCAGCCTCACAGTCTTAGAGAGGCCTAATCCTTAGTAGAGTCTCTGGGTTTAAACGAAATCTCAGAAACCTATGAGCATAGAAATGAAACAAAAAAGTTTTGTATGAGCCAGAAATCATAGCTGATAGGGAGTGGTAAGCTGCCAGTTTACTCATTTCAATTACAATGTTGGCAGATCTGCCTTAATTCATTATTGACCAAAGAAGAATTAAAAGAGCAATATGAGCCTCGGCCCTAAGTAAAATAGATTGGTTCTTCAGTTGTAAGTGGGAGAAATGGATCAGTTCAGATCTGGTTCATAATGAACCAAACTGTTTGTCACAGAGATAGAGAAGCAGAGAGCAAGAGATAGCTAGAGACAATGGAGGCCCAGAGATTGAGGAAGAAATGTAGCCCTCTCCTGAAATTGATCCATGATTTCTGTTATTTCTGTTCAGACATTTTGAGTCTAAAAAGCCTGAGATCCTCTTTATGTGCAGCCGTCTTTGTTCTCTAAGTATCTTTGGCTGTTTGAACACGAGTGAACTGCTATTACCTGAACGTGATGGCGCAAACCGCAGCTTTCATCTCAGGCCTCAATTTGACTCTTTTTTTCTCCTTCTTTTACCCTGTTGTATGGAAATCAGTCCAGCCCTAATCCTCTGCATCTATTCCAGTGTGACATCCTTTGTGTTAGAGCGCGAGCTGTAGTGAGCTGGACTTCAAAGAGCTGGGGTTGCTCTTTTCTAACAACTGCACTTTCAGCCAGAAGTCATCTCTCACCAGTATTTCCACATTTCTACCCACTCAGAAACACCAGGGGAACAACAAAGATTAATGGCTGCACATAAAAATGACCATATTGGAGCTGACTGTGGGAAGATTTTAAAACATGTCCGTCACAGCTGATGATTAGGCAGTCTTGAGTGTGGGTATAAAATGACGGTGCAGATTTATATTTCCTGATACGGCATGACAGATGAGATTGTTTTTCAAATGCCGTGAGACAGACACATTCATTTTTTTTTTGTTGTTCCCAGAGCCCATCACATCATTATATACACACTGTAATCTCTCATTCAATCAAACAAATGCTATTTCTGCAAATAAAAGAGGTATCGCTCACCGTGGATGTTTGTTAAGATGACAATATGGCCTCCGTCAGACGAAATGACGCATGCCAGATTGTGAGACTTCATCTTTCTTTCAGCCTCTCCAGAAACCATCTGTTGATGCGGTTCGGGATGTTTAAGTCTGGCGTGTTGGCATGTTTCTATGGAAACCTGCAAGCGCTGTCACAAAGCTGATCTGGATCACTACACGCATCTTCCTGCAGATCAAAGGTGTTCACCTCAATTTCATCGGGGGTTTGGGTGATATGAAAGGGCCTCCTCTCCCTGTCAATCTCCTCTTGAGTGACAGACAGTGTTTGTACTCTTTGCAGCCCTTTTGTTGTCGGGTTGTTTGTGTCTGGCTGATGTGGATAAGTGTCTAGGATTGGTTTGCTTACGCAGGAGAGAGGGCTACGTGTCCTCCTGTGACTTTGTCTGCCAACCACAGAAAGCTTGAAGTTCCTGGAGAGATTCTCACGGCAGATATGCGAGCCCACCTTCCACTTAGCTCTGTTTTGACTCATTCGAGAGAAAAGAACGTGCAGACTCATCTATTAGTCCATTATTTAGCATTCCCTTAGCCTCAGGTGAGCTTCCTCGTGGAGTCGCCTCCACAGGACAGAAACCTGAATAATTCACGAGAAAACATCAGCTTCTGTGTACGCAGCAGACACGAGTGGGGATATTAATGTGACGAACAGCTACTTTTTGTTTCCCTTATCTCAACCTTTTCCACATGTCAGCTCAACCTCCTAAACACAGTTATTCACCGTCGCCGACCTTGTCTTGTTTACTTTAAAACCTTCTTGCACAAGCCCCCCCATCAAAGGCAGAATTTCTGCAGCGAAGCAAAGAGTGTGGAATCAAAGATGGGATACTTGTTATCAAAGCCATTGAGTTCCCTGTTGACCTTAGACAAGATTTAAATGCTCCCTGCCTCCACAGCTTGTGGGGTGGTGCGGGAAATATAAATGACTCTCCCCTCTATCTGATTCCCTGCCAGAAGCAATTGCTGTGAGGAGTCGGGCCAGGTGGGCATCTGGCTAAAAGACACACCATATTTTTATTTTTTTAACACACACACTTCCAGGTTCTTTGATTTGACCATAACCTTCAGTTGTCCACTAATAATTTGACTGTTCTTTAGATCTATTAGTTCTCATTTCTTCTGTTTTTGTAGTCAGTATAAAAGGAGACACATTATGCTCATTTTCAGGTTCAGAGTTTTATTTTTGGTTGCTGCTAGACTAGGTTTACATGCTTTAGTGCCCAAAAAACACTTCAGTTCTGTCAGTTCCCAGTGCTGCAGCTCTGTATTCCCCCTCTGTCTGAAACGCGTTGTCTCTTTAAGGTCCACCCAATCTCCTCTGATTGGTCAGCTCACACATGCAAATGTGTGACATGGTGATGTAGTGTGATGTCATGAAGTCAAAGAATTAAATGTGGGACTACTGAGGAGGCGTCTCAGGAGCAGTGTTTTCTGTGGGAGAGAGAAGCTCTTGTTTGGCGTGGACTTTAGGCTTTTTAACTTAAAAGACCGTTTACATGCGCAGGAACCTATGTAAAACACTGAAGCAATGTAAAAAAAGAATCTTTATCTATAGTCTGCCATCCTTTCCTTTAATTTACTGTCAGCAGAAACAATTAAATATGTTTTTTTTTTCACAAAAACTGAGGTTTGAACATGAAGAATTCCAACAATAGAGAAAAGAATAACAGATTAGAATAAGAGCATCGGAGAAAAGAAAACAAAAATGCATAATACAAAGAAACAATACATGAAATCACATCATACGCATCATAAAACTACTCCCTCTGATGGTAAATCATACAGTGTCACAATCTTGTAATCTGGTCATGTAATCTGGAGTAATGCACTCAAACAAAGAGGCTATCTGCTCGTAATCCCCCCCATGGTAATCAGGCTCAGGAGGTGCAGGGTGTTACAGACCACCAGACCTCAGGATTAGCCCCTTCATTACACCTGTCTCATGGGTCCAGACAGAGTGACCCACTGCTCTGCTGCCCTGTGAAGAGTGCGCCATCAGGTGGTCGGTACAAAAACATTCTCGTCTCTCAGGAGAAGTTTGTCTTAATCATTGGATGTTTTTGTCAGATGTTGGTTTGTTACTGGGATCAGTGGTTTCCTGTCTGTTATAGTCTTTACGCGCTCCAATAATTCTGCACATTATAGTGTTTTTAAAATTATTTTTCTGTTACAGTTCCAAGACTATTATGCAAACTCAAGGTCCCCTGGGATATTAGTTTTTATGATAAAGACTGAAGAGCTTTTGCGATTGAGACATTGAAAAATGTGCTTTATATCTTGGAGTTTTATATTCAATACAAACCATTTAATTGGATGTAAACAGAATTTTAACAAAAAATACAATTTAAAAAAGTTTTGAAATGTTATTATACCTTGGAAAATAAAGTAACTCAGTTACAAAAAAATTCAAGAAGTTTTATGTTCTTTTGTATACTGTTGATGAGACCACTTACACCAACATGTGCGCTAAATGTTAAAGGAAAGGTTCACCAAAAAATGAAAATTCAGTCATGATCTACTCACCCTCATGTCGATGGAGAGTCTGGTGAAATTTCGTAGTCCTTAAAACATTCCTGGAGTTTTACAGCAAAACAGTATTGCAGCATTCTCTTAAACAACTGGAGTAGATGGGTACATTTTGTCTTGTGCTGAAACACACTCATCAAAAAATAAAGTTGTTCTATATACTACAAGTGTTGCTGGAGCTTTTTGACTTCTTCAGACCTCTTTCTCTTCTCTATGCACCTTGGAGATAGGTGAAGCTGTACCAGAAACCCTGACTGTAATCCAAGTCTCCACAAGGAGACGGAGTGCACACTAACTCCTAGCATGGCAGCCATAGTGAAGGTTTCAGCTTCAAAAATTGTGTAGATATTGTCTTCACACTTTCTAAACAATTTAACATGTCCCCATCTACTTGAGTTGTTTAGTCGAAGGCTGCAACACTGTCGGCATTGAGGTGAGTAGATAATGACTTAATTTTCATTTTTGGTTGAACTATTTCTTGAAGGCTAGTGTCACTGTTCTTGTGTCTAGACAAAACCATAGTAGGTCTTTTCTGCACCTTTTAGAAATGCCCATGTCATATAGACACAAGGGCGGTGAACAGTCTGCCTCAGATGACCTGATCTGCTCCCTTTTGTTTGCGTTTGTGGTGCTTTTTTTCTTTCTGATAATGAAAACAACAAACAAACATCATGTTGATATTGTGAAAGCAGACAGAGTGAGGCCAATTGCTAACAGCAGAATCAACAAATGACATTTGAGTCCAGCAAATTCTCAAGAAATTCAGATTTGAGCCAGAAATTACCGAAAATAGTTTCATCTTGGTGAAAAAAGGCCTCGGAATGTAATGTCAGACCAACAGACTGATTGAAATGCAGATGTTTGAATTGCAGCGCACACTGAGAACAAGTGAACAGTATTCCAGTGTGACACAAGTCAGCTTCATCTACTTTATATTCTCATTGTAGCAATTGTTATTTGTCTGTTTCGCAAAGTCAACACAAGAGGGACTGTAGGTAATTAAGTTACCTCTGGCTCTGATACACATTTAATTTCTTGCTACAACAGTGAGCTAGCAAAGCCTGCACATGCCGTGTATGATTCACTTTGCACAGAGACCCAACACCTTAAACTGTCAGGATTCTCCTCATGTTTAGTTCATTTACCTTCAGCTTTCATTGCATGGCACTGCGCTATATTCTATATCATGCTTCGCTCAGCCCTAAATCCACGTGTCTCGCTCAATTTCCCACATCCATGTCATATATTAACACACTTCTGCATCGTCTTGTCACTTATTCGGAACAAGGGGGAATGCTAAGTGCATATTTATTAAAAAGATTTACTGTGCAAATGCAGGAAATTGGATCAGAAATGTCAAACACAACTGCTGGAAATGAAAACCCATTTTCAATATGTTTCCATAAGCCTATTATTAAAAATGGAAGCAGTGGGTTTGGTTGTGCTGTGTACGTCTTCTTGTGTAATGAATCATGTTCGTAATGTGTGACTCTGTTCTTTCCCAGCTTCTTTAGTATTCATGAGTATGATTACTATTGCTCTTCTCGACTCTGAATCTACTCTGAATCCTCTTATGCTCTCCTGCAGTTCTTCATGTATGAATTTGTTAGCTGGTTGTGAAGCTTTGCTCCGCCTGGATGCTCCATTTACTGCAGTTTGGCTGCTTCGGTGTGGACGTGTTTCCAGGGATCTCAGCTGAAAGCCCATCAGCATGCATAATCATGCACCGTCTAATACCGCTGTTGTCAGATTACTGAATCTTAACATTTTTTTTTACAATTCCCCGGAGAGCAGTTCTGCTCTGTCATGAATCTTTGTGATTTTTTGGCGAGCAGATGGTATTTTAATGAACTCCACAGAAGATATTTTAATGTGATGCTTGTCCTTTTGCAACCCTGACATAAACTGCCAAGCAGGTGCTTTTGAAAAACGCTATAATTGTTATTCTTTGGAGGCAAGGTGAGGCTTAATATTACTGTTGTGCACTGTAAATCACCCATGGAGTCACATTTGTGGTCTAAATTCACTTCATTTAAGATGAATGAAAATGTCACCAACAACATTAGGATCTACGTGAGAAGTGTTTCCTTCCCTGTGCGGCAGCAAACAATGATAGTCATAAATAATGTATGTCCATTTTTTATGTTTTGTTTTGAGCTTTCAGGGTGCTATTTATTGTACCTAGGAGTCTTTTTTTCAGTCTGGACATTTACATTTTTATTACAATATTTCATGTTTCCAAAAACCTTCCCAGGCTCCTGCAAAATGAAACTCAGCAGGTTTCCAGTTTGTCCCAAACAAGCTCAATTATGGCTGTTTACTGTTACATGCTAAAGCCTTGTTTGATTTAGAGCATGACTGTTTAGAAGATGTTCCTCCGGTGGAACAATTTGAAAACTGGTGCTCCAAATGGTTTAAATCCTGCCAGCTCCCTGATTCCTTTAGTTTTCTTGTTTTTTTAAGTAGTTTAGTATCTTTTAGTTTAGATCATACTGTGAAAAATATTAAAATCCTAAAATTCAAACAATGAAGTCCAATTTTATCGCACAGATATTTTGGCTTTCTGGTCAGTTTGTCATGTGTCATGTGTTTATAGTGATATTTAAGCTTATGACTTTGCAAAATGAGGGCTCATAGTAGTGATGTGATGATCGACATATAATAATCTGCAGGTTATGCTCTTGATTACTAATTTAGTTGTTAAAATGTCTGAAAATAGTGAAATATAAATATATATAGTTTTCCACCGCCCTATGGGATATTTTCAAATGCTTTGTTTTGTCTGACCAACGTTCCAAAACCCAGACATATTCAGTTTGCTGTCATGTATGACAAAGAAAAGCTAGATCAGTCTATTTCTGACCATGTCCCCTAAAACTTTATATTTAAATTAAAATATACATTTATATCCTGCTTACTTTAAACTGCAAGAGAATAGTTATCTTTCCTTTCCCACACATACAGAAATACTAACTCTAATCTCTGCTGCACTATACTTCCCACAGAATGAATGAGACAAGAGGGTAACACTTGAACACTGGAAAAAAATTTACAGGGCAACATAATGTCTCTTTGGAACAATTTAGTAGCAGTGTTTGGTATATAGGCAAAGGAATAATATAAGGCAGAATATATTATGCTGGGGCAGAAAGTGGACCTCAACTCAGCAATTCTATAAATATTATAGTTTCAGATAGGTGACATTTTACAGTATGATATGCTTTAATGCATTTTCCGTCACATTGTTCAGATATAAGTGAGTGAGAGTTACTACATTTCAGCAGGTTGAGGAGTGGGGAACATTTTGTATGTTTATCCAAAGCGATACAACCGGAAGGCACCCACTGAGCGTCTGTGCATTCAAGTGTAAAAGCTCTTCGCTGCACTTTTCAGCTTCTCTACCTCATCTGTGGTTTATGTTTAAGCATTGGATGGCTCTTCAGGGAGAGGCAGGGTGACCATTAAGCTTTCAAAGCCTCGTGTAATGAAAGGTGGTTTTTAGGTCTTGAAGAATTGCATTCCAACCAGATTGTTATCCTTGGTAAACAAACTGCCTTTTGATTGTGGCTTTAAAGCTGGGGTGATCAACAAATGTTTTTTTCTGTCCTCCACCTTCTTGCTTCACTCCATCTTTATTGTGTATTTGTATGTATAAACAGGAAGACGGCAGACACATTATACAAATGCTAAGTCCATTTTTTTAGATGCACCAACAAATTACAACTAAAAACACAGCAAGGACAACATAACACGGGGCCACGTCTGCAAGGAAACAGCTTGGAGCGTATTCCATCTCTTCAGCATGACTGTAAAATTATACTATGTTAATTAGTTTGCCCACATGCATCATTTTTAGAAACAGAGGAACATTGCATTGTTTTGCTTTCCATGGATCTTAATGTTAATACCCTGTTAAAATCCCTTACAAGAGCTCAACTCCCTGAGCCAGACAAGTTTTAGATTCAGACAAACTAATTTAGCATGCAGATTAATGCAACTCGCAGCCCCTGCAGGAGCCAGCTTATTAAACAAATTTAAATCACATACATTTACAATTAGAATAAGTTGGAGCCATTAAATAAAAGACATAATACAAAAGTATCTCATCAGCACAGTTTGTCTCTCTAAACACATTTACATAAGTGCTTTGCCCTTTCGTTCGAAAGCATATGTAAAGTAGTCACAGCCTCGAACTGTAAAACAGGTTTTCAGTCAGGAGAATGATCTTCTTTTTTCCTTCACTTATATTCACAGATGAGTCAGCCATATTGCTCTAATTAAAATAATCAAAGCCCCACTGTCACATTGGCACTTCCTCAGCCCTGTTGTGGCTTGCGTTTAATTGCTTTTGCATTTTAATGTTTGAGCTATCTCTGTGAGTGCATATGTATGTGGGTCCAGGTGTGTGTGTGTGTGTGTGTGTGTGTGTGTGTGTGTGTGTGTGTGTGTGTGTGTGTGTGTGTGTGTGCCGTGCATATATGTGCATGAAAGACTTTCGATGCAGAACAGTATGCTAAGCCCAGAATACTGAGAGAGTTTGTGCCAGTCTGCTCGTCAGTGTGCCTTTTACTGACTCTCTACTGCACGCTTGAATGTCTTTCAATTTAGTCCCTCTGATAACTCTGCTCTCTCTTGTGAAGATAAATGTTGAAATATAATAAATGACTTTGCGACTTCACATGTTTTTGGCTCCAACCTTGTCTCTCTCGTGCTGTCTCGGTGCCCTTCCATTTCTCTGCTTTATTTATCTTCCTCTCCGCTTCCCTTGTTGCTCATTTTTCAGCATGTTCCTACAAGTTTCATATCTTGTAGTATTAGCTTTAGCAAATAATGGAAGTAATTCCCAGTAGTAATTTGTGTCTTGGGAGCAATTTTTGAATTCTCTTGGTGCCACAGGACTGCTATTGTATCTTTAACAACGCAACAAGAGTTTCGCTCTAATACATTCACAAATTTTGAATCTTATGATTCTTTTCTGAAAAAAAAAAAAAAAGATTAGAGCTGAAAGAAATTACGGTAAGTGCAACTGCCTGCAGTGTGCATTTTTGATAGGAAGTGGACTGAAAATGTCACTTAAACGTGAAGAAATTGGAAAAAGTGTGCAGTGCACTGTCGTGCATACAAAGTAGCTGCATGAGGACAGTGATAAAGCAGTTATGGAGTGATTGTTGTCTCTAGTGTTACTATTCATTGGAACTGTCCTCCGGAGTGGGAACACACGAGAGTGAGATGAGTCTCTTAATCAATAGGCTCTGCAGATGTGCCTTTACACACACCAACAAGGGGATAAGCTCCTTATCAATACACTGTACCGAAACAGCTCTCCGTCAGATATGGATTAATCCGTCCTCAGCACTGCACAGCTTTCCCCCCTAAACCTGTCAGTTATTTGGCTGCAGTGCTACAGTTTACCTGGGTGTGTTCGTCTTTGGTGCAGAAAATTCTTGTTTGGCCTCAGAGTGTTTTCTCTGCAGACTGCAGTGTCTTTGGCCCTATATGGCTTTTGTTACTGTATGCTGCACACCAGCTTTGGTCACTTTAAGGTATTGGAAGACATTTTGGTAAATCAAATTTCTTGACAAGAATATATAAAATTATCAGTCTCATGTTTGTACTGTTGAGATGAAGGAACGAGATATGATGTGTTTTTTGTCAGCCGAGTTGCTAGTTAGTGAACAGAGCCTGACCAGTTTGTCCCAAAGTATTTAGTCCTTGTGCTAAACTAAGCTAACAGGCTGCTGACCTTTAAAATTACTCAGATCTTCAGCATTGCGGGGCCCATTTCATCTGTGCATTTTGTCTGCCAAGGCAGCAAACTTCTTGCTTAGCCTCCCATTAACTTGAACAGGGATAACATGATTTAATCATGTGGCTGTCCTCGACTGTCAAACATTGTTGGATGGAATGGATCAGATTATGATCGTGAAACAAAGTATTCTGCCCGTCTTTTTTCCTGTACAGGTGCTTTTTTTCACAATCGGCTTCATGGCGCCTTTTTTTTTTTTTTGCATTTTTGCATTTTTTATATTTTTAGGGCCGTTAAGTTGTTTGTATGTGTACTGTGTACTGGACCTTTAACTCTCAGCAAGAAAGCTACCCCCCCAGCCCCAAATGTAAGACTGTTTCTATATGATCTTCCTGTCTTTCATTAATTGGGGGTTTATTCTTTCGCCTTAAAGCAGGCATCTCCCAAGCTCTCCAGACAGCGGCCCAGCCCTTTCATCTCTTCATCTGAGGCTGGCCCAGTTGTCTTGGGAGGTGTACTCTAACCTGCTCTCAGCAGCCTGCCATGATTAGCCAATAAATAACTAAACGTGTATCATAAATCAACAGGAGAGCTCTGTCAGGGTGATTTTCAGTGCCGTTGCCCAGTGAAAATCACCCTGCTGCTCTGAGAAAAGGGGGAGAGATGGATTGAGGAAGGGTTGGCGATGAATGAGGTTCTCCGTGTGTTGCAGAAAACATTTTACCTTGAAAGATATCCTCTCATAGCATTACCCAGAGACAGCTCTTTTGCTCTATTGAACAGCTGGTCAGTAGTTATAACCTGCAGTTTTTTCTCATCGGATCAGGACTGTGATAAAACTGCTACTAGCTACTCCAACGATTTGGTGTGAGTTGGCCTCGTTCAAATGGCACTTTAATTATGTTGATGATTATAAAACTGTCAGCTGTCTTTCTTATCTCCCTGGTGAGCTATAGGCACGTCTCCCATTCTCTCAACATCACCATGTAATTGTACCTCCTGCAGAAGTAAACAGAGAACGGTGACAGGAGTGAGGAACTCAATCAGACAGCAGCAAAGTAGCTCAGTCTGTCGCATGCACCTTTTGTTCCCATGCTGCCTCCGTCTGTGATCTCACAGTGATCTGCATGTCATTGGAGATGGCTGCAGCATTCAACTCTGCATGCTCACGTCTGAAGACAAAAATATGAGTGGGGCAGAATGGGATTCAGCAGTCCTATTGCGTTGAAACCTGGCAATGCATTCTGGGGATCACTGGGAGATGAAACAATGAGAGAAAACAGCCAGCAGGGAGCAGAAGTGAGATCGAGGGGAAATGAGGCAAGAAGCAGAATGTGTCTTGTCGAAGGGAAGACATATGAAACTGCGGAGGAATGTCATTTCTTACAGCTTTATTCTCCATCATCAGATACATATTTCCCACCCCGCAGGTCCCATTCTTCCCTCCCGTCTCCCTCACCCCAGCATCCTCTCTGCCTGTGATTCCCCCAGAGTCCTGCAGACAAACCCTTATCTTCATACTCATCAAGGCATCTAGCATTGACCTGCTGACCATTATCTTCAAGTGGAGAGGCTGTCAAACTGTTTATTATTAAGAGACTATCAGAGATTGGAGAAGGAACCGACTGCAAGGCATTGGAGTGGAACTTCAGGAGGACTTTAGGTTACAGACAATAGGTGTTTCTCTCCAGGTCTTATCTCAGCCATTTCAGGATTTGATAGGAGTTTACCCCTCAGAGTTCAAGCTGAGGTAAAGCTGCCACTGTCTACTGTTCAGTGTCCTGTTGATATCACCTTGCTGTCAGTTTAAATGAGCATTCAAGGGTTAAAGACCACAGAGCATATAGTGACGTCAGGCACTGCCTGGACTGTAGACAGGTTCATTTGATAGCTTGGCTTTAAAGGATGGCAAGTACTCCTGATAAGGTGTTTTGTTTCAGATGTTATGACTTGTGCCTGTTTTAAAATGTCAGTTACTTTGACTTTGAAGCCCCGCATGGAACAAAGTGAGAATAATTTGAATACAAAGACCAAGGTTCTTTAGATTATAAGTGATCCTTTGCACTCTTTGTACCTTTTTATCTAGATGGGGGTGTTATAGTAAAAAAAAAAAAAAAAAAAAGCGTGTAGCATATCTTTCCAACAGTTTGAATGCTAAATGCTGCTTACGTTGCCTCTGTCACAAGATATAATTGCAGTCTTTCAAACTCGGATTGTTTGTTGATGTTTTCTTTTCTGTGATGACTGTCCTCAGTCACTACAGCTGACTGCCTCCTATCCCGTACGCGGTGCATCTGTGTCAGAGGAAATATGTTGCCATACCCCCAGGTAGGGGTAGTCTGTGTTCGTCATTCAAAAATGGGAAACTAGAACTTGTGACATTTTGACACCACTTTCTCTAATATAGCCACTTGTAATAAAAAATATGTCTGCGCTGGCCAGCTGGAAATGGCACTTTTGAAGAAGCAGCAGCAAAAAATAAGGAGAAATCTTGCTAAATTGGTGAAATTATGGATACTGCAGCATCAGATTCATCAGGCTTTCCCTTTCTTTTCTTGTTTCTCTTCATGTGTGATGATTTGCTTTGCAGAACAGCCAATAAGAGTGTTTTATCTGACAAGAGTCGTCATCCGCAACAACTAGGGCCATAGACTCTTACAACCACACTGTTAAAACAGGGCCCTTAAAAATCCTTTAACACGCAGCAAAAACATTCTTAGACAGTATAGTGGATGGGGCTTCTGTGTCTCAAAAGAGGGAAGCCAATGCAGAAGTGCCTTGATACTGCATTGTTTCTACTGGCCAGTAGGGGGCCACTCAATGTGTTTTCAAAACCTGACCTCAAGCCATAGTTTCAGCTCATCTTCAGTGAAGAATGATGTTCATATGATAAATTATGGTCCCATTTAGAGTAAAATATATAATAAAGCAGGGAAGGCTTTAGAGCGTGCTGGTTTGTGTGGTGGTGAACAAACAGTTGCATATTTACTTCTCCAGCAAACATGTAGAAACATTGCATGGCCAGCAAAGGAGAGAGGGAAAACACACGGACAAAGAGAAGGAGTTGAGTTTCCGCTCCCTGCCATTCACTGTTTACTCCATCAATGACCCTCTGTCCCTGTGTGTGACCACTCAGGGCAAAAGGCTTTCTCTTCCCGTCACTTGTACAGACATAAATACCCATTTATTCCCTCCAACTGTGACATTTGCATTTTATAAATCTGCATTCAAAATGGATAACCGGAGCTATCTTTTTTGTGTTTTTTTTCTATTGCTGTCAAGTCATTCATGCTTGATGATCTTTTTTACATTACATCAGCACGCATTCTTAAGTAGTCAACCAGCACTGTTGCACAAGCGCAAACTTATCAACGCAGCCTTATTGCTGTGGGAAAGTGGTGCTATATTCACCAATCCCACAATGGCCAGTTTTGTCTGAAGTATCTTGTTTGTCAGGATTGTTGGCAAAACAAAACAAGAGGTGGTTGAAGTGGCACAGGAATCACTTGTTCTAATTTGTCAAACTTTGATAAGGACACTCAAACTCTTCCTGTCATCCTTTTCATGCAGCACTTTTTCTCTGTTTTTCTCCTCTATTTGCACTGTGCTGATAGTGAACAGACAAAAGTAGAATCCCAATGTGCTTCCAATTAACCTGCCTACAAGTAAAGAGCCAGAACTCTTGTACCCTTTGATGTTGGCAGACAGTTTGCTGTGTACCCAGACAGCCTTTATTTCCAGAGTAAAACATCCTGAAAACTGCCGTTTTGTATCAAGTCCCCAGCAGACAACATTCTGTCATGAAGAGATTTAGAAATTCAGTGCTGTCTGTGGAGGTTTAGATTCCGAGCAGCTCTGCTGCATATGGGGGCTGAGAAATACTTCCCACAGTATCTCTCTGGAATATATAAACAACTATAATGCTGTAATAAAGCCCTCCAGAGATGATTCTTGTCTGCTGATAGTCCCTCGTTCCTATTGGAGGAATTTTGTCATTCTCAGTGCCAATTAGGAGGCCTGTTATTACTTGACCATGGAATGAACCCCAAATATTTCAATTTCAGATCTGCAATAATCAAAAATGGGGAGGTTTCAATTTGGGAATCAAATTAAAAGTAAGTCCAATAACAAAAAAAAAAAGGAAAAAAAGACCTTTTAGTGACATGCAAAGCATCTTGACCTAGTTCCCACTGTTTGCTAACAAATATTAACTTTATAAGGTGGTTAGTGTTGTGTCTCTAGCTTGTTGGGCTGCCATCAAGTAGCCAGAAATAAATGTACAGGTGAGTTGAATCCAATATTTAGACATATGTAGTGGTATTGTCCTGCTGTATGTTGCTAAATGTACAGTACAGGATGAAGTGGACATTAGGAAGGCAAATGGTTGCCTTTTTTATGCCCATCGTCATTTGAAACAACATTTAATCTTCTTTTCTTCTTCTTTTATGTTTTTTTTATGTTCTCTGCAGTCGCCAGGGCACAAGTAGCAGACATTTTGACATAAGTTGTATTGTCAAAATGTTTTTTGTTGCTACAATTAGGAAAATTGATTCTGATTCTGATGCAGTTGTGGCTCCAGTAGCATGTGGCTGAGTATGTTGGATAACGCTTCAACAACCACTGTTAATGAATGGTGAATTTAGAGTTCATCAAATTTGAGGTGATAGTCATTTCACTGTTAACAAACAATAGAATGCTTCAGTAACCTTTTATTCAGCATTTTTTATTGTAGGATAAAGATGCAACTAATGTCATATTATTTTGTTAATAAATACTGTGTAGGTTATCTAGAAACTTTTCTTACTGTCAGCAAATCACACCTTCACCCTCCCCCTGAGTCCCAAATGGACAGCCTTAACTTGAGCTGTTACTCTGCGCTCTTTCATGGGAGTTTCCCTTCTGTCGACCTGCAAACACCAGCTTATACCACATGTCTTTATTTCAACAATTTGCTATCTTCTTACAGAATCACTCCTCACCAATTGTGCTCTTGTGGGTGTGAAAGTTCTAACTCTGCACTGCGTGCCACCAGGAAGAGTCCTCGACCAACACACCGCAGAGGTCTCAGAGTCAAGTGTTCCCTCGCACTTTCATGGATCTATCTGCCCTCTCATCATCACTCAGATGGAAGTTGTTCCATGAAATTCGGTTGCCGATTTCTTCTCAGCTCACTGGCAATACACACATCATTCGGATGACATAATGCGCCTCCTAAAAGTATTTTTGTTCTAGACATTAATTTTATACCTCACCCAGCTCCATCTATTCACCCAGAAAACTCTCCCATACTCTCTCACACCTGACAGGCTCTATAGCTGCCTTTTCCTCACTGTATTTGATGGACATTACTGAGTCTTGGGGAGTGGAGTGGATATTTTCCCCAGGCCCCTGATAAGACCTGTATAAATAGTTGAGCAGGGCATTATATCACTTTGCTATTGGGAAAAAATGGATGGCAATCCAGTGTGCGGAGGATTAGTCGATATTCAATTAACCCAGGCAGACAGTCATGGTGACTGTTTATCAATACCTCTTTTTAACTGCACACCCTCGGCACACTTAATTAAACTTCCCATTAATAGCATCAAACAAGTGAGCAAACTAACAACACAAACACTCGGCGAAGTATGCAAAAGTGGACCAGAAGCAGTGGTTGGAGAAGTGGTTGTTTAAGGAAGTCAAGTTCCTGCACTCGTCGAAGGTCGCTGCCATGGCTGTGCTGCACATGCTTTCAGTCAAGTTGTGAAGACAGAGGAGGACTTTGTGTGTTTTGGACACAGACACAATTATGACTCCTCAAAGTATTTGTCTGGTTATTGATGTGTATCTGGGACACATCCCGACCCTTGACCCTTGAAATCATTAATTTCCTCGCATTCCACAGTGGAACGTATGAAAGCCCTGCGTCACAAAGCTCAGAGCAGACTATATTTGTGGTTTTATAGGAATGAAGCTGTCATGTTGTTTAAGAAAACTAGCCATGCTTGAATAACGGAGCCCCTCAGTGTAAAGCAAAAAGTGGACACTCGATCATCCCTTTAGTTCACGCTATATCTGTTCTTTGCGAATCAGCTACAAATCGGGGCCAATGCACTAATCGGGGACAGTGATTGGACTGTCTAGACGGTGATAATGATCCGCTAACATGCGATGTGATCAAACATGCCAGTGCTGCTCGTAACTGAAGTAACTGTCATGTTTGCATATCTGGTTGTGGGTTGGAAGGCAGATGCTGATGGATGTTACAGATTATGTAATAAAGAGACAGTACAGACAGAAAGTGGACTGATGGAGAAGAAGAAACAAACAGTGGCATGTAACAAGAGAAGCACTGTTTCAATACTGTGTGTGTCCTTATGGTGTAAGATTGGATAAAATCTTTCATCTATAGCTGCAACTTACAAATGTTAGCCATGCTGAGCCACAGTGTGTCTCAAGGTGTCAGTTCACCACTTTGTTCCAGACAGCAATATCTGGACAAATATGTAAGGAATTGTCATGAAATGTATTATAGAAACGCAGAGTCTTCAGAGACCTGCAGAATCCTTATTAGCAATGTTAGCGTGCTAATTTAGGATGATGGTGAACATTCTACCAGTGAAGCATCAACTTTATGTCATTTTTTAAATCTGTTTTTCAGCATGTTTTCCACCGTCCTTCCAGCTTTTAAGTTTAAGAAGATCACCACAAGGTCTGCTTCCTCCACTACTACAGTATTACTCAGTTTCTACCATGGCTCACTTGTCCTAAAATATCACAGTGTGTTGCTCACTGCCGTTCACGTCTCGTCCTTGTTCTCTATAAAACTGCCGGCAAATGGAATTGCAATTTCCAAGGGAACGCGGTGACATCTTCAAATTGCTCCATTTAGCTGATACACAGTTAAAAGCCCCCAAATATTTCATTTACAACAATATGAGGCTCTCAGATTAGTCCAACCAATTCATTTATTGATTGTCTAATGTCCCTTTTCTAATTTCAGGAAATGCAATGAGGTTGTTTATACCTGGGGATACTGTTATAGGGGCCTTTACTCGTCGTTAGGGATGTCATAATATCAGATTTTCACAACATTATTATGTTGGTCAAAGGAATTCATGATGACGATATTATTGTGATATCTATAGGAAATGTTGATAATATGCGATCAGTCAAGTTATTGTTAAGTAATCCAAAAACTTGCACACTGGCGAGCTAACTTTTTCCAGGTGAAGGTAGAATGTCACACTTTTGTCAGTCATTTCCTCAGTGTAGCCACATACAGTGGTTGTGGCTAGCTGACTAGTTGCCACATCTTCTTCTTTTTTCCCTGTGGTAAAAAAAAAATCATCAATATCATTGTATTCCGACAGCTCTACTTGTCATATATTGTTTAAAAAATCCATTAAGATAAGAAAAGGTATATAAGATTGGTCAAAGTAAAAGAAAATAGTGATAAAAGAGATGGCACTGTAAACACCTTTCTCTTATATACTTGGGAGATTAAAGATGGAGCTAAGGGCCACAATGATTGGCTGTTGTTTATACACATGATCTGATCTTGACCAGAGTCACTGCAGGGACTTCATCATAAGCCCGGTGCGGTGCGGTGAGCAAACTGCCGGTGTAACCAACAAGTTGTGTGTCTCATTCAGTCTTGCACGCTTGCAGTCCCATCTCTGTTTGTCTCTCTCTGCCATTGTGTGAATACCAATGAGCACTGAGCCGTTATCACTGTGAGCATCGGATGACAGCGTCTGAGTGATGTATCACTCATCCGCCTCCCTTTTTTTTTTTTTTTTTTTTTTTAACCAGAGACAGGATGCGTTTTCTTACTTGGGAAATTAAATGTCAAATGCAGATTCAAAGTTGTGATGGCTCAGCAATATCTGGGATTGTTTTAAGTTAAGATGAACGGTCTCTAACCTTTTTCTGTGTGTGTGATGGAATCTTACAGCCGTACAGATAAGAATCGATGGCGGTGCTGTTTGTTTGTTGGGGCTGACGGATAAGCTGAGATGTAATCCTTCCAACTGTTTTTGATCAAAGAAGTAAAGCACTACTATGTTCTCGACCACAGCTCAATTGTAATTCTCCTGGCCTCTCCTCTTTGTGTTGAGCCCATTAGAGGGCCATGCCTCTATCCTTTGCTAAGTTTGCTCTAAGAGTTGAAATGTTTTCCCCTTGGGCGCTTTGAGCCAGCCCCCTTCCCCTTCCACCAATGTGGGGGTGAGCTTTCCCAGGACAAAGAGATGAATATATAATGGAATGAAAAAAGAGGGGGTGGGAGAGACAAAGAGACAGCGGGTGTGTGAGTGAGAGGGAGGAAGGGAACGTGGGAGCAGGAGGGGAACGATATAGAGGGCTTGACAAGTGCTCATCAAAAGTGCTGCGAAGCCCTGAGCGCAGCGAAAGGAGCAAGTAAAGGGAAACAATCTGTACTTTTCCCCTATTACACCCGATTACTAACTCATTACAGACTCCATAGGGTGTGGGATCCACACAACACACTCTGTATGTTAGAGAGTTGCAGGAGAGCAGCTCAGTCCAACTGCGTCCCCCCCGCACTCTCCCCTGGTCCAGCACATGGTACAATCCATTTAAAAGGCTGCATGTCATCTCAGTGTGTGCTGGGTCCTCTCTGAGAGCAGCTGCTCACAGCACATTCTCCTCGGCGGGAGCGCTCAGTTTCCCCTCTGCCTGCTGAGCTTCATCTCTTTTTCCTCCTCTGTCTTTTTTCTCTCTTTGCGTCCTCTCTATTTCTCCCGCGCTCACCACACTCCTGTTTCTCCTCTGCCCTGCACTCTATCTCCCTCACGCGCACATGCTTTCTCTGACGGTGTGGTGCTTGGCCACACAGACGTTCCTCTTTTTGCAGTAACAGGTAGAAATCAGCGGACAACAGCGGAGGGACCGGTGTTTTTTTTTTTTTTTTTTTTTTTGGTTAGGGTTAGGCTTGTTTTATGTCCAAAGTAAACTGTGAGAGAAGAAGCACAGGTGGAGGAGGAAGAGGAGAGGGGGATAAGAGGAGGAAGAGGGAAAGGGTCCTAACTTGCCCCTCTCTCTAATGCTCCACTTGACATCATGCTGCTCTGTGTGGATTTGGTCCTCAGGGGAAAATCCTTAAAATGATGGAAGACAACAAACAGCTGGCACAGAGGATCGATGGGGCCATCCAGTCTGCCAGTCAGGAAGTGACCAACCTCCGCTCCGAGCTCTCTGCCACCAGCCGCAGACTGGCAGAGCTGGGTGCCAGCAGCCCCCCTGCCTTGGAGAACCACCACCAGCACAACCACCACGATGACAGCCTCCACTACCGGGGTGAGTGTCACAGCATGTATGCAAGCGTGTGGGTGAATGTGTGCGCTAATCCGCTGCCTCTCTGTCTCTGTGTGAGGGTGAGAACATGAGCATGTGTGAGTGTTTTGAATATGGAAGTATTCTGGGAATGTGCAGCGGGTTGACTAATATCATCCTGTACTGCCTTATTTTCCCCCAAACTCCACTCCAGAATGACAGTGGAAAAGAGAACAAGAGACAGACTGAGTGTTGTTATTATACGGGAGGGGTTGAGGTTAGAGAGCGTGGGCCAGAGCCGGTCCAGGGTTTGGTTTCCCAGGCAGCAGCTGGGCTCCTCTGGGGGCTGCACTCCCTCCAGCTCTGGCTCTCTCTGCTCTCTCTCCCCGAGCCTGGCAGAGAAGTCTCAAAACTGAGCTTCAGGCTCAAGGAACTGTGTGCCAACATCTCTGACGGGGCTGGCGACAATATGGCACCATCACTTAACTGGGAAAGAGATGTGATGAATGAGGAAAGCGCTTTAAACTGAAGTTTTCAAGGGACTGTTTGTTTAACTGCGTTCTGGCTTCATTAGCTACAAATGATGAAGTTCTGGCTTCATGTCGTGACTTCTTATACCACTTTTTTTTATTCAAGTAATTATTTGAAGAACACTGCTGTATATTTCGTTGTTGCAATTTTTATAGTTATGTTATGTTTGCTTCAGCTTGGTCTGTGTCTCATTAAACCCTGTTACTACTTTTATATAGCTGACATCTTGGATTCATTAATTACAGGTTTTATTTTGTAACGATTGGAACAACAGTGGAAAGTCCCTGTGATGTTGTTAACTGAACACCAAATACCACTGTTGGTGATCAAATCAATTTATGGAGCAACTAATTAGCCATGGCAACCATAAGGCTTACAACAGAATGTAGCATGACATGACTTAATCTTTTCATCGCCTGCTAGTACAGACAGTTTGGATATACTATATGGAGATATCCTACCAAATAGCTTGCTGTCTGTGTCCATTAAATGGCTTCCTGTGTTGGTTGTATGAGGTTCAGCTGCAGGTGATCCCTCATACCGACTGCTGGTCCTAAAGGCTGATGTGAAATGTGGTTTCAAAGCACTGATGTTCTTGTTTTTAACTACGCCTCTGGCATGTGAATCACAGCTACCACGCTTATCCTCAGAGCCGTGGCTGTGCACATTCTCAGGAATGAATGCAATGCGTCCTCTAGATGCAATTAAAGGAGCACCTCACTGATTTCACAGAATGAGGTCTTCTGAGATCATAACACTATTAATATAATGATGCCAGGCATCATGAGAGATGTAGGATTCAGTGATTTTCGAGTCTAATCCATTCATGCTTTTCGATTTTGGACATTATATTTTAAATTATGTACCACCTTTAATGGAAGTGAAATTACTACTGTAATGTCCAGATGAAACAGCAGTTTGAGGCACAATGTTGAGAGGAATTTGATTGGAACACTGAAGTGATCTTGCAAATATGGTGTCCACCAATACAACTCTCCTCCAGTGATTACATTCTTGCCTGCAGGCCCATAACAACAGTATTTTGGGGGAGATGGAACAAGGTTTGAGTTGGCGAACATCTGAAGATGAACTAACGTGTCACGCTGCTGCTAGCTAGCTAGCTAGCAAATGAATCGCTGTTATGACATTTCTGATCCACAGAGCAAAGCATTGCACCAGAGCTTTTGAAATCTGCCAGCACTGATGATGACTGAATATTGTTATTGTTTTTACAATACACATATGGTAATAGTGTGTATTATAATCCAGCGCACATGTAAGGCTTTATGGATCAGTTCATCTGATTGCCTTCTTCATATTTAGTGACTGTAACTGCTTTTGCTGTTCACTTTTGTAAAGTTAGTTACAAACTGTCACCTCCCTGCACACAGACTTGAATGTAATGTGCTAGAAACAAGCACTACATACAGTAAAGAGTGTTAAATAAGAATTTTACTGATAGCATTTTCTTTTTGTTAGCTTAAATTAGCTACAGCTGTCATGATTGTATCGTTATCTTGAATTTGTCTGGCTGTGAAAATCTGAAATTGTGACAGCCCTATTTTGCACGCCTGTGGATCCATGGGAGGAGAAGACCATGGGTTGACAAAATCTGTTATAAAATTTTTCCCGATTACAAGTAAAGAGGACAGCGTGTGTTATTTATTTTTGTCTGTTCAAGCCTCATGTCATTATTTGCTTTATGGGAAGAGAGATTGTGTATTCAGTACTGAAGTAATGTGATGCCTTTCTTTAGATAACTTGGCTTTGCTGGGAATCTATTCTGGTTGTTTGCCATTGTATTATTATTTTGTCTTACATTCATAATCCATGCCATAATGTGTGGCCAAGTGTAAATAAACTCTACTTGACGCATGTGAACCGTCATGGATGAAATGTAAGGAGAGCAGCATGTGATAAACCAATTATAATCACGAGTAAAAGTTATTCCAGATAAAGTGGGATTGTCGTTGCAGCTGCTCTCTCTCCCTTGCTCTCAATAACAAGATAGCAACCACCACAAGTGAGCAGTTATGTTTATATTGCGCTCAGAGGAGACTATCATGAAAGTTGCCCAAACACTGATCAGTGAGTGCTTTATATTCTTATGAGGGATTTTACAACTCAGAAAAGTTGTCATCTTTTGTTGTGAGGGTTGCTAGGTCAACAGTAAATACTCCTTTCACAGTACAGTGTAATCTGCCAAGAATACCAATTGCATGTATGTGATTGGCCGATGTATGGTCTCGATTTGCACTGCAGCAATAGTTGAGATGAGTTCAACTTATTTGCTGGGCGTCCTTGCGTCAACAGAGTGGCCTCACTCAAATCAGGGACTGCATTTTTTGCCCAGAGGGCTGAAGCTGTTAGTGTTTAGTCTTTATTGCTGGAATAACGCAGCTGCAGTGAGTTATCTGTTGTGTGATTCCTGCTCGCTCTCTTTCGTTCCAGCAATGTGAACAGGCAGCCTGACATTCCCACATTCCTGAATGTCAGAGCAGTGATGTCATACTTCCTGTTCCCAGAGGCCAGGCCAGCAGTCAGGTGACTGATCGAACTAAACACAACCACGCAGTCCTCCTCCACCACCACCACCCTCTTCTCCCTTAAACTGAAAAACTAACACAGCAGAACCCTCACCTCGCCTGCATTAAGAGGGATGAGGCGGAGAAATGCTTAGCTTAAGGATGTTTTTTTAAGATTTTAAGTTTAAGATGATTCGCCTGAAAGATCTCTTGGGCGAGGCAGTTTGGTGTGTGATGAGCCAGCATCAGCGTCCAGTGGCTTACGGGAGATTAAATGTTCTTTAGGTGTGCATCCCTCTCAAGGCAGGGCTGTTTGTTAGTCCATTTGTTGGCTCTGCCCTGTGCAGGATCAAAGCAGCTGCACAGACAAGGTTTTTTCATTAATATGTATGAGGTGACTTCCTGTAAATATATTACACTGTGCCAAAATGTCAGAATTTGTGCTGTTTCCCTGTGGAGCTTTAGTAACATTTCTGACAGATGTCCAATAAGGCTATAAACACAACACTTCAGCCTGCTGCTCATGTTGGCTTTGGAGTCTGTCCTTCTTACTGAACAAATCATGAGGAGCAAGAGATTAATCACTGGGAAACTTTCATCCAGCTTGACTTCATTTTGCTTTTGTGCAATCTGTGGAACTTTTTCTACGCAAATCTGTTTACAACAGCTTGTGTTCTTCTGTCTTATCTTCATTTCAGAGTCAATGGAAAGGTCTTTGGCTGTTATAAACAACCTGCCTCATTTTATTCAAACCACTGACAGTAATATATTCATTGCCAAGTTGATGACACCTTTTTTTTATTGGACCTTCCTCTTAATCCATCAGAGCGAAGTCAAGGCCTTGTTTAACATTCCTAAACGACGCTGACCAAACGACAGCCTTGCTGACATACATAATGTCCATCTGAAACACATATCCAGCTGCACTCAATTTGTCTCTGTGAACAGAGGCTGCATGAAAATATTTTGTCCTCTAAAATCAATGTAAGCTAACCTTATGGGAGATTACATCATTTATAGTGTTGGTAGATCAGTGCCCTGCAGTCGGTCAGTGAGAAAGTGCTCATCATGGTCTCATGGGATTCGGGTAATACTAATCCATAAACCTCTCTGAAAAACAACAGTAAGGTAGCTGTTGGTGACTCATACGGCATAGGGTATAAAGGGTGACACAGCAGGGAACACAAAGGAAGAAAGCAGTGACGTGTGTATAGATTTACCAGTTTTAATTTGTCCCAGAGCCTCATGATGGGTGAAGGTCAAGGAAAGAACAGGTGCCTAAAGGTTAAAAGCAAGGTTCAGGTCAGTGATGGGGAGATGAAATTCTCCAGTCTGAACAGAGGATTAGCACCTACATTTTTAGAATATCTCCATTTTTAAAAAGCTAAAAGTAAAAACACAAAACCTAATCAGAGAACAACTACAACACCCAAGGAGAGAGACAATTAAGATTCTGTTGTGCTGCCAGAACAGTGAGCAGAAGTTAAAGATTATTGTTTTGGAACCTGGTGAAATATTCAGCAGTTTAAGAAGAAAAATAAGATTTACTTTCTTGTTACACTTAGGGAAAGTAATCATTCACTTTTAGATCAGGGGTCAGTTTTGGATGAATTTGACAACTATAGTTGCATGTTTGCCTCTCAATTGGACTGATAAACAGAGCTGTCAGTAAAGATTGTTTTATCATTGTTGTCCATCCCAGTTTCTCAAAGTCCAAGTCAAGGCCTTTTAATGCCTTCCTTTGTCAGTCCAAAACCCAAAGACATTCAGTTTTATATAACCTATAATAGAGAAAGTCAGGAATTCTCCATATTTAAAAGGCTAAAAACAGCCACTTTTACAGTTAATTGATTCTCAATATACTGTGCAATAATCTTTTTGTTGATCGACTAATTGCAGTGTTTTGAATTTGCCTCTAAATATTGTCTTCTCCAGAGAGAAAGTGGCAGAGGCTCGTTGTTATTTCTAGTAATAAAAACCATCCACCATATAAGAAAAAAACATGATTTCTGATAAACAAATTAAAACAATTAACACTAATGGCTGTTCTGGGTTTTCTCAGATTGTTAAGAATACTGTTGTGTCAGCCATTAAACATGTTTTTTGTCCTCCTCAGGACTAAAAGTGACTTGGATTTTATTCCTTTTGGTTTGCAGTAGTCATGGGTCTTGACTCAAAAGAGCAATTTTTTGTTGAGTGGGACAAAAAGAACAACCCCCAAAGCTTTTACCTTTGTTTGCGCAGAAAAATGCACTCTGTCCTTATTTTGTTCCTCCGGTATTTTGAGGAACCTTGAAGATATCTTTTCAAGTAAACTTTATAATGGATTGGTAAGAAATACTTCCGCGATCAGCAACATTGGAAACCATTATGGTTTCTATGGAGATATGGCAGCATGCTACGATACAGTAATCAGTAAAATAGGCAGATAAAACAGCTGAACTGCTCAAAGACATCCTCCAAACTGTACTCTGCGCTGTAAAACAGTGTTGATTAAGTATTCTCTGTAAAGACCCAGTGATTATCTTTTCTCCATAGAGGAGAAGCTGCACTGGCTCTAATGCTCTCTGCTGCGGAGTAATTGTGGGGAAGAATCCTCTCCCCATCTGGCCTGAGTTTGTCAGAGGCCCCGGGTCTCTCATTACTTCATCGTGCACATGAGCAGGGCTGGGAACAGAACTCCAAACTACAGGGACAAAATCCCACCCACTCCAGCTCTTTCTCTTTCTGTAACTCTCTCCAGGGACCACCCGCCTTCCTGTTCGCTGTCCACATGCAGAGAAAATATGCAGTGCGCTCTAACCTTCCCCTTGTATCCATCACCACCCGAATATTCTCCACCACCCCCTCCCTCATATTCCCTGCGTGGCCTCCCTCTGCCACGCCCTGTCTGTGGTCAATGCAGCGTGAGAGGAACTGTGTCCAAACAATAGCCAGAGAGAGGCAGCCCCTCACTCCCCTAACATTTCTCCCTCTCTCTTCCTCTTCCTCACTAGACTTCCTCCAGTCAAAGAACTAATCATGGCATAGCAAAGACTCTAGGGGTTCAAAACCAGTTGAAAATACCGTTGCCAGGAGGCTGGGTTGGTGGGAGGATTTTTCCTTACAATTAGAGAAGATGCAGACTCCAGTGATGTCTCTAAATATAGAAGCAATGATCTAACAGTTCCTCATTATCCTCTTAAATGATGGTAAACTAATGGCCGACAGTTCTCACTTTCAAATTAGGAATTCTCAACATTTTTATTGCATTACTTTCTTGGAGATTAAATGTCAAATAATAAGGAAAATTTAATCATTATATTGAGTGTTTAGCTAGATTAATACATCAAGGATGGCTGAAAGAAATTACAACAAATGCAAATCAGGACAAACTGCTGCATCAAAAAGAAGAAAACTGAAGCCAACCCTAAGGGATATGACGGATGGATATAGTATACGCAGCATACTAATGCTGCTAATTGGCTTGCAACCTCAAAGGTTAGGGAGATCTGTTCTTCAGTATATAATATTCATCATTTAAGGGTGTAATCACCTGAAACTAAGAATCATTGTGTTTTTATTCCCCCATAATGTGACTTTGATATCTACCGAGGGAACAAATCCTCTTCCACAGAGTCTGCCATGTTTCTACCAGCCCACCCTCCTCAGAAAAATGACCACTTAGGTTGACTAGGAAAGCACCTTATTACAACCCATATTTGCGTTTAAAAAAGAACAGGACTTTTATTCTCGGACAGCTGATCATATCAACAGTGTCAACACTGAGTCAACATCGAGTTCTTTTAACTAGCGTAGTTAGCCTCCTTGCTTTTTTTTAGTGACCACCATACAGGAGGGTGAGACGAAAGTGTTCAGGTGGTTGCAATCTACAACAATATTGCTAAAGGCTGCTAAATGCTACACAATAGACTTTTAACATGAGATTCAATACTTCACAGTTAAGGTTCTTTTTAAGCGTTTAATTATTTTTTTCTATCTTTTGTCAGTTTTATTTGAGTGTATCTGCACTACATAACCGAACAGAGCTTAGATGGATTAGTGGCACCCTATTGACCTTTGTTCTACAGCGGTTGGTTATGGCTATTAATAAATAATGTCTCTCTGGTTATTTGTTTTTGCTTCATATTGGAATGCAAGCTCCAGTAATGAATTTACTGTCAGTGGACTTTGACTTGTGAAAGAGTTTCCACTCCTGAATTTGGCTACACATAGTGCAGGGAGGACAGCTGGGCGGCACGTATCCACTTTCATGTCCATACAGGGGCAGAGGAAGCTGGCCCGTATTGTTCAAATTCACTCTGAAATCTTTCCAAGTTTGTGGTTCAGCAGGAGGGCATTGTGGCGCACGCCCGCTTGCATGTTGCAGTATTCGTTCGGGGTCAGAGTTGACTAATGAAAGCTGACCCCTGTGTGTCTTGGATCTATTAGCGGAGGTGACAGAAGTGCTGCCCTGGGTGCCAGCTGGTGATTGCGCTCCTTCAGTTTGGCTGGCAGATGGCTGCGGTGCCATCACCATGCGGCCCCCTGATGCATTCTGCCACCTAAGAGAGAATGAACCTGCAAAAAAGGCAGGCAGGCAGACAGGCGGGTATCAGGGCAGCTAGGCAGTGGAGCAGAACCTGGGAAAGGAGCTGCAAGACAAATGCCAACTCAAAGACAGGAAACATCTCAAACAGATATTCCTCTGCACTTAAATTTTCCAGGCAAGCTTTATCTGAATGAAGCTTCACAGAGCAACTCAGTGAAAGCCAATTCAAGGAGAACTGAGCAGTACTCTAACCATGACACTAAGCATTGAATTGCTTTCCCCGTATGACACTCTGCCTCTGAGATGATATTATTCCTATCAGTGAGACTGCTATGTCTCTGTATGCTAATTAGATCCATGAAAGCAACTTTTTTCTTTTCACTGTTTCCCTGCCACCGGCTCCAAACAAGCTTTGTCTCCCAGAAGGTTTTTTTTTTTGATGGAGACGCCCTTTAGATATGGATTTCCTGTGTCTAGGTCATGACTTGGGTTAAGAGCACATTATGAGACTGGCATTTATTGGCTGGGGAGTAGTGAGAGGGATTGACGAATGAGGATATTCCTCACCGTTATTGCTCCCATCTTATGATCCTTTTCTCCCCCATTTCCTTCACCCGGGCCCCTCATCATAACTTTGCATCCTGCAAAGAACTCTATTGTTGTTTTCCATCAGGAGAAGAAATGGGCTGTGGGGAATAGGACCATAAGAACTCTGCATTTCTTTAGTGGGTATCTTGTATTTATCACCACCATATGTCACAGTAGAGAATTCATGTTATGGGTTTGGTGATGTATTGCTTCCTGGTTGTGTTTTATGGACCTGCTGGAAGTTTCATCGGCATCATGTGCATCTGGAGAGGATCATAAGACCAGTACTGGAAAACCTGCAACAAGCAGCTCACTTAATGGGATTTCTTTGACTCCGGCTAAGGTAGTGCAAGATACCGTAAGCTGGGATGGAGTTATGAAGCCCGGAACAGCAGACAATCCTGTGATGGAGGATATGTGTCTCCTTGAATGACACACACCGGGCTCCTGAGGGAAAAAGATTCACTGTGTGTCTGCGATGAGACAAAAAATGAGCTGTGACAGAGTCTTTAGTATAATTCTCCCAGGTGGGGCGATTTAAGGCCGCTGCCGGGGTGTTGTGTTGCCCGCTTCGCAACAGGGGGCGCAGATAATGATCAGACTTTTAAGAACCTACTCCCCCGTCTCCTCCATGCCTCCACTCTACACATCTAACCCTTCATTTTCACCTTAAATCATGCAAATCCCTGTTGAGTCCAAACTTCAAACAATTGCAACTCTCAGAAAGAGACAGACAGCGAGGAAAAGGAAGCCTGGTTGCCTTCTCAACAGTCTCAGCTCATCCTATTAAACTGCCTCATTGCTTTAGCAGTGGAGACTTTTTTATTGCTGCTGCTACATATTGTTGCCTTGGCTGCAGTTTAAATCCATTCCCAGCAGAGAATGGACGAGGCATGGAGGAAAATGAGTTTTGAGGAAGTGCAGACCCCCCCCCCGTATCCACAGGACGCAGAGCATGCCATTCCAGCAGAGCGGAGGATAAGCAGAACACTTTGCCTCTTCCACGTATCATCTAGTTCATGCAGGCCTCTTCCAAGACTGATGGGCTGAAGACTTCCTGAGCATCAGGACAAGGCTGTGCACTTTAAACACCCACACAATCCATAAATGGAAGACACTTTCCATTTACGTTTTTTAGTTGTACTAGAGTACTGGGAGGTCAAACTCTGCAGCTGGTTAATAATAGACAAGCATAGTAAATGCTTTTAGGCTTTTATTATCATATCTGCATGCTAGATTAATCTGCAGCCTTTGGGCCATCACACAAAGCTCTGTCAGAATTATTTGATTAATGACTCATTGTTTTAGTCATTTTTAATCAAAAATGCTAAAGATTGTCATCTTATATGACATTTAACTGAAGATATTTTGGTTTTGGACTGTTACTTGGACAAACAAGCAATTAAAATATGTCAACTTGGGCATACATTATTTTTCTCCAACATTTTATAGCAAAATAAGTTGCTGATTAATCAAGAAAATGAGCAGATTAATTGATGTAAGTTCACTGACAAAAAAAGAATGTGTTTACCACTGTTGGAATTTTTTCAAACTCGACTCCTCCAAACCTGCACCTACTGCAGAGTTTTGTTGTGTTTGTCTGTGTGTCAGGGTGTTCATTGGCCTGTTGGTGATCAGGTAGCCTCCTTGGCTACAAAAATCCAGATGAAACATTTAGATTTTAATTCAAATTGTTCTCAGTACTCATGATTTTAAAAGTAACTAATGCATATTTGATCATGCGTATAATTACAGATTTTAAATTATACTCACAAAAGTGCACCAGAAAATGACTAAATGACAGTTATTTGAGTAGCTGTAATTAGTTATTTCGACCCCTGGACATGATAGAAAAACAAATGTTTCAGCATCTGCTTTTTTTGGCCTATACAACAGCGTAAGTTTGACTCTGACGCTGAACGCGTCATGTTAGCCAGTGGGAATAGTAACACTTGAAAAACTTCCATTATAAGTATTATGATTGTAAGATGTATTTATAGTGTAATTTTATAACATTTACAACTAACAAAAAATAGCCCAAATAGGTCTAAATAATCTATATATTTATTAGTCGCTGCCTTAGTCAGAATAGATGTCTACATGTGGTAGTCGTTGTTGACTCCATACATCTTCACTAAATCTCTACACCTCCTCTCCTAGAGAACGACAGATGGCTCACACTGCGACACAACTTGCTGTTTACTTTCTAGCGGTATTCCTCTGAGCACCGCTGCTCAGGTTATTTCCAATTACTCTGAAATGAATCATTTCAGCGTTTGAATTCATCATTAGAGAGAATGTGTCTTTCACAAATGAGATTACACACTCCTGAGGAAGCACGGCATTAAAGTCAGACAGGATTGTGACTACCTGGGTCCGCCTGTGTGGATTAAAGCTACTTGTTGTTATCACCCAAAACCAGTTACTTCAACGGCTTTATTGTTTTCATTTTGTACAAAACTCTCTATTATTTGTGTGTTTTATTTTATGATATTCTCTTTTGGGTAAAAAACCATAACCAGTTATTACAGAAGAGCAAAACATTACATTTTAATGTTTCTGTTGACGCATCCTCATCATCTCTCCAGGCCTCCTAAAAACATGAAGCATGTAAGTGGGCTCCATCCCTGATTTATTTTTGGTCTGCAGCCTGGAGGCATTGGTGTTGAAAGCATGCCTCTCTGTTTTCTCCTGCTGTGGCGGTTCTGCACAAATATTTATCAGGTCACCAATTACTGTACCTTGTGTGCTCAGGCATATACAAACACAAAACGCGAACACACTGCGGCTCTGCTGAGAAGCTTGTGTGTGCACATTCTTGTAAATTTGTTTATTGTTTGCAATAAGTGTCTGGCTAAGTTTTAGCTCAAACCATATGTGATCCACCAATATCCCAGGAGACAGGGCGGTGTTGCTCAAAGCTTACGTGTATTGTTAGAAGAGTGTTTGTGCATTCTTGTTGTAAAGGAGGCAATTCAAACAGGCATCTTCATCACCATGCCTCTTAAAGTTGCTCAAAGCGAGCAGGCAGCCAGATCAATGGGCAGAGAGATTGCCTTCTTTGTCCAAAAAAAAAAAAAAAAAAAAAAAGTCTATTTTCAACCTCAATTCTTCACATAAAAGGATCTGATTACACCTTATGTTAATCTCACAATATACGCAGATTAATTACTCTCATTGTGCCTTTTTTAGATACCTCCATAACAAACAATCGCACCCAAAATAAACCTGATAATCCATTTAAGCATATGGAAATATAATTCCAAACTGACTGTACAACCATGCACAGGCTACTCCATAAAAGCGCCATTTGATCCAGAATTATGCAAAAATAAGAATTAAACCAATCAGCAATTTCTATTCTAGTCAGCATTTCTCTCTAGCTTTACAGTATCTGCGTCCCATTAAACCAAGAATATAGAAAGCTGCATTTATATTCCCAGCAGGCTGCTGCTGAGTTAGGCTCATCATTTGTATCCACATTATTACAGTTTTCATGCATAGCAATAAGACAAATTAATCAGTATGACTCCACGCTGATTCACTTTATTGATTGAATGATATATTATTTTCTCATCTGATGGGTCACTCAGTATGTGATCTCTTGATTAAAAAGTTCTATTCTGTTTCATTTATTATTCAAAATGATATGTTTGATGTTTGTGATCAGAGTCACAGCAGTATGTCTTTAATGATGCTCCACTGACGATGGAAATAGCTGGACAAACAGCTCTTTGTGTGATACAATATGATTATACTGTATTTTTTGGCCAAGAGAGTTTAGTCACCAATGTCATTTGGACGTGTATTGATTACTAAGCTTCTTTTTCACTTTCACTGTTTGTATCACAGGCTGAATCGCTACATTTCACCACTCACAGCATCAACATAGTTGTGTTCCAACTAAAACAGATGTTGTACAGACAAAGTGTCATTCTGTGGCCCGTGTGTGTGAGAAGTTGTGAACTTCAATAACCCAAGTTGATCAGCTTGATGAAAGAAGAAGCTGCTATCTTGTTATGCTGCTAGCATGCTGGTCCTAATGTAAAATGTAGATTGTTCCCTCTGTAGCATTCGACCATGCTGAACAGTGTTACTGTACTGACCCGTTCTACTCCGACAACAATCTGCAGTCATGCCTCTGCCACCGTGCCAACATGGCACGGGAGTGTGTTTGTCCATAATTTGAGCCCGTTACAACTTTTTCTCCGTAGCTGTGTTGTTTTTCCCTCCCAGCAAACACGCTTCCCCCACTAAAGTACATGGGAAGACCTGCGTTTTTGCAGGAACACCATATTTGGTGTGATTCCAGCAGTAGCTGTTGTTCTGTCTTTACCCGAAAATGCTGTAAACTGTATAATCCAAGCATAAAGTTGATGCATGCTTCAACAAAAACTCCATTGTCCAAAATGATTTTTTTTAAAAACATAACACTGGTGAGCACAGTAAGAATGGTATTTTAAGCATATGAAGCAAAGTCAAACTCTGCTCTCAAAGCTCCGTAGCTTCAACTAAATCACCTAACAAGGACGGGACAGCATGCTCTACCTCTTAACCAATCAGGAGCCTGGGCTGATGGCAGTTTTAGCTGGTTCTAATAAAGCTATATTTTTCCTTACCAACACTGGAATATTAATTATTTCCGACTATTTTATTATTGTATAAACGGCTCTAGCATATTGAATTTGAGTGATGCAGCAGAGGCTATAAGTTGAATTAGTTGCTTGCTGGATCCTACAATACCTGTAATACACATTGTGAGGGAATATTGAGCACAGTATATATGGAAAGATGAAGACCTTGAGGGGCCTTTTTACCTAATATCAAGGCCTTGTCTAGCTGAGAGCCCTGGGTCAAGTTTGGTTTTGATACGTTTATTAGTTCTGCGGATGTTATTGTGCAGATCACTCAGTGACTTTGTGTTTATTTTAATTAGTCAGTGCATGATGAACCTGGGGCAGGATAATGAAACAACTGAAACTGGATTTGTGGTTCTCCAAAGATACACCTAAACTTCTCTCTAATCTGTGTCAAACAAGACTATTAATTCCATAACACCATAAAACTATACTTTAATACATACTGTGACTAAGAACAACCTCTACAGCTCACTTTTTTCGGAGCTGAATGCAAAATAAACTTTGTTGCCACTTCATTACATTCCCTCAGCTAAACTATTGTAGTTTATTAAAACAGCCCCACAATAAATCCTCCCTTCATGGCAGTACTGGGAGGTGGTGTTTTAACTTAATGATCATGTTGGTGGCTGAATTTTTTGTATTAAATTGTAATGAGAGGTGTTTCTAATATATATCTATGATAATATCTAATACAAGTCTATCTTTATTCATGTATATGGAGTTAATAAAATATTATGGATGTCAGACAGGAAGTCAGACAGCGGAACGGCATAGTGCATCTGGTCAATTTTCAAAATAAAACACACCGTGAAGAATCGGGATCTACAGCACAAGAAAGTTGGAAATTAGTAACAGTAACATAACAGACAACTAATGAAACTGTTTAATTACGTAAACTTCTGAAGCATGATAGAAACACAAAATCTAGAAAAACTAACAAAGAAACACAACTGAACAGGGCATGATGCACCATTGCTGAAAAGCTCCCAGTTGGCTATGAAGCCACGTGGAGGACGGAAAGAAG
The DNA here is from genome assembly GCF_904848185.1 of Acanthopagrus latus. NCBI lineage: Eukaryota > Metazoa > Chordata > Actinopteri > Spariformes > Sparidae > Acanthopagrus > Acanthopagrus latus. The sequence continues at coordinate 13,897,221 of NC_051044.1, forward strand.
CAGTATCGCATACACAAGTTAGAGAGGTGTGCCCAGTGGAGTCCAGTTGATAGAGGCTTGCAGCTCATTCTTGCCTTTTGCTGTTATACCAGGGTCTGTTAAAGGTTAATCCCTCCCTGCACTTACCTTTTTCAAACTCTTTCCCTCAGTTTGCCCTCATGTCTCCAAAGACTTGACAAGGCCTCCAGAGCCAAAGGGAACACTGTGCTGCTGTTTTCACAGGCTGTGTAGTTCTCCTTTTGACTGCTTTGACATGTCATGTATGCCCCTTTTAGCCGCCATCATCCTTTTACTGTCCCTCCTCTGTTGTCTGGCATTATTACCCCAGCCACTCTCTGGTATTGGCGCTCTCATAGCTGGGATGACAGCTCAGACGACTGGATGCAAGTGATGGAAACTTCCGTTCTGGCTGCCGAATAATGAATTCCATTCAACATGGCCGCCATTACTTGGAGTGGTGTGGTTTTTTGGAAGGGGGTTTCAGATTCAGGAGTTTCCCACAGACTCCCCTAATTAACCACGGCAAGAAACTCGCCTACTCTTGCTGTCCAGGAATGTGCTCTCAAAAGCCCCAAGAATGCCTCTGTTCCATCCTGGCCGCAAACCCTCCTTGTTTCCAAATCACGTGCACCCGAGATGCTAACGAGAGCAAAACTACAGCAGTTTGTTTCCTTATTAGATCATCAAATGTGTCTGCTGTGGTGGGATAGAAGGACCCTGCCGTACCTGTGTGTTTCATTGAGTCATGTTTACCAAGGGGTCTGATCTAATGCAGGTACAGTGATACATTTTTTCAGAGCTGTTGTGTGTCACCTAAGACAGGCCCTATTACTTTCCCTTTGTGAGGTTAATGTGAGCCACGGGCCTGCAGAACGTCCGCTGCTGGTCTGAATGAAAGGAGCTGGGTGTGTGTAATTTACTGTCTGCACTGTGGTCCTAAAGCAAAAACTATAAGAGGTAAGGGGATAAATATCAGAGGTTATGGGAGAGGAGAGAAGAAGAGGAGTTTCAGACGTAGCTCCATTAATAGACCCTATGTGCTTCTGAATTGATTTTGGGGTCAGTCCATAAAGCTCACCGCCTCAGCACTGTACTAACAGTGGCACCATTATGGTGTTATTAGTAGAGAGGGAGAGGATCGGCAGAAATTGGAGGCTGGCTGAGCTGTGGGAGTAATTTACAGGCGTGTTAAACACACCCACTGATCTAGAGAGAGAAAGAAGAACTGAGGTGATGGTCAGACTGATTCTGTCATGCTTACTGTTATAAGCTACAGACGTTACCTGACCAGTGACAAACTGGAAAAACGAGTCGATCGAAAGCTTCAGTCTTGTGTCAAGCAAAAAAGTCTTAAATTTCAGGATTTGCTTCTTTTATCTGTCATTTGTTATTTGTAACAATGTGAAGAGTCTTTGGGATTTGGATTGTTGGTTGGACTAAAAAGCAATTGGAAGATATTAATTCAGGCTCTTGCTCTTGTCTTCACGTATTTTAGAGTAAAATGTAATAAATTAATTGCATAAAAATGTGATAATGACAATGATCTGTAGTAGCAGTCCTAGTATATGAGCATTTTCTATTCATTAAGTTGTCAAACTAATGACTATCTACTAACTACAGCTGTGAAAGAATTGGCAAATGAGTAAAAAGGAAATTTCACTCCAAAATGTAGTGGATTAAAAGTGTCAAGTAGCAAAAAACAAAATAGTTCTGAGCACCTCAAAATTGCACAGAAGTAGAGTATTTACAGGTTTACAAATTTATTTAGATGCTCTTTAACACTGCTCACCAGATGTGACAGATTCTCAGCTGTCAGCGGCACACCTGTAACAGTATTAATCCATCCCTGTGAAGCAGAGGCAGGCTGACAAAAGAGCTGTTGCTGTTGCTGCCGGCTTACACCTCATCATTACAAAACGACATTAATAGCTGGGCAAGATAAATGCAATAAGTTTGAACTTAATTAAAAATTGATAAGCGACAAAAAGTAAATCCCAACATGTCTACCAGCAGGACCAACAGGGCCCTCTACAGGCTCAATGTTTTGCTGGATTTACGCACTGGCTGTTCCATCTGGAGTTAATTAGCGGTCCTGATATTTCACTATCAAGCTCAAGTGACCATTAATGCCTGTTAATCAATGCAACTTTTCCATATTAGTCTTGTTGCGCCCTTTCAAGTTAACACAAGCCCAGTAGGAATTTAAATAGGTTGTACTCACGCTGACCCACATGCTGCCTTTATGAATAAATGAAAAGATATGTGGGCACCTGGAGCAGGAGAGCTGTACAGTAATTATAAAGGGCTGGTTTCACTTCATAGACCTACAGCAGTATGGAGGTGGTTGATTGCAAGACTTCTTCTGAATCGGAGATGATCATTAACTGCTCTTGTGAAAGTGAAAAGTCTCACACTCTGCTGTTCCCTCAAGCTGTTGTAGTGGAATAATGGCTCTTTCTTTGCTCTTCCAGAGCACCACTACAATCGGGGGTGGTATTCAAACCTTCCCATTGCTGAGTCAAAATGTGCCCTGAAATTACAGCTCATTTCCGAGAGGTTTATGGTTACATGGTTTGTAGCATCTTTTGCAAGAGGGAATTTGAAGCGTTCCAGATATGTCATCCGTCTCACACGGATAAACTGTTTGGACAGCTTAAGCAAGGCCATGCACACTCTCTGCCTGTGACAGGAGTTCAACTCTTTGTACCCCAACATCTGAGTGTTCTGTTTTATTGTTGTGTGTGCCAGCAGGCTGGGGAAATGATGAGAAGCCAGCCTTTTGTCAGTGTCTGTGCATTTATGGATGTTTTGATGTTTCTGCATTGTGTTCATTTGGCGCTTCAGGGCATTTCCATATTTCTGACTCTCATGGGTTCATGAACACACTCCTCTTTAATGTCAATACTGATTTATATTCATTCACAGACGCCAGAAGTAGACAGAGTCATCAGATTCTTTACTTCAGGAAAGGTACTAATAACACAATCTAAAAATACTCGATACTGCATCAAAAATGTCACTTAAAGGTGTATTTCACTACTCGAATGACCCTTGCATAAAAGAGAAAACTGAGAAAAGGGGCTGTGGTATTCCCTTTTGCTCAAAAGGTAGAACACCTACAACAACCAGAAGGCACTGCACCACACTGCACATACACACACTCCCACTAATGGGTTATAGTCATCATTGTCCGTTTTGAAACAGGAAACATTACGGAGGCCGGCCAGTAACAAGCAATAACACACTACATGTAAACTGTACACTAAAATATGCTTTTGAAAACAATTGTGGTTCATATTTGATCAGCACTGCCTTGACTTAACAGTATGATTAAAGTTTTTTTAAGCAACCGTTTCTTCGAGTAAAAGCAGCCAAACCTTAATTTTGAGAAGTTTAAAAATAAAATGTTCATCGGTTTTCAAAATAGTTGCCACAATTTTCCGATCCAATTATTCCACTACTTCTTTTAGCTCTACTTGTGCATGTTTTGTGTCCAAAGATCTTGTAAATGTTAAGGACTGCAACTAGTAAATGAGCTGTTTTTCTCTGAAATTTAGTGGCGCATTGGTATAAAAGTGGCATGTGACAAAAATACAACAATCTTCAAGTCAAGTACCTCAGATCTGTACTTAAGGACAGTACTTGTAAATGTCCTTAGTTATTTTCCACCACTGGCAGGCACTGATGCTCTCCTCTGTAGTTCTGCTGACGAGAGGATATTTCCTTCTGTGACATAATGAAAAAGACAAATAAAGAGGAATACAACTTTGACAACTAGACAGAGATGAGATGGAACAGACAAGACGATACGAAAGGGTAAAACTCTGTGAAGAGCAACAGGGCACTGTGAGAGACAGTTAATGAGTGTGTGGTAATACACTTCCAGACCTTAATTGGTTTGAATGAGCAGGCTGGAGAGGCTCTTCCATCAGGCTGTGGATGAACAGACTGTCAGGTGACATGCCACGGCCAGAGGACTAATTGGTTCTCTCCTGCAGACACAGCTCCTGTCTTAGCTCATGTAGTTGACAGAAACTGTTGTTAGGTGTTGGCCGAGTGAGTCACCACAAACCTCATTGTTTGGATCTTTATTAGGTCGTTCAGAAAATGTGCTTACATCCATAAATGACTAGCTCCATGGATGCTCAAATGTTGCATATTATTCTTATTTCAATCCTTGTCTGTAGTCATGTCTGTGGGAGGCTTCATGTACGTTGACATGGTTGTTAAAGTCAAAACGGCTCAAAGAAGGTGTAGCTAAATATCTGCTCAAAGTTATAGTTACAGTTTAGTTGGGATTACGGAAAGATCTTGTTTAGGTTAAAACTGAGTGACATCCTTCTTTGCTCCTGTTTTTTTTTTTTTTAAATTTGATTAAAAAGGCCTTTAGGCTTTATCACTTGTATGTAAAGAAATGTAAGAGTAATTGTTGAAACAACTGTCCTTCTTAGGAAGACTGATACAAAGTCTCACCCGAAGTGAAACTGCTGACTAGACTTTAAATGTCAACCGGATTGAGGATGATAAACTGGGTTGGAAGTTTCAGATGAAGTTGACTGAAAGACCAATTCTAAAAACTAAAAGAGGTAAAAAAGGAGTAAAGGTAAAAGGATTAGATATGGTTGAACAAAAGAAAAAGATGAATGCAAAGTGAGCCTGTACTGTAAACACGTGGACATACAGTGTTTCAGCATGCATTATTTTGACTTTACTGATTTCCGCACTTGTACAGCGCTGGTTAAGTACTCTCAGGGGAGGCTGCATATTGACGTCATTTGATGTCTTCGACAAGGCTGCGAGACACTGAAGTGGCTGTTTTTAAGGCAGACTGTAACTACAGTCTAGAGTGTCTCTTTTTCATGTGCAAATGTGCTCTTGGTGTTAGAGGCAGTGGAGACATTGTGCTGTATGTTCCAAGTGGAGTAGATGCAATCCTTTAATACTGCTGATATCAAAGGATTACACCAAGATTGTCTCAGGCCTTACATATGTCTCTGTGTCACGATCACGTATTAGCTTTTTAATACAGTCTACTTTAACTGTCCGATCACGCAGCTGAAGGGTGAAGGTCCCAGCTTAGGAATGATTGTAAACCAGCAGCTATCAGTGCCATGGTCTGTACAGGAATGTCCCATCTGCCATACTGGGATTGCTGGGATTGAGTGGGCAAGGGTGGCACAGGGGTGAGCTTTGCCGTAATTGATGAAGAGGCTAGGTGGGGGGTGGATATAAAATGAGGGCGTGGACTGATCCTCACTGTAATCTGTGTCCCATTCCTCATCTGCGATCATCCGAACAGTAAGCTGATGCCGCAGCAACAGTGGGAAGCTATCGCAGGAGACAACAGATATGGATTTTTCCTTCATGTTGAGGGCTGAGGAGATGTTGCGGCCCAGCTGTATACCATGGGAGCTGCAAGGACCAGAGATGAATGAAGGTACAGCAGCACTCAATTATGCTTCGCACCAGGGTCAGAAATGCAGCGATGCTCAACATGCACCAGCTGCTATCCACCTCTGACCTCTATGAGTGTCATGCAGCTGCAGCGCAGTAACTTTTGATTTATGAGGTTGTGTTTCTGCTGCCTTGTAATGAGATATGCATGGATGTGCACATACCATGCTATCATTTAACCTTGTGATCAGCGAAATGTGGACATCTGATAGCGAGGGCCACTTATTCTAAGGGACAATGCTTGTGTATTTCTGCACAGGCGAATGCACATGATTGGAAGATGTGTTTCAAATTAATTGTGTTTGTGTCACAGGGGGGCACAGACGCATCATGCAACAGGAAGTGGATGAGTGTGAATCATTATGCGGCGCTGCTCAGTGTACTGATACAATTGCCCGACACAATAAACGCTGTGTCTTCTGAGGCTTTGGTTCCTTTTTCGTGCCGCTTGTGTCTGTCGATCCCAGAGCTTCTTCATGATGCAATCCAGCAATTTTCTAAACGTACACTATCAATTATTTTGCATCTGTCAGCCATGACTCCTGTTACAATGCACTTGCTAACTCTGTACTATTCTTTTATGTATTCTGTGGCTTTGCCATTCCCTGACATTCTTAAGCACTAAATTAGCCCATTTAGCTGGAGTCCTTCTGATCCAACAGCAGCCAGCTGCTCTGACATTTCTAGGCCAGGACCAGGTACAGAGATGAAGGGTGGTTAATTTAAGAAAGGCCAACCACCCACTGGCTTCGTTATTTCAGAGCTCTTAGGTTTTGAAGAGACTCGCTAGAAGAGCTTAAGCAGAATCTGTTTTATGATTTTCTAAATTACTTTAGATTATCTGTAGTTGGAAAGGTATGTGTATTATCTTTTTATTTTATTCTAAAGCCAGAGCAGCTGGGGCATTTTCTTTATTTGAGAGACTTTAACACTTCCGCTGAAACATTTACTCATTCACTGTTCCATTCTATCCTCAGCTTAGAATAATGTTCATACCCATTTCAATACCTGTATCAGGACACTCATTGTTTTCCCAGAGTCAATATGTAAGCCCCCTGCAGCCTGACACATTTTGTGTCCTCATCATTGTTATTATATTTTAGTTAAAGCAGGTTCAAGGAGCTTTATTTTTGGGACAAAAGCCAAAAGAGCACCACCGTTTTTTTAAGTTTCATAGATCCAAAGCGTAACTTTCCAGAGTGGAAAGGGAAGAAAGAATAGAGAGAACCCTAGTCTCTGATGAGTGCTTAGATCAGTGAGAGTTAACCAGAATTCAAACATACAGACGCAGACACCTACGATGTGCACTGTTTCGCGCTAATGTTAGCTTAAGGCTAATGTACAGTACATTGGGGCAAATGATACACTGTAGGAGTAACATGAAAAATACAAATAATTCCACAGTCAGACTGGCTTCGATGGTTGTGAAAACATCATTAAACAAAGCCCATCACTGATGAATATCCGTCTGATGTGACTCAGGCACAAATATGCACAGACAATGTAACATTTTAAGGCTTCTCTAACCTGGAAGTTGCAACAGGCGTTAGAGGTAACTTGTGGATTTCTCTGGTTTTTAACATTGCTGAGAATATTTAGGATTATATAAGTACACAGCTCAGCAAAATATTCAGAAAAGGTCTAATCGATGCATAATTCCTATATAGTGTATCTTTAAACTGGTTAAACACTCCCTGTGGTACATTTAATGTAATATCCAGAACCATCTTAAAAACACTGCAGGAAACTCTGCTCCTATCCATTATATATACTCTTTAATATTCTCTACAGTAACATTCAAATAAATATATCTCTGAGCTAGCTCATTAGAAAAGCATCCCTTGTAAAGATTACAGAAAAAAGTAAAATAAATATTTCAAAACAACTGATGCAGAGAGGATGTAGAAAGTATTGAACAGAAAGTGGCTCTACCATATGGGAATGAGTTTTAAAATGAAATGAAAAATGAAAAAGCTTCTAAATCATCTCAGTCACAGTTCAAGGAGTAAATGTGATCTTGGTGGACTAGTTTTGAGAGCCCACACTGTTTGTGCAGTTTAATTGAGAGCTGGGAGTTGTGCGTGGTGACCATTGTCTCTGAACTGACTTATGGGTGAGGACTTTTAGTACCTCGCGTCAGTTGTTTGGTGACTTCCCTCACACCCTTGCTCGTCAGCTGCAATAATCATGCTGTATTATTCACAGGCTCTACTTTCTCTGACATTCTTCAACATTTTCTTTAGAGAGAGGATTAAAGTTGAAGCCAAAGGTTGCCAGAACAACTGTGACTTAGCAACCCTAGTGGGACGGAATGCCAAGGAGCAACAATGGAGGCCAAGTTCTCTCTCCAGTTGCTTCTTGCTCAGTCAATATAAGAGGAAACTTAATATATACGTGTTTTGTTTGGTTCTTGGATATCTTTTACAGTAAAAGGTAGCATAGCATCAGATGAAAGTAACTCACACTTAGATATTACATAAAAGAGCTTCAGTCGTCCATAGTATTGGGTCACACATTCAAGGTTGGGAATGTACATTTCTGCACAACACAGATATGTTGAAACTTTACATTTCTTGATGTTATAACTCTATGTTTCTTTATGTTTAACTTTCATTTTCATTTTGTGATAATGCTGTGGCCGTGTTACATTTAGGCACAAAAACCATAAAGTTATAAAAGCTGAACCATAAAAAACATTTAAGTACCTGCTTTGGTCATGACAAACATGACATGAGATGTGTTGACATCTTGTTAAAAGCACCTGGTTTTGTTACCAGAAACACAGCTGGAAATCTCCCAACTTCTTGTTTTAAAAACATCTATTTTGTGTTGGCACAAGCATGGCTGGATATTATCCCAGGGTCACCTTAAAAACATCCAGTGGTTATGCTTACAAGTGTTAAAATGCTTTGTTCCTCGTGAACAATATCCATTTGTTTCACCTTTCCAAATGTTGAAACACAGTTTTGAACTGTGGTCACTGGCTTCTCCCCATCTCCTATGTCAATATGATACATACTGCACGTACAAATCTTAATATATCAGTGTTTTGTAGAAGTGTTAAATGTCAACATTCTATTCTGCCTACTTGACTGACGCAATTGACAGAAAATTATGACAATTTTTTAAAACTGATGAAACATTTCAGTCGTTTAATCAAGAAAACATGTTCTCAAGTTTTCTTGAATGTGAGGGTGAGCTGCTTTTCTCACTTTTCTGTCATTGTGAATTAAATATTTATTGGCTTTGAACTGTCAGACAAAACAAGGTTAAAGATTGAACTGTGATGTAAATGTACACAAACAATTAAATATTCAATTGATTAAACAATTCACCATTTAAATGACAATACAAATAATTGATCGTTGCAGCTCTAACACATACCTTTGCACTACTGACCTTCTATCGATCTTGTTTATTGATAAAGACATTCCAAGGTAACCATTTCATGTGTCTTAACCTCTAACAAGGTGATTTGAAGCCAATTAGAGATCTGCTTCAGGTTCCCACAGTAAATACACCAGAGTTTGCTTTCAGATATGCTGCTCCATCCACCTGGAATAATTTGCAGTCATAGCCGTTACTATCTATCAGGACACAGACGACGTGTCCTCAGTGTTGTCTCAGCCAATTAGAGGCTTTGATGGCCTGAGGAGAAGGGCACTTCCTTATGTGCAGTGATACAGTTAGCAAGTGTAGTAGGGTGCAAAGAAAAATTGTTCCTCTTGTATTTTATCCAGATCTATTATTTGGAGCTTTTAGTGCCACAAGCCATGTGCAATCTAGTTCCATTATATTAAAAAGAAGGCAGACATTTCAGATCACACCAAAACGACTTTGGAAACAACGGACAAAAAGTACTACAGAGGAAAACATATGTTTTTTAACATTGGGCTGTCCCTTCAAACTTGTCTGTAAATATTGTTGAGATTCTTTTCACTCATCCTTGAGATTTGATGCGCTGTTTTGTATCTCATCTTACACTTTTCTCTTTTGTGTCTGGGAGTTTTTGTTGTGTTTTTTTTTTCTTTTGTTGGGGGCTCTTGTTTTGTCAAACAAAAAGTTTCAAGCAAACTCATACTCAAAAATTGTAAAAATACATCTGTTTACAATGTTTCGGTACCAGATCAGCAGACAAAAATCTGTAGCTTGCAACTTCTTTTTGAGCGTGAAATACAGTCAGAATTGAATTGAATCTGGGAAACGAAGCTCATGCGTCAATTATTATCAATGGGATTAATAGCCGGAACGCCAAAATACCCAGCAACCCAGATTGTAACAAAACCTGAATTATCCTCAAACAGAGACACATTGAAGATTTGGTGTGACAGGAGGAAGCGCTGACCCATAAAATTAGATTTCATATTTTTCAGTGAGATATAGGTTACGCCATTTCCTTTCGTCAGTTCAGACACATTTTCCCGTCTGTGAATTCTAAAGTAATCTTCTGCTCCACTCAAGAGTAAGCATACTTTCCCCCAGACATATCTCACACAGTAACTTTCATGGTAAATTGATCTCCGGTGTTGAAATAGCAGCTTTCTTTTGCTCTTCAAAGAGAAAGGAATGGTTATAGTACAGGTTTGGCCAGATGCTCTGGAGTGTCTTGGGAGGTCTGCCTAGAGAAATGGGGTGCAAATATAGGAAACAAAATGGTGCCTCAAGAATCTGAGCTGACTGTTTTTGTTAATTAACCAGACAACATGGTGGAGGAAGAGGGAACCAATGCAGGTCTCCAGTCGCTCCTGCGCTGTCTCTTGAGAATGCACTGCCTCGGGGAGATGCATTAACAGAAAACTCTTGTTGTTTCCGATTCGACAGCGATGATGCTGCCATGCTGATGCTCAGTGGTCTCAGTAAGCGATCACTGGTGTCATGATGATTTGTGAAAAATGGAAATCAATGTTTAAAGATTTTTTTTCACCCCTCTTAGACTTCTTCGTTTCTTCTCTGATCTTACTGTTTGACTATGTTGAAGCCTTCCTGACTTCATGGTTCTCTGTTACAAGCTGCCCTGCAGGACGCCGGCAGGATGCATCCCAGAGCCTCTCTGCTCTTATTACTGCAGTTACTCTCCTGGGAAGAAGCCTCTGTGGATCGAACCAATGGTGACCAGTGACGCAGAACCAACGGAGGGGAGGTAGCATTAAAGACGGAGGGGAGAAACAGTGGCAACAGACAGAGAGCGAGAGAGGGAGACAATCTATCACTGCAGGAGTTACAGTGCGGGGACAGGAGAGGAATCTTAATAATCATGAGGAACCAAAAATCCTGAGAGAGAAGGAACTAGATGAGTTGAGGGATTTGGGGGTTTTAAAACTTGGAGAAGAGGTTGATTGATGAAGGAGGATGCAGGAGGAGAGGGCAGAGGCAGTTGGACTCTTCACACAATTGCAGTGTTGGCGGCGACATAAAAAAAAAAAAAAAAAAAGGCAGGGTGTACTCACCCTCACAAAAACAGAGCGTACACACTGACATAAGGAGAAAAAGTGCCTGCGTCGCTCTCAGCAGTTTCAACTCCTGCAGCTAATGAGATGACATCAATCACTCAGTGGACCAAAAAGCCAGTGGGCAATTGTCTGCACTTTTGATATCTAGTATCACACAAAAGGTCAGCTTTGTGGACAGGTGTTGGAGCATTTTTTGGATGGATGCCTACTTACCCTGCTTCCTATCAGTAATTATCATTGCAGCCTGCAGAAGGAGTGCAGGGAAACAAGAAGAGTGAGGATAAAAACAGCACTGTCTATAATTCAGAGTACTACCATAAAAGATATCAGGATAATGAAAACACCAGACCATATTCTCCATATTTTATGAATGTTGATAATGAAATTCTGGAGCTTTCCCCCCAAAAACTGATTTATCTGTTTTTTTGAATAGAAATCTTCAACACCAGCTTGCATCAGACCGTTGTCCTGACAGCTGCTGGGGAAGTTGTGCTGTCTCCCACTGAGACATAGTTTCATCAGACAAGAGTACTTTCAACTTGGACATTAAAGTTTTACATTAATTCCTGCTTCAGTTTTTCCATTTCTCAGGAGTGACTGGGTCTGTGCATGGCCTTCCACCACTAATTCCACTGCTATTGGTCAAATTATCTTCATTTGTAGGGCTTACCCTCTCCCCAATGAGATTACTGTTTCCACAGTGTTATTGGCTAAATTATATTAGCTAACTGGTAACTGGTGCTCCCTTCCTTGATCACACTGATGATGTGGTAAATACTTTATAATGAGACAGACAAATTCCTTAGTATTTCCTGAGTAATGCGCACAGAATAAATTGGGTTTACTTTATACCATGACCTTTAAGATCACATAAATAAGAAACAACATACAATATTTCCATGGTGGCCAATTTCCTCTGACATCACCCTCAGGGTGGGAACCTCAAATTTCGTGGGCTAGGCTGTACTCCAGGTTTCAAGTCATGTAAACAAAGGAAACCTGATGAAATAATCATTTGACAATGGATAGTGAAAATACAGAGGGACATGGGCCTCCAGTACACTTTTTACACTTTGTGAATGAATGTTCTTGTGAATGAAGGTTTTTTTTTTCAACCATCTGGGCTGCATCAGTGTATGATACACTGAGGGTCAATGTTTTGTGAGAGAAATGATAAAGTGAATGTGTCAAGAATGTGTTTTGAGTACGACCCATGCTTCCTTATATGAAGACATGAAAAAGACAAGCAGCGATAGCAGTTAACAAACTTATTTACCCCCAGCTGTGCTTCTTGAGCTCTGTGCTGCCAAGTGATGGGAAACTGTACTGCAGTAACTCAGATAAAAGCCTGTATGAGGTAATTTAGGAACTACTTTGCTGTTCATTAACAAGCACTTCAGCTGAAATAAAAGCATATCTCTGGAAGTATAGGAAGAATAGTCTATTAAGTGTAGCCCAGCATTACCAATTGCACATTTTGTTCCACAAATAATTTTCTGAACATGCTGTGTTTTTCCAAGGTTTGGATAATTATTTAAAAGTAGCAAATCAGCCATATTTCATTTTATCTAAAAATGAAGGGGGCGATGCGAGTACAGAAAATGAGGACATTCATTTCAACTAACTCCATGACCCTGAATAGAGGTCAACATTATAAATAAGCAGACATTAATACTGTAGCTGCAGGTAAATCTTCAGTAATTGGTAGATGTGTGAAGGGACGAAGTCGCTGGTTTTGTGTGTGAGTGTGAGAGTGTGTGTGTGTGTGTGTGTGTGTGTGTGTGTGTTTGTGTGTGTGTATGACATGTGCATGAAACACTGTGGTTAAAACTTCTCTGAGATGCTAATTAGCACTTTCACTGCTATCCCACTAATTATAGTCCTCATGTAGGCTGTAGCATTGACAGGGGGGATTAGATTTTAAATGTGCATGTTCTGCTACAGAGGAACGCGACTCGTTGCGACACCCTGATGCAGTAGGAGAAGGAGTAAGCGGTCAGCTCCCTTCTCGAGACATTAGTCATTCTGAGCGGCGTGTACAACTGAGCGAAAAGCTGATTCAGGTTTTTCATACAACTGCAAGGTATTGCAAGTGGATGGCAGTGACCTTAAAGGCTTTGGAGTACTGTAGTATATTGTAACATTAGCTGTGAGTAGAAGTCATTGCATGGGTCATTTTTCATTCGCTGAATTTCTCACCATTACTGTAAAAGTCGACATCACAATGGGTGATTCATCACCTCACCAGAGGGGTGTAATTCTGTGTGCTATATTTCCTCCTCTAAGGATAACATTGTGACTTTACTATTTGTATTTCGCACACTTTCTCATGTCCCCTCTCTATCAAACCTTATTACCAGATTCAAGCGTTGTAATGTGAGTAATGACCAGCAGTGTGAGGGATTTCTGCGATGATCTCAGTGTTTCTCTGGCCTGGCCCAGTTCACTGCAGTGGTAAATCTGCTAACGAGTGTTTTGAAGCAAGATCCCCATTCCAAAGCCAGCATGACGCCAGTGTCCCCGACTTGGGTTAAATTGTGAAGGCGGCAAAAAATGAAGGCAATGTTAGATGGCATCCTCTCATGAGGAAACATGCTCAGGCTGAGTTTGGGCTGTTTTGGGTATTTATCGCTTCAACAGCCTGCAGGTGCGGTGAAGGTACTAATGTTTTCTGCTGTTTATGTTTTGCCCCACAAGCTAAATAAAATCACTGAAGAAAACAAAACATTTCAGGATGACTCATCTGATTATACTGATTGCAACTAATTGCATATGTTATCTTTCCAGAGCTGCAGCTCCGAACTGTAGCTGGGAGACCTCTGGTGCTAACAAAGTCATTTTAAGTGTTGCCACTTGGCAGCCATCTTTGCAACAACCCCCCAGGCCGTTAATAAGGTTAATAAGACCAGGAAACCCTCTAAAAGAATGGGGAAATAGCCCGAACTTTAGTTTTTAATGGTCACCTGGACATTAAAAAAAAATGTATAGAACTTTTCTATTCGAATGGTCTGTCTGTCACTACAATGTCTCTGTTGTCATGCTATTGTAATTTATTCCAACATGGCTCAAACAAGCAGTGATCAATAAAATCTTCAATCTATTCTCAAACGGACAGGGAGCCAGTTGACTTGCAAGTCATATAAATGGAGGCAATCTGACAAATTCCTCATTGCTCAGCACCAGAAAAAAACAACTGTTAGAAAGTGTTACACAATGTGGTAGGAAAGGCGTACATTCATTTTAAGATACCAGTGCACATATTGGACATATTTATTTAAGCCTGGAAGTGAAACACACCGGATGTAATCAAACAGTAGGAAGTGGGTGAATGCTAATGTTAGCTGATGGTTAATTTACCTTCGTTTTGCCTTTAAATGTGCCCTGATGTCCCTTCAGGCTTTCAACATCAATCACAGTTTCAGTTGCTGGTCAATTTGACAGATTCTCCTCGTTTATATGACTTTGAGTGACATCATCCATCATCCCAGCCTTTAAGTGTGACATCAGAGGAAAATGGCCACCATCAGAATATGATCTGATGTGACGCTGTCGTCTGTTCAATCCAGTATGAAGCCTCGCTGTTCCTTTCTGAACAAGTTGGAGGCGAGATTGAGACTTTTGGCCTATGGCACAAAGGAGTGAAGGGAGTGGTATGAGAGTGGTAGAATGGTATGAGTGGTTCGAAGGTTAGGTCTGAACGAAGGGACCAAGATTACTTTCAATGAGACTGATGTTGAAAATGGTTTATAACTTTTGCTAGAATTTCATTGGATGCCCTTTGTGGAGGTAGGTGTACTTAGAGTCACTGTTCAATTTAAATTTAACAGCAGCCTTTTCTTCTTAGGAAATATCTGACATTGTTGAATTTGTACTCCTGTTATTAAAGCCTTGTAAATTCAAGTGTTTACCTTTGATTGAACCTGGGGATCCTTAGTTTTCGCAAAATCATTCATTTCCATGGCAGTCGAGGAACTTACTATAACCCAAATGTAAAATATTGTTGACCCGAGTGGTTGTATACCTCAGTTCATCTTGAGAAAACAATAGTGGCAGTTTTGTGGGTATGTTTTTCATCAGTTATGCTGTATAATCATTTCGTAGTTTCTTTGTGCTATATATCTATTTACATGCCTTTTTAAATGAGGATCATCTACAGTGAGCTTTTCCCCACTGGGAAAATACAAAATACTGCATCTGGAGCAGATATTCATGTGTTCATCACTCCTGCAGATATAAAAATACAAGCTGGGGAGTTTTAATGCCAAAAAAGATAATTAGATTAATCTTGTGCATGTATTTTAATATGAGCTTACTTGGTGAATTGTGTGTCACAAAGATATCAGATCTAGTAGTAAGTTTGTTTACTACAACTGCATTTATTCACATCTCTCAGACTCCCAGGGCCATTGAGCGGCTGCCAGTTTGAGGATCGTTACAGCGAGAGAACAAATTTTGACTAATAGCTCGAGACTTTGTTGTTGGTTCCAAGATAGCAGAGGAGCACTTGTGGCTTTTTTTCATATTACATTTGATGCCAGCAGCACAGCATGCCGTTTGTGTTCTCATTGCCTCTCTCCTGCAATTAGCAACTGTTACAGACAGTAGTGGCAACTATCGCAGGCAGGCACTATTTATAACAAGAGCAGGAGATGTCAGACCACAATAGCATCTTTTTAAATCAGTAAAACATGTTGCCATCTGATTTGACTGTTACTTTTTGCTCCAGCGGAGATTTATAGTCGCTAGGCTTGAGTATGGCTGTATTGAGATGTTGTACATTGCAGATGATATTTAATTCAGTTTGAAGACAGTATGTAAGCTGGTAGAGCTGACAGTGTGGGTTCCTGCGTGGGTGATTCCTCATCCTTCCATCAGATCAGTAGCTGGCTTGTCAAGGCCCAGTGAACATGGTCTTAGTTCTATTATTCAAACCTTTACCCAGCTTCTCACTTGGTCAGCGGTTCAAACCATGCCTCACATACTGCTATAGCTATTATACTGCAGCAGTGCCAAGAGAAGACTGGGGATGTTACACCCACCCCTGACTCCAAGGGCTGCATTACTGTGTTGTGTTATTCGGCATGATAAAGAGTGAAGTTTTCCCCTGGAGAAGGAGCTCTCCTCACCCACTGGTGCCCTTCAAACATTCATTAAGGTGATTTTTTTTGGAGCTGTTTCTACCCCAACTATTAATTCAACATTTGGTTGAGAAAAGGGGAAAGATGGGCCAGTTAAGGCACAGCTAATATGGTTTTCACTCTTGGAATTACTATCCACGACTACTCAACTGAAGTCCTCCGCGCAGCAACAACGAGAAGCCAAAACAACAGGCAGAATGGATTTACACACTGTCTGATTTACCCTCTTAACCTGCTCATGTTGGCAGCAGATGTTTCAAATAACCGCTCAACTAGTAGCGACAATATCCCCAGACTCCCTTAACAAATTATGTGATTTTAAGAGTTGGTGCATGACAAGAAACTTGTCAGTACGTCGAGGTATTGCTGTACCAGCACTGTCTGTTTTCGTGTCTGAAGTGCACCTTTCTTCCCACTGTTTCAACTGATTTCACCATTTACACTAAATTTATGAAAGACGATAATGATTTGTTGACTGTAAACATGTCAGACTTGACAAATAAAGTAAAGAGTAACCGCCCGCTGAAAAGGCACCTAGACTCTCCACAAGTTGTTGCATGTGGAGAAACTTTATATACTCTGTGAAACACTGTTCACCACACATTACTAACTATTTGGACTGTCTTGTTATTTTGGCAAATGGCATGCATGAGGATATTTCTGTCTTTGTGTAAAAACCATAGTATCAGTGATGTACAGTGTGTATTTGCATGTAGAGCGGGGAAGTGAGATCTGATCACAAGCAGTCACTTGAGACACGTCTCAAGACGCATGTTAATGTCAACTGACGGGAGAGAAGCCGTTCACTTTGACACATGGGGACACATGTTGATACCAAATATGAATGGCTCAACCATTTGTAACCAAGAGTCCCTCTCTAGCTGCCTTTTAGAGCGAGGGAAGTGATGCCCAGCTCGTCCTCTGTCCCAGTCCTGCTGTCCAAAGAGGATAGGGTCCCTGTTGGATCCTGCAGAGGCAGCTGGGATGGGTGTGGCAGGACTGGCATGTGTGAAAAGAGTGTTAATCAATTCCCAGGCCTGTGAAGGGGGACAGGGGTCAGCAAAACGTCTCACATTTTCCAAATGTCCCTGCACACCAGGATAATATTAAAGCACAGAGCCAGCCTGCTGCTGCCATCTTTGCAGCTTTTACCAAAGGCAGGAAAGGCGTTGGCACAAGAAGCCGGAGGAATTTTTTTTTGTCGTGTCAGTGCTGGATTTCTTCCAGGCAGCTTTTTCTGCTTAATCTTCAGTTTAAATCCACCCTCATCTAGATTCCCTGGTCCAGCAAAGCCTGTGGGTTATGGCAGGGCAGATGATGCCCTGCAATGACCAGCTGTGACCCACAGAATCCACCAGATGAGCCATAAAGTCTCTGTGTGTGTGTGTGCATGTGTTTGTGTGTGTGTGTGTGTGTGTGTGTGTGTGTGTGTGTGTGTGTGTGTGTGTGTGTGTGTGTGTGTGTGTGTGTAGTAAGAGGGGATTTTGTGTGTATCTTAGTGTACATGCAAATTTATGAAATTTTTCACATGGCATAGAAATAATTTAACGTTAGTCTAACTTTACTTTGCATTGTGGAATACATATATTAGTTCTGTATTAAAAATGTTATTCTGCTCTAACAGCCTTTCTGTTGGACCTCTGTAAGTCAGAGGACGGAACCTGTAGTTATGAATTTGTCCTCCAGGACTGCGATCGAGGACATCTGCGTTTCAGACAACTGAACCTTGAGCTCACAACGCTGCTCTTCAAAGAGCAGTGTACCACTGACAGTAGCTAATCCTCCAGGGTTACAGAAACATTTATTATCTAGGCCATAATGGATTCCACATTTTTCACTGGTTGAGCCTCAATGATAATGATTATGAATGTTTGATGCACTGTCCTACATCTGTCCAATGTCTACATCTATAAGGTAGCCAGCATGAAGGATTGATGTGGTGTTTTTTTTATTTATTTATTTTTTATTTTTATTTTTTTTTTATAGCAGTACACGGATTGCTTATCGTTAAGCTCCAGTCCTTTACTATTTCTGTTTGGCAGGTCAGCCCCACTGTGATTATTCATCAGCCAGTAAAGATCATGATACCAGTCATATGGGACGATGCATTACTACATCACCCCGCTGTGACTCCAAGGTTAGCCGTCATCCTGTAACCTTGTTTTCCTGATGGTATTGTTATGAATAATCAACAGAGGTAGTTTTTGCCCTCTTGAGCCCTTCAGCTGTTTTGGTTTCAGCATAACAACAGCTCAGTATAATCACAGGGCTGAGCACTGCAATGCTGATATTGTTTTGAGCAGGTGTTGTATGCGATACTGAATTAGGGATTCAAATGATACTTAATTCAAAAGTGCCTCCTGTCTATGTATATATAAGGCTGAGCAAAAATGATATGCCTTCATGGCAATGCTCACAAATGTCTCCTTTCAGTTGATATCTGTCAGCGTGTAGTTTTGCACTATATAATCATACTGCTGATAAAAATGTTTTCATTGTTTTTGTTGCAACTTTGTGATATGGAAAAAAAACCCTCCATCATCTTATAGATGAGACCAGGCTCATGTCTTTTGGATGAAAACAAGATAGTGTGCTTGGTTTGTCTTACACAGAAAGATGGACAGTAAAGCACAACAACTGAACAGCTCAAAACAGACCACCCCAGCTAAACTATGAGTTAATGTTGTTATCATAACAACAAAGATTGTTACACGTCAAAAATTAAAGGTTAGAGGAGGAGTTTTTAAAAGTCGCTCATCAAGTCACTGATGTATTTTATTTATTTATTTATTTTTTCATTTTTAGATTTAATATTTTGCCTCTGGGCTTTGCTTAGTATGTTTTTCTTTGCCCTTTAACAACACTGAGCAGGTCTTCCCAAGGTTTGTGAGTGTCTCTAAGCATTCTCTAGACATTTTGCTTTTAAAAACCCCTCGGTCATTTAGTCTCTTCACATAGAAATCATTAGAGTGGAAGAGATGCAACAAAACCGCAGACTGTTCAGTTGAACAACACCAACCATAACACCGCTAACCCCGGACACTCATCTTCCTCGAGCAATTTCTCCTCGTTGATGTAATGGATGTGTCCCTGAAGGGGCTTCTTTTCCACATGTTTCTCCAGGGCAGACTGCTGTTGTGCTCTTAACGGCAGCACACAGAGAGCATCTAGAGGCTATGGATCACAGCAGCCTTGGAGCAGCCTTTCAGGCCTAATGTTCTGTGAGCGCTGGGAGTATTGATTCACTGTGTCACGTATGATTATAAACACAGATTAATAGACAGTAAGTTTTCAGCTCCAGGCAAAGTAAAATGTTAGAGGAATGGCATTTTGCCGCAGTGTTTTGGCTCCACGTTTGGGTTGTGTAATAGAGATGTGACAGCTCGACCTTCGATATATAGCATGCAGTTTCACTTTCAGTGTGTCCCAGAGGAGAAATTTATCTGCTGCTTTTCTTGTGCTGTATACAGCGTGTTGAATACTAAGTCAGCTTCCCCCTGAAATATTTAACCGCTGTTGTTAAATAATTATTTGACATCTTTTTCAATCTGTGTTTACAGTGCCTTCAATTTGTCATTTTCTGGTTTTACACAATATTTTAATTGCATTATTTCAAAGGTGGAAGAATTAGTCAAATCTCATACTAAATAAAAAGAGGCAATACCACAGTGTAGAAATTCTCCTTTACAAGTAAAAGCCATGTATTTAAATGTTTGAACAAAATGCAGGTTGCAGAATGTGATAGTTAATGTATAATTAAACCACTGGGGTTCAGATTGCTTCCATATAACCGGCTTTCCCTGTGCAGTTTCCCACTAACGAGGAGTAAAATGTACTTAAGTACCAAAAGTAAAGTACTCATTTTGCAGATCACGTATATATAATTTAATTGTAATTATTGATGATTTGCACAAAACTTTAATCACTTTAATGTCGAAGCAGGTAAAGGTGGTTCGATCACTTTTTGTGGTTCAACCTGTAGCTGGTAAATTTCCCCTCAGTGATCAACAAAGTTTTGTCTTAATCTCTAATATTACATCATTATCTATTTGTCATATGAACTAAATCATCAAAGTATCTGGTTACTGAATTAATTTAATAACTTCAGTAGATATCTCTGCAACACAATACCTATGTCTTTGACATAAAGTGAAAAATGTTGTTGCTTCACATTCTGCTGATGTAAATTTTAAACAAATATTCTTATGTGCTGTACTTTTATGACTGTTTGAGTAAATGTAATTAACTTTCCACCAGCGTTTTGTTTTTCTAATGTCATATCTAGCTCCATCATAAAGGAGACTTGTTTCCTATTTATTTGTCTGTGTCATGTTAGTGACACCAGTGTTGTTGGAGTGCGTTGTCAGCGTTCTGCTGTATGCTGGGATTTGAACGAGCCCCATGTGTCCGTGCCTGATAATAGCAGAAGCGACCTTTGAGCGTTGGTGTCACGGATGAGCGGTCTCCCCCTTGTGAAATATTCAAACAGTAGATATCTCATCCAAACTCAATCCCTTTGTCTTATGTAACCAGGCGAGGTTTTCTGGCTCACTCTCCTGCCAAAGGTTAAATTCCCTAAAGACTTCACATCATTTAGCTTTGTTAATTCATTCACTGTCTGCCATGCTGTGAACTTCCATTTAGATAGCGTTTCAAATTCTTCTAACGTTATGTTGTGTCAATTTAAATGCATGAGAGGAAATAATAGAAAATTGAGCACCACGGTTATTGTCATCCCACCAGGGAATAATTACTGCGTACCAAAGAAAATGGTTGAATTCTTTAGGGCTTTACATTTTGGGATTATGACATTTTACCCATAAAATATCACACTTCATTTTTTGGTCCTGTGTTTCTCAAGCTTTTTACCCTGTTTATGTTCTAATACACTCTTTTTTTTATCATCTCTCCCCTTTGAATACATGAGATAAGCAATTAAGAAAAAAAACATTCTCCTCAGTATCATTGCTGAGGCTTTTTTGAACTGCTGATTTTTAATCTGCACCAAAACCCCCAATTAACACTACAGCTCCCCTCTCTGAACTAACAAAGACTAAAGACCTTTTAGTGGTCGAGAATATGTAGAAACAAGAATGCTACAGTGACCTTTTGTTCTGTAAGGGGTACTCTTAGAGCCAAACACCTCTCAAAGCTGGGGTTCTCTTTTATACACAACCCATGGCCTGATAATAGCATGTTTCCAGCCTTTCGTAAATTGTGAGTAAGTGGGACATAGGTGCAGCTATGGTATTGCACTCAGCAGGACTGTATTTCAGGGTGTTCTGTCTCCACAGTGGCCTGGTGTTGCTCTTTTCCGGTGCAATCAGTGATACAGGAATGAATGTCTGCTGCCCGCACGACAGTCTGAATGCCAGTGTAATTAAAGGTTGTCTGAGGGTGGGCAATGATGAGCTGTCTGCACAGCCATGATAGTTGCCTCCCATTTCTGCTTGAATGCCCTCTTCAACTCCCACCGAGTGTGTGCCTCCTCTCTCCGTCATGCCCCACGCATGAGCCGAGTGTTAGCTGTGAAGGGAGGTTGTGCGAGCTGTTTGAATGGCCTCTCTGACTTCCTGTCACACCTGGGGGTGTTTCTGCAGTCACACACTCTCAGCACTGTTCTCATTAATAACTAGTTGGTGTTTTCCCTTGTGATGCTGTCAGGGCTCTCTTTTTCCCCTGACGTTTGCGCTGAAGCTTCTTACATTTTTAAAGATAAATGATTATACTTTGAGCCCAATTGGAATTAAAATGCATATTTCTTGCCACAGCAAAAGAGATGTGATATATCTTGTTTTCTCTTTGGTGGAAAATAATGATAAACAAAAGTGGGAAAATTACATTAAATCATTTTCATCCACCAGTAGGTGTGTCATTGGTGATCCGTCTCTGTAAATAAAGACCTTATTTGAATATAGCCAAACAAAATGTTTTTTTTTAATCATATCTGCTTAACATGGTGCTGTCACTGTCCTTTCACCAGAATGACTGTGACACTGACTGATGTCCAGGCTCACAAGCTGTAGTTACCAAGAACTACCACCTCCGATCTTCGAGATAAAAAAGCTTGGTCAGTTAGCTAAACTTGGTCACTTGACACCTTAGTTTCGTTGTTAATGGTACAATCTATTCCTAAGATGTAGGTCTGTTTATTTGTACTCTGTTCCAACTGTCTCATCACAGTCTGCAAACCATTCGTCAAGTGATGACCAGTTTTGATTCAGCGGAGGAGGGAATTTAAAAGTGGACGACAGCTCATAGGCTAAGCTAAGTTAGGATAGCTTCCTCGTTTTTGTGACTCAAATTTCAGCACAGTGAAGTGTGCGCACTGTTGGTAAAGGCAAAAATGTGCAAGCCAAAGTTCACAAAAGTTCAGCTCTGCACAGAGTATTCATGCAGCCCGTTTATTTCTCTGATAGTTCTTTATGAGAGAGCGGCTCACATTATCAGACCACAAGCTCAGCTGTCAGTCAAACCCGCCCAGCTTGTCCCTACAGAGGCTGCTGGGCTGGAGGGACATTTCAGGATACATCAGCAGAAAACATTTTCTTAAATTCAGCTGACATTGCCAATCACATAACTTCAGATGGTGGGTTATGAAATAATCATTACAAGAAAACATTGTTTTGGCATCTCACAGTTATTGGTGTGTTTTTTGTGCTGTCTGGTTTGGTCAGTTCTGTCACAGCCTGCGCAGCTTGGCCTCATCATTTCTATAACCTTTGACCTCTCACAGCAGAGGTTCGACCAGGCAGAAATGAGATGGCAGATATACTACCCAGTCCTCAGGATATACCTCTCTATAGTGCACATTCACATATTTTACAGCACTGACACGGACACAATGACAGGGTGTTAAACCCCTTGAAATACAATGGACCCTGGCTAATCAAAAACCCTCTGGAATGGGAGATCATTTCAGCCAGTGAAAGAGTCCAGATGAAGTAGGGTTAGCAACAAAGTGAAGTGAAGACACATATATCCAAATACATTGTAATATATATATATAGGTATATATATATATATATATATATATAGGTAACTTATCCTTTCCCTATTTGACAGGCTGTTAATTTAAAGGTGTTGTCCTTCTTAAAGAATGGCTCCCCATGCCATTACAAGCCATTCATTTATGTGTCGAAATCTTTATTTTAGCACAGACAACCTCAGATAAGTGCTGGAATAGATTGTCTGTGAGTTTGTCGCACTGCCAGCGGCCTCATCCTTTCTGTCTCGATCGCTCTTATTACGGTTGGTGCTAAGTAAAGCATCGTGAGAGCCAGCCCGCTGTCCAATCTCTGTGTTTAAGACCAAGGAAAAGGTCAGTTTAAAACACCTTAACAGTTATCGACAGGTCAGGAGGATGGAGGATGGGAGGAAGGTAGTGAAGGTCAGTGATCTAGATAAATACCATACGGTCATGAAACTGAAACTGTCAAAATATGCAGATTAGGAGGCAAACTGAGATCACAGCTGAGGAAGACCGGTTGTGCAGATGGTACCACTCAGAAGGCACCTGAGGGTAGATGCCATTTGCTGCGCTCATCGCTGGGGTTAATGGTTAAACTAAAGAACACATTTAATTTAACAGGGATCGTGAAAAAGCTTCGGTTTTTAGTCTGAAAAATGAATGTGCTCCATAAGAAACCCTGGATTCTCATTATAATCTGGTGTTTCATCAGATTATCACAAAATCTTTAAACATTTGAACACAATTTGTCTTCGATAAAGGTTTTGATAGTCTGAAAATATTTGGTTTAGATACTATGGCTGAAAAGGACAAACACATGGTAACTTACCAACTCCACCAATTTTACACATTAAAGTGTTTACAGGTCTTGTGGAGTACTATGGCATATGTGGGAAAAGGTAGTATAAGTTCTGTTGTGGCTCCAGTGGAAGCTGCATGTAATCTGCCTAAAGGGATGTCCCTTAGTGGCTGAATGTGGGTAATATAGGCGACAGGCTTTGGAAAGGAAGAGGAATAGATTGAAGCCACAAATGGCTTTATACTACTTTTTTCACATGCAGTAGCACTCCCAAAGAACTGCAAACACATTAATGTGTAAAACTGTTGGAGTAGTCCTTTAAGAAACCATCTTTATCAATTAAAAACACACACAATACAACCAAATACGCAAACCATGGCAAGGAAAAGTATGTTGCCATGTTCAGCACCAATGTCCTCTGGAAACACTTTGTTTCTCTGTAGTGTGTTATTCTGTGTGTATTCTCAGCATGCCTGTGTTTGTGTTGTGTGTATCTGCATCGCAGCATGTTTCCTGAATGCTGGACATGTGTTGTCAAACTGATGAAGGAGTTTTTTGTTTGTTTTTTTGTTTGCATGTGTTTTGTCAAGTTGCCCTTGCTGGCTGCTGTATGAAAGTGTTTGAAATGAGCTTCAACGGTGGTACCAACCCTTGGTTAAACACTGCATTTGCACATAGAAGAGGTGTTGTCACGCCTTTATCTGGCATGAAATCCAACATTTACAGCCTCAGAAGGATTTATAAGATCAGCTGAATTATTTTCAGTTTGAAGATTTCAGATCAATAGCGGGTTCTTAAGCCCTCCTCAAGAGGAAATCATTTCTGTTGCAATTCTATGGAGTCGGCTCTATGAAACCCCTCCCTAGTACAGCAGGGACCTCGCTGCCTCCAATAATCACTGTCATTTTGTACAGCTTTTTTCATGCTTTATGGAAGTGAAACATTTAGAAAAGTGGACAAAGGAACATTGATGGTTTTTTTTCAAAGAGATACACTATATTACCAAAAGTATTCGCTCACCTGCCTTTACTCATTCTATGAACTGAAGTGCCATCCCATTCCTAACTCATAGAATTCAATATGATGTCGGTCCACCTTTTGCAGCTATTACAGCTTCAACTCTTCTGGGAAGACTGTCCACAAGGTTGAGGAGAGTGTTTATAGGAATTTTTGACCATTCTTCCAAAAGCGCATTGGTGAGGTCACACACTGATGTTGGTCGAGAAGGCCTGGCTCTCAGTCTCCGCTCTAATTCATCCCAAAGGTGTTCTATCGGGTTCAGGTCAGGACTCTGTGCAGGCCAGTCAAGTTCATCCACACCAGACTCTGTCATCCACGTCTTTATGGACCTTGCTTTGTGCACTGGTGCACAGTCATGTTGGAAGAGGAAGGGGCCCGCTCCAAACTGTTCCCACAAGGTTGGGAGCATGGAATTGTCCAAAATGTTTTGGTATCCTGAAGCATTCAATGTTCCTTTCACTGGAACTAAGGGGCCAAGCCCAGCTCCTGAAAAACAACCCCATACCATAATTCCTCCTCCACCAAATTTCACAGTTGGCACAATGCAATCTGAAATGTACCGTTCTCCTGGCAACCTCCAAACCCAGACTCGTCCATCAGATTGCCAGATGGAAAAGCGTGATTCATCACTCCAGAGAACGCGTCTCCACTGCTCTAGAGGCCAGTGACGGCGTGCTTTACACCATTGCATCCGACGCCTTGCATTGCACTTGGTGATGTGTGGCTTGGCTGCAGCTGCTCGGCCATGGAAACCCATTCCATGAAGCTCTCTGCGTACTGTACTTGGGCTAATCTGAAGGTCACATGAAGTTTGTAGCTCTCTAGCAATTGACTGTGCAGAAAGTCGGCGACCTCTTTGCACTATGCGCTTCAGCATCCGCTGACCCCTCTCCGTCACTTTACGTGGCCTACCACTTCGTGGCTGAGTTGCTGTTGTTCCCAAACGCTTCCATTTTGTTATAATAGAGCTGACAGTTGACTGTGGAATATTTAGGAGCGAGGAAATTTCACGACTGGATTTGTTGCACAAGTGGCATCCTATGACAGTTCCACGCTGGAATTCACTGAGCTCCTGAGAGCGGCCCATTCTTTCACAAATGTCTTGTTTCACAGTCTGCATGCCTGAGTGCTTGAATTTATACACCTGGGGCCAGGCCAAGTGATTAGAACACCTGATTCTGATCATTTGAATGGGTGAGCGAATACTTTTGGTAATATAGTGTATATGCTCAGTCACTCCATTTTCTTCGTGAACTGCAAAGAAATTATTAAGTGAGAGCAGGGGAAATGTTGAGGAGATGAGCCTCAGTCACTGGAGCCCACAGAAGTCCTTGATCAGAGTCATTAGCTAAATGTAAAGAGCACAAAAATGGGTCAGTGGAGTCTAATGGAATCACATGAATGGAAGGCTTTTATTTGAGGAGGAAAGAGATGAAGTAAAAGGAGAAGGTGTGAAGTGTGAGAAAAAACTGAATAAGGCTAGAATAAGGCAAAAAAGAGTGAAAGCCGAGCATTGCAAAATAATGGCACAAGCATGCATCATTACTAATACAGTGGGTGTAATTACTGCATTGAAATGCTGATCACAACTTCTATAATTTGTGGGAGAGATCTGTAACGTTCTTAAAGTTTGTGTGTGCCAAGACATTGTGTCAGAATGAATCAACTTATCTAACTGGCCTGCTAAAGCAAACAACATGCCTGTGTGAGCATAAATGAGAAGTGTTCATTTTGTTGAACAGTTGATGTAACTGTTAAACTCTTTCCCTTACAGATCCATCGGTGCATCACAGACAGAAGGCGGTGGTGACAGACATGTGCTACCCAACAGAGATATCCAGCCTGATGGACTTTGGCACTCCAGATTGCTCGCTAGGCAAAGGTACGGCTGCACTGCTCGAAAAAAAAAAAAGAAAGTAAGAAAACACATGGTGTTGCCTTGGTGACAGCAGGAAGTGTGCACAGTGATTTTTCCTGGCAGTTAAAAGACACAGAGCTGTCAGCTTGACTGGGAGGTTAACACTGGAGCGAAGACCTGAGAGTGTGAGAACAATCAGATAACAGCTCTTGGTACCTGGCCCACGAGGGCCTCACAGTTCACTGCAGGCTTTGATTTATCGCAGCTAAACAATGTGTTTTGTCACCCAATGCTTAGTGCAAAGGCGCTGGCATCAGACTGTGAAGCTTGATTGACTTCTTGCCAGAGAAAAGAATTTAACTTTGCAAATTGCGTTAATTTGAATGGCGCTTTATTGAAGCTTATTGCAGCAGAGTTGTGTTGTAAGGTGCAATTATTGCATCGTAGCCAGGCCACTTATTTTCCCCAATCACTGTCATCAGTTTGAGAAATAAAATGTTTTAAAGAGGCTCAGGATAATAGTCTCTCCCGATCCGTCCTGTGTGGTAATCAAACTGACCAGCCTGTGATAATACACACCACAAAAGGTATTGACTATAACATCTATTGATCCTGTGTGTAGTTGCTTAATCTATACGCTTTGTGTTCAACTTTTTTTTCTCATTTTAATGGCTGCCATTAGTCTTTATTGTTCTCTCACTGATACCAAAGCGGAGAATTTCCTCCTATCTGGCCCATTGAGGCCGGCAAAACGAGCTCAGTGGCTATTAGACGAGCCTCATGTCATTTCCATCAACAATGGGCAGCGACAGTGGTGACCTCACTCACTCATTCTGGTCCTTTATTGCCCATCACTCCTTTCACTCTACCCCTCCTCCTCCTCCTCCTCCTCCTCCTCCTCCTCCTCCTCCTCTCTCTCAAGGCTAGCTAATATTTTAATGCTGCTCAGTCCCGGCTCTCTATCTACACTCCCCAGCGCTGATAATGCAGACTGACAGGTCAAACAGTGCGCAGCTGAGAGAGGGGAGAGCGATACAGCGGAGGGTAGAGAGAGAAGAAGGCTTTTTGGATTTCTTCTGGCTTTAATGTGAGCAAAGCAAATGAATGACATAGTGATACAGGGAGTTAAGCTGAAGAATAAGGACACTGAGGAGTGGAAAATTTCGGACTGAAGAACTGTCAGGATAAAAGCAATGCCGTGAATAAGATTCTGTGTAGCTGAGAGGCAGGCTACAGCATGACCTTGGAATTACATTATTGAAGTGCCACATCTGGTCAGAATTTTTCTGCTCATGTAAAATGCTGTAACTCTTCTGACGGGTAAAAAGCAGCTGGATTCAGTTCAGTCTGGATCTAAGTGGGTATAATTAGCATATGAAACAGATCTAATGATCTGGCTCTATGGGATTTTTTGGCTGTAATACTTCAATGAAGGCCATCGCAGAAATAAACACTCATTCACCTTCTAATGAGGTGTTAATTGTACCCACTATAACGAGACCTATCGTTTCAATCTTTTGTCTCAGCTCTGAACAGTCAGAGAGGAATGAGCCTGGCAGAAATCCTTGAGGTGTCAGCGTGTGATTGACAGATCCATTGCCTCATGTGACAAGTGTCTGGTTAGAGCACATCTGCTCTTTGGACCGCGCTAAAACACTGAGCGCCAGCCTCTGACAGGCAGGACAAATGGCATGCCTGCTCTGAACCGCTGTCCCATCATTTAAATGCAAAAGGTTTTAAAGGTTACATTGATGACATTTTTATGTAAGATTATACATTAACATACCCATGAATGTAAATCTTTTCCTCAAAAACAGTAATATGATTGTGAAGGAATCAATTTTACAAGGTCTGTTGTGTCCAAAATGGTTATTTTGTTTATGTCACTATAAGAATTCTTTCAGCTGGTTCTGACTTCTGACAAGGTTTGTGTAGTATAGCCAGTAGTATATACTGGAGTTTGGTATCCATTGATAATCTGTGTTGTGTCAGCGCCGAGCGTACTGTACTGCCCTAACGTTAGCTAGCTAGCATTAGCAACATTAGCATAAAGAGGGCTTAAAGACTTAAAGAGAAACAGGAGCTAAAACAGAGTGTTCCAGACAGGAGGGGAATACAGTTCTGCTGTATGAGAACAGTGATGTGTTTCTTGAGCATTAAAGTATGTAAATCTATTCCATTAATAAACCAAACTAGCAATATAGTTCTCCTTTAACTCTCCCACACCCATGTGTGATGCTTAAACCTGTGCTTTGGTATGCTAGTTATGTTACTCAAGTGCTGATAAACCAAAAATTCCATTATAAGTTTATATCCAGGTGGGCTCTCCAGGCTGAATTAATTCAGCTGTCGCCCTATCTATTTTCTCGTTACCACCCGTACCAGCCTGAGGGTTTCAAGCCTGCCGGACAAAGTTAACTGGACTTAACTTTATTTACTCTGCAACACGCTCGGGTTCCCACCTCAACATGACTGTCCTTACTCAGCAGTAGGCAGAAGAGATTTCTAAAAGTGCAAATATCCCTGGAGAGTTAAAGATAACATGTGGGAGCTGTTATTAATAAGGCGATCTCAGTGTGTCGAGCTAAGGCAGTTTGGTTTGAAGCATGAACTTCGTATCTCTTCACCGTCATCCATTTCTTGAGGCGTTAGTTTTGACACTTGCAGCATTTTTATTCAGAATTCACATTCGTGCCTTCTGAAGCCAAAACACACATTCACATTCAGGAAGTGTGTAATGTAAAGTCATGTAGGCTACAAAGGTGTTGAGGGCTCAAGGTGGTGGTGGTGGGCATAACCTGTGCACAGAGGGGCTTATTGTTCTCTGTGCAGTCGATGAGCATAATTGCACACTGTCCTCCGCTAGCTCTCGGCCATCAGGTGGAGTGAGAGCTCCACCAACTCACCTGGTTCATCACCTGAGGCCTAAGGTGCAGCTTGGTGTTTTCCCCTCCCCCGCTTCGACTGTACACTGCTAGGGGGTGAAAAGATGAAAAGCAGGAGTGGGCGTGGGGTGAAATTTGTCCTCACCTCCACAAGGCGTGTCACCTAAACAGGTACACTGAGAGTGGAAGAGAAAAAGAGTCACAAACAGAGGAAAGGGAGAAAGAAAAAGGAGCAGGAAATGTAGCTGAGTGGCTCTCAGGGGACGTCTTCCTGGTAACCTGTCTGGGTGGAGCCTCAGCGAGCAGGGCTGGGAGCGGCCCTGCTGTGGTGGTGCATTCATTGTGTGCGCTGGTTTGAATGGTGTGTGCACTGGTCTGTGTCTGTTTTCACTTTTTTTTTTTTTTCACCTGCTATGAGAGCACACACCACAGTTGACAGTGGAGCCGAGCGGAGCCTGTGCCGGGGAGGACATGAGGTCCGAGAAGGAGGAGGAGGGGAAGGCCGGTGAGTGACAGATAGAGAAGGAGGTAGACAGGGAGGAAAGCCGTTGCTTGTGTGTGCGTTTGAAGAAACAGTGTAGGCCATAACAGTGGCCTGAATCAGGTGTGTGAACAGGCTCGAGTGCCTGGATTGATTGTATGAGAGGAATTTGAGTGTCACGACCAAAATGCTTCTTGTACTTGAAACTTCAAAAATATATGATCAATTTGAAAAATAAAATACATCGTTATAAAACACCCACCATTAATAAAAGTAGTGCTGCAACTAACAATTTAATTTATTATCGCTGAATCTACATTAATATACCTAATGTTTTCTTGAATAATTAGGTAAGTGGTGTATAAAAAATGTGTTTAGTCACGGTCACCTCACTGCTGCCTGCTGCAGAGTTGTTTTTTTGTCTGCATGTCAGGGTTTTGATTGGCCTTACTGGCCACAAAAATGCAGATGAAAGGTTTAGATATTCATTGTAATTGTACTCATTTGTCAATTATGATTTAAAAAAGTAACTAAGTGGCTTCCATGGTGTAATGCTTACTTAAGTATGCGTAAAATCACAGACTTAGAAGAATACGCTAGAAAAAATTATAAAGGTACCCCCAAAAAGTGATTTCATGATTTTGTGTTTTATGACATAAAGTTTTTGTTGCTGTTACTGTACCTGAGTAAAATCATGAATTCAGGACTTTTACTCTGCTTTTAAAACCATATGAATATATTCGGACATGGTCCTTCTTTTGCCATGAAATACATGTTTACAGCAATATGCTGTTTTTACGTACATCGACACTGTGACATGGCCCTTTACTGTAAGTGCTGATTTATGTAAATATTTTCCGTGTCCCAGTCTTATTTGTTGTTTCATTAACACAAAGACTAAATGCCGACCTAGATATGACATGTTCATATGGATAATATGGTAATCTGTTAATCCTCTACTGTAAAAGCTCTGTACATGTATGGAGTGGTGTTTGGTCAGATACAGTTCAGTGCTACAGATTGTAGTAGCTCAGTAAACATACTAAAGCTTGAGTAATCTGAGAGAAACTATCACTGAGCAAGTGTAATATCTACTCTGGCTCTTGGGTTTGGATTAATGTGGAAAGCAGACATAGTCTCCAGTATGTGAAGAGGCCTTATGGTTGACTGAAGTCTATTGAATCCCATGGGAGAGATAACTTTCTCTGGGAAGTTCTTTATTTTCCCGTGTGGGTGTCATGAGTATGTTTATGATGTTTGTATAAGGGTGTGTGTGTGTGTGTGTCATGTGTCACAGTTGTTAATGAATTAATAGAGATGAGTTTGATCTCCGCATGTTTCATGTGACTCCTGCTGCGGCCGATGCACCCTGAGGTCAGCACTCAAAATTGCGGAAGATGAGTTTGACAGATTGCACTGCAGCAAACAGATGGTCTCATCACTGTGAGCTTCACACTCACAGTTTTGTTGTGAAGACTTTCAGCAAGAACACAGGAGACAACATGTGGCACATCATGTTTTTTTCTTTGTTTTTTTTTTTTGGGTGAAATCATTTTAGTCATTCTCTTCAGTGGATGTGTGAGCTAGAGTTATTCAGTGCTAATTAAGAGCTATATACTATCATCACCTCCACAAGTGAAAGAGAGGAATATTACTGAGCTCAGAACAGGTATATGCTGCCATATTTCACATGATGACAAACATCTCTGGAAGATTCCTACACAAGCTTCAGGAGCGGCCTGTTCTGCAGCTGCGCCTCATGCAGCTTGAGGGATTATTCTGTCTTGCCCCAGGACATGAGGGAGGTCGTGTATCAGATGATGTAGATTTCCAGTTCTCCAAAGACTAGATCACGCTGTTTCCGACAGATGTTTATTCCCAATTCCAGAATCAAAACAGGGACAATATGCCTTGTAGCATTGTGTTCCTCTGTGACTTACACAAGTTGGGTGACATCATGGACCGCGCCCCCTTTGCTAATTACTTTTGTCAGCCAGTGCTATGTAGATACTAAAGCCCAATTCCAGTGCTAACCCTTATGGACTTACAGCATTTCACATAATGTTGCTGTCAAATTGGCGGAAATCAGCCAGAGTTTGACAGCTCTCTGCTTATCTTTCTGAGCCATTTATTTACACTTACATGATTTGCAAATATGTTGATCTGGTCGGACAATGTTTGTGGTTATTTACAGGGATAGGCTGGGAATTCACATATAAATGTTTTCCATTCTATGAGTTAGACGAGAAGACAGTTAGCTTGGCTTAGCATAAATACTGGAAACAAGGGGAATCAGGGTTAGAACAGTTTTAACTCTCTAAAGGTAAAACCATCCTGCCTACCAGCTCCTTGTAGCCAATGAGATTTCAAATCTGTGAATATATGCTGTCATTTTAATGGGTTTTAACCCATGCAATTTGCTTCTTGTAGAGGCAGTTTTTTCCACCTAAGCACTTGTTTGTCCCTATTCTGTATGCACAAGGTTAATGTAAATAAGGAACTAAAGAGCCGTACTGAGTTTAATGCCCTGTTACTCTCAAGGAGGAGTATTTTGAGATCTCAAATTGGCATTTCCTCTGCATGCTTACTTTGCATAAAAGATTTTCATGCGAGTAAAATAAATAAATGATTTAGTGTGTTTAAACCTCAGACTTCATACTGTCACCTTTCAGAAGAGCCCAAAACTATGCCTGCATGCCAGATGGTTCAAAGACAGCCTCAAATTTACTTTGGGCCAGACATGGACGGGCATTTTATGATAATTTTAAAAGAACATGTATAATTTTAAACTCATTTACATGTATTTATGGATCCGTCGATTACCCTTCTGGCCCATCATAATAATGGCAATAAAATCCCTTAGTTCAAAAATACACTTCGACTCTGATGCAGCATTCAATATACAAAGTAATTTGTAACAAAAAGTACCACAAAATTGGAAGTAAGCTCTGTACTTAGTTACATTACATCATTAGTTAGATCTCCTCACCAAGAAATAGTCTTACACCCAACAACTCGTCAAACCAAAACTTTTAAGTGTCTAATCTTTGGCTTTTGCACCATTTGAACAGATGTAAAGCTTTCTATGATTTACACAGAACTAGGCCCACTGTCCCTAGTATTTGTGCCAAGATAAGATAACTTGGCTCCAGCTACATTTGTACCACACATGAAACAGTTGTATCATTCATCTCATCAAACTTGCACCATTTTACACCCAATTCAGTCTGAGATATCTGCCTCAAGCCTCTGTCCAGAGAAATGGTCTCTGCAGGTAGAGTGATTTCATAAGGCCCTAATACATAAATTAGTCATACAGTGTCAGAAGTCCTCACATCCTCCTGCACTCAGACACAAGTTACAGTAAGTCAGTTAAGTGTGTGACGGTTTGATGCTCAGAGCTCAGGGGGGATGGTGGAACTGAGCCAATATTTGAGTCAAAACAGCTTGAGCTCATTGATTCGCTGCCCAGACGTGTCACTGAAACTAGTGGGAGAGGTTTTAGAGCGACAAGGCTCAGCGTGATTGACTGAGTTGAAAACTAGTAAATCCGAAGCTCTTGAATACAATTCATGTACTAATAAATCGCCTCATTATCGCAGATTTGCTGACGTGAGTCAAAGGACCGTGTTCAGATCTGCCATGTCAGTCAGGTTAATTTGCTTAATTACTGACTCATTCGCTTCATGTAAGCCAAACCCATGCACTGTAAATGATACCGCTGTCGAGTGACAGTGAGGTCATGTTCTGCAAAATGCAGCTCTTGACAACAGTTTTGAAAAATCCAAATGGCCATGTCCAAGTTCTCAGTGCTCTTCCTCCAGTGGCAAATCCTTGGCAGCGTGCCTAATCTGCAGATAATAAACGTGTGAATCAATTACAGCTATCTGCACTTGGCATCCTTGCTCTGACCTCGGTTGTAATGTAAACCCACGGGCAATTAATTAATGGAAGCTGCTCCCAATAGATACTGTATACTCACAGATATACGGAACACCGCGTACGAACCCGCGTTAACAAAAATTTCCATGCAGCACACGCACACTTCAACTGTATTAGCATTTTTTGGGCGGTATTTTCTTTTAGAGGACAAATGATCAACATGCAGTATATATATATATTTTTTAGATGTTTTAAAGCAGAAAGTGGTGTTTCATCTCCAGACCGTGATGACTTCGCATTAAGTAGTGAATACTCTGGTCAGGGAAGTTTCAGAGGTAGCAACATGCATTATTTATGCCTTTATGTATTATAGAGGGACGGTGTAATACCCTGAGCGGGAAATCGACCTGACCCTTACATACAGGGTGTTCTTGGGATGCAGAAAATACAGTGTTTGGAGTCTCAGCATGTCGAGGCATCAGGAATTAAGGGTTCTTCGATGTGTTCTTTTCAATCTCCCAGTGTGTGAGATGGAGGCTTTTACCACTATTTCTAGCTTAAGCATGTCGAATCTGAAACTGTACAACCCACACAGGTCTATACAACCTCTGTTCCATTACTGCACGTCCCACCTCTGACTATAGAACTAATGAACAATAAAGACGCTAAATATATTTCGTCAGATGATAAAAAAAAAAAAAAACTCTTATCGTTGCAGACTACCTTTGCCACCCACCCACCCGACCTCGCTGTGATTTGAGGCTCAGCAGGCAGCCGCTGACAGAATGAATGTGTTTATTTGTGAAGCCTCTCAGTTTCAGTCTGCTATTCTCTCCTTTTCCCTCCTCTCTGTCTCTTTCTCTGTCAGATTTCAGCTGGGTGCCGATTTGATGCTATTCTTTCATAAATCCTTAAAGAGTTTTTGGGCTGTCCTTCTGTCTTGAGTTGTAAACAGAGTGCCTCAGAATCACAGCATGTTTCTTTTTAAGGGCAACTCCAAGCAGACATTTTCCCAATATGAGGTCTTGAATGAAAAAACGTAAAGTTTCACGAAATTTGAACTAGTTTCACAAGAGTTCCCCACTTGCTCCTGTCTGTTGATGTCATTTGGTGCTAAAGTCTGCGCAGTTCTGATTGGATGGTCAGATAACTAACTGAAACTAAACTTATGAGAAAATATGAACAATTTAACATAAACTACCTGAACTGACAGATATGTTTGAGGAAAAAAATATTAATGATATCTAACCAAAGGTTGGTCAAGAAATTTTGGCTTCACTTCACATTCATTTGAGCATAAATGAGGCGTTGTGACACTCAAAAAAAATGTATCCACCACTTTATAGTTGCTTCTTTTATCATGTAGGTTTGTAGGAAAATGTATTTTGGGGGGGGGGGGGGTAGTGTCCATCGCTTGATGTTGTGGTTACACAGCGTGGCCACCTGGGGGTTTGCTGCCGTCATGTTGTCTGTCTATATATACTGTAAAGTGAAAGGAAGGTACCAGGCAGTTACATCACTGTTTGCGCAGTGCCAACACTGGTACGCATGTGCTCACAGCAAGGAGCAGCTATAATGTTTACCATCTTTACTCTCTAAGTTTAGTGTGTTACCATGCTATCATTTGCCAATTAGCGCTAAACACAGAGAAGAGCGGAGGCTGGTGGTAGTGTCCTTAGGTATGCAGGTTTTTTTTTATCATATGCTCAAGTGTGAGACTGAAATTGAAACTGATGTTGGTTCAAGATGAAATGTAAGGTCATTGCCAAATCTCATGAGAATCCATCAAATAGTTGTGGAGTCATGTCATCTTAAGATACAAAATGTACGTTGAAATGTCTTTGGGTGCCATTACTGTCTATACAAAGATTGCTCCCAGTACTTCAGTGCTGTTATGTCTGGACCGAAGTGGTTGGCCGACAGATTGACATCATCATCCCTAGAGCCGTGTTGCTAGCGAGGCTGAAATCAAAAGATAAGGTGTGAGACGCAAGAGCATATCTCATAGCGTAATAGACGGTTCATGTTGACAAGTGCTATCCACACTATATTAAATATATTCCCTCCAGTACAGCGTGCATCTCTTGAGACAGGCAGAGTGTCATATGAGGAAGCACTAGTCAAAGTCCATACATAACTTGTGGGGTTTATTTCAGTCCATCCACGATGTTTTTCCAGCCTGTCAAGGCTACACTGTTACCTGCGTGATGGGTTTAATCAAGAGCTAAAGCGGACTGCTGTCTTCTTTCAGAGTAATCTCAACTGATCTTTATACTGTAATTAGTGGAGGCCAGAGCTCAGCAGACATACGCTCCTCCTCTCATAATACAGTGCAGAAATACCCAGCTGTGAGCACACACACACACACGCACACATGCACACCCACACAAACACAAATCAAGTAATCCAGCAACAACAGGGGAAGACAGTACAATATAATACAGACATATATAGACATATATAATTGCTGTTGTAAAAGCTGTTGTTGGCCCTCTGGTTTTCATTTTCCAAACCGCACAGTGGTGTACAAGCTTCCGCATCGTCCACTTAATTGCAGGAAATGCTCTGTCAATAACTGTTGAACAAATGTCTGTGAAACTCGGACTGAAGATGCATCTCAGCATAGAAGAGACCCCACTGGCTTTTGCCGGTCTGCATTAAGGAGTTTTTTTGACATTTTTGTTAGTTTCTCAGGGAATAATGTGTGGATCATGATGACGAAATATCCTTGAGTGAGTACAAAAGGGGACTGTTGGCCTTGATGGAGGTATGTGCTCCACTGAGGGCCATTTTAGTTTTATTAATTAGGTAGTTGAAAGACATTTAACTTATCAGGTAAAGGTGTAACAGACAGAAGCAAACTAATAATAACTAGATTAAGAATGTCGATGATGTGCATTTTCTTCTTCGTCTGTGGATCCTCTGGTGCCTGTAATCATTCAACCAAGATGCTATTTTGTAACAATTAGTGTGTTTCATTTGTAAAGTGTTGACCCACGCAAGAAAAAAAAACAAAAAACCCAGACAAAACTCTGATGGGACAATAATCATCTAATCAAAGTTAGAAATCTCTTTACATCTGACACACCTCAAACAACCTCAGTTGTAAACAACAATGTTAGAAAAACAAGTTAACACTTATTAGTTTAAATTAAAAAAAGGAGAAATAAAATCAAATGAAATGGAGATGGATTGGATTTTTTCCTCTTCTTTTTTTCTTTGCTTTCGTTCCAGTGGTGCCCAGTGTTTCAGTATATTCTGTCTCACTGGTTCAGCAGTCTGAATGTCGCCTTTTCCAACTTGATCATTTCAAGCTTCAGTGACCCATTTTTTCTGAGTTGGTATATTTGAAGCAATCTGCTTTTTCATGATAACCTTCTTTGTGATCATACACAACGAGTGAACCATTTAAGCTTCAGCTGCTTTTCTTGCAGTTGTTTCGTGTTGTTTTTTTTCTGGTTTAACCTCACAGAACTAGCTTGATAATTCATGCTGTTGGGTGGCAGGGATTTCATGAACGAGCATGTTCAAGAAGAAATTTGTCACAGAGGTTTGAAAGTTAGTGAGATGTGTCTTAAAGTGTCACTGAGGTAAACATAAGCAGGAGCTAGTTGGCCCAGTGGTCATCATATCATTAGCTCACAAGTGGTTACAGAGACAAGGTGCCGGCTGTCTTCCCCTCAGGGAGGCTGACAGTTTGAGTCAACACAACCAACTGCATTGCAGGTACACGCTTATGTAATGTCTCCCATTCCACAGGGAGCCTCTGGGCTGTTTTTTGATGTCTTCATTGGTTCATTCTGGGTAAAGTATATTAATAAGATGTGCTTATGAGAGAACAGCTTATTAGGAGGCTTTGATGAAGACGTTTGTTGTTTTGAAACAGCTTTGCTCAAATCAGCGGTTACAGAAAAGCTTTTGTTGTATTACTGTTTTTTTTCCCCAATGAACATTTGTCATATCAGCTTATAATGTGTATAAAGAGAACCCTGACGTGGCTGTCCTTATGTTTACTGATTTGATATTTGCTGCATAGTAATTTGTGTGAGAAATATAAGCCAATAAGTGACCTCGCTTTGACGCCTTCCTTGCTGCATTAGTTGCCGCCCCCTGCAATGCTACAACAGAGAATCTCCCAGCACTTTCTGTAGACAACCATTACTGTTTTCATTCTTTAGCTCCAGTTCCCCTGAACATTCCCCTCGCACACACACAACGCCTCTCCACCTTAAAGCACGGCATATCATAGCTCTGCACCAACACCACAGGAGCCGAAGGAGACGGTGAAAGACTGCTGGAGCAAACAGAACTCCTTCAGGCACAATTTCCCCAAACTTAACTATATGTTCTCATGTTTGCTGATCATCATAACACACGCCCTCAAAATATATGTTTAATATCTTATTCCAGATATTTTCCCTTCAGCTACAGACATCTCTCAGCTGCTCAGTGATGCCTTGTGCAGTTTATTGTTTGAGTCTTCCTCCACTTCACACGTTCAAGTGCGTCCCAATCCTCAATCATTCATTGTCACTTCGGTTTTTGTTGCATTCATTCCCTCATTTCTGTAGTTGGCATTTTATTGAGTCATTGTTCATCCTTTGTCAGCAGTTAGTACCAAATGTTTATAAAGTCATTGCTTTGGTTTTTCTATATACTGCTTCTATATACATAATTTGGTGCATATACCAATTCTTTTTTGTTATTATGTGCGATATAGACTTCCTTGATTGGTCACCAAGGGAGCAGGTTTGTTGGAATCATTCAGCATATTACAAATTATAATGCTGGATGAATAATTCAAGTGTTTCTGTGTAACAATATAATTTTTTTTTTATTAAAGGCACAGTTTATCCTAAAATACAGTATACCTATTTTTCCATTATCCATCTAGACTGTCCTGTGTTGAGCTGATCAGCCTTGGAGATACACTATATTGCCAAAAGTATTGGCTCAACTGCCTTGACTCGCACATGAACTTAAGTGACTGAGTCACTGATGTTGGTTGGGAAGGCCTGGCTCTCAGTCTCTGCTCTAATTCATCCCAAAGGTGTTCTATCAGATTGAGGTCAGGACTGTGCAGGCCAGTCATACCACACTCTCTCATCCATGTCTTTATGGACCTTGCTTTGTGCACTGGTCCACGGTCATGCTGGAAAAGGAAGGGGCCATCCCCAAACTGTTCCCACAAAGTTGGGAGCATGGAATTGTCCAATATTTCCTGGGGTCAAGCCCAGCTCCTGAAAAACAGCCCCACACCATAATCCCCCTCCACCGAACTTTACACTTGACACAATGCAGTCAGACAAATACTGTTCTCCTGGCAACTGCCAAACCCAGACTCGTCCATCAGATTGCCAGATGGAGAAGCATGATTCATCACTCCAGGGAACACGTCTCCACTGTTCTAGAGTCCAGTGGCGCCGTGCTTCACACCACTGCACTGATGCTTTGCATTGCACTTGCTGATATATGGCTTGGATGCAGCTGCTCGACCATGGAAACC
Source organism: Acanthopagrus latus (assembly GCF_904848185.1). Classification (NCBI taxonomy): domain Eukaryota; kingdom Metazoa; phylum Chordata; class Actinopteri; order Spariformes; family Sparidae; genus Acanthopagrus; species Acanthopagrus latus. The sequence continues at coordinate 13,936,664 of NC_051044.1, forward strand.
CATTCCCTGAAGCTCTCTACACACTGCTCTTGAGCTAATCTGAAGGCCACATGAAGTTTAGAGGTCTGCAGCGATTGACTCTGCAGAAAGTTGCCGACCTCTGTGCACATATGCGCCCCAGCATCCACTGACTACGCTCTGTCATTTTAAGTGGCCTACCACTTGGTGGCTGAGTTGCTGTCATTCCCAATCGCTTCCACTCTGTTGTGATACCACTGATAGTTGACTGTGGAATATTTAGGAGCGAGGACATTTCACGACCACACTGGAATTCACTGAGCTCCTGAGAGCAACGAATTCTTTCACCAATGTTTGTAGAAACAGTCTGCATGACTAGGTGCTTGCTTTTATACATGTGTGGCCATGGAAGTGATGGAGCACCTAATTTAAATTATTTGGATGGGTGAGTGAATACTTTTGACAATATAGTGTATCACAGACATGCCGAATATAATGGAACTAGATGACACTCACAGAAGGCAGTCTGCATCTGCTCGTGAATGAGAGGCTTGTTCTCATAATAGCACGGGATGCAAACGTTAATGGCCTCCTCCTTAGTTAGGCTGTAATCTTAGCTTGCTTAGCTAGCTATGTTAGCTTGCCTCTTGTCCCAGAGTAGATGCACGCTTCCTTCTGCACTGTGAAACAGAAAACAAATTGTTCCAACATGAGACAACTCACTTCAAGGTCTTTGTATTATCTTGAGTAACTTCATCTTGACTTCTGGAAAGAGACATTAAATGCATTATAGTGCAACTCACACCAGAAGATTGTAGATGGATAAAAACTCTACAGGTAAGAGAAAAGGTTTTTGGTTTCAGGGTGAACATTTAATGCCATGTTTTCCCAACACTCAGCTGAACTCTCCCAACACAATACTAATCCACGAGAAAGAAACCTCTGTTTATTTGTTTATATGTTGTGCAACTCCTGTGGTATTAAGGAAGCTCACGGAGATCATACAGGATCAAACCAGGTGAAGCTTTTAACAGTGTCGTCGTCAGGGCTGCAGAGTGACAGCAGTTTTTACCATCATATCTTTTAACAGCAGCTTGCTAACATGTTTGTTTTCCATGGTCGTTAAAGCTGTTAAACCAGCCCAAGCAGCCAGCCGTCCTGTCCTACCCCGACCTGTGCGTCACACTGCTGCAGCGTGTAAACGGGTGTTCTATGGAGAATACACAGTGTATGTTATGGAAAATGAGATCTTTTTAAAGTTATAAAGGTATCACCTCCAGCGGTTGATTAATATTGATATGATTGGGTTATTCTCAGGAGTCGCTTACTAAAGACATGGCATTAAAAACACTATTATGACAGCTCCGTGTGTCTACACACAGTAGTGAAGGCTGAAAATACTGTAGAGGCTGACCTTGGTATCCAACTATCACTTACTGTACCTGAGAGATTAGAGCAGAGGGAAGGGCAGCATCATCCCCTCCGGCTTTGTCTTGGACAGAAATAGCTGAGCAGAACCACTGTACTAACTAAAATGATACATATTTGAATTGTCAGGGAGACTCAGGTGGAAAAGTGACAGCCATGCACATTGCATCTCCTCAGGGCAGAACAGTGGGCTGCTGTCTCTGCCGAGATTTCTGACACCCTTCTCCTTCGTCTGATATTATTTGAATGCTTTTTTTGCTTTCATATAGACAGTGGTTTCATGGGTCAGTTCACCTAAATTACAAAAATATGTATATATTTTGTCTCTCACCCCTCAGAGGTCTATCACCCTGCAGCTGTTTTAGTTTTGTTTGTCCAAGATATGTTTTTTTCTGATATTTCTGTTGTTCGCTGAACTCACAACAGTGGAAATACACATTTTAAAGGCTTTCACAGAAACATTTGACTTTTTGTACACATTCCACATTTAAAGCTCAGATACAACCACAGTATACACAGATTTGATTGGCTGAGTCGCCTCACATAAGTCATTTACAATGCATGCAATTGGTCTGTGAGTTTCACGAGCTCTTGGTGTTGTAAAGACTAGGAAAGATGTGGCAGCTCAAACTGATTTGTTCCGTCAAAACTGAAATACTTCTCAATATTGCACCGTCACTGGTTCGCATCAGGAGTGAAGCCTCCCTGGAGTTTGTCAGTTCACCTGCTGTAAAATTGGAAAATGATTATTTCATGATGAGAGCCAATCAGGAGTTCAATTTGGATGCACTAAGAATAGTTAGTCTCGAACTGCTTTTAAAATTAATGGGGTTTTTTTTGTTTTGTTTTTTTGCCACAACAGCCTTAACTTTAAATGTAACTTCTCATCCAAACTCAATATTCAGACGCAGCTCACTTTAAGCATCTTTGATCATTCATGTATATAAATGGGGTCCACTTTAATCCTGCACACAGTTCACAGGAGACTAGTTCAGGTTTTTGATCGCCAATCCGCACATTTCCAGCCGGCACTTCACCTCTCAGAGCAGAGCACGCGCCTCTTCTTTCTTTCATGAGCCAACCGCCACTCACTCTTCCCAGTGTGTGTGTGTGTGTGTGTGTGTGTGTGTGTGTGTGTGTGTGTGTGTGCGTGCATGTGTGTGTGCTGGCCTGTGACAGCTCTGCTATGCGAGGGAGAGGGGACAGGGAGTGATGGCCTGGTCCTGGCTGGCTTTGATGGACACTCTAATGGGAGGCTTGGATGAGAAGTTAATTGAATGGGCTGCTGCTGAATACGAAGAAGAAGGAGAGTGAGCTTCTCCTCTTCTGTGGGAGGACTCCTAATAACTTGGCCGAGCTCTCTGCACAACCACTCAAGGGTCAGAGCCGAGAGAGCCCGGGCAATATCAGCACATACACTGCAGCATATGGTTTATATGAGCTGCTTTTTAGATCGCACTGTGTATGAGAGTGTGTAGAGAGGCATACTATTATCTAAAGGTAGATGGTTTGTGTCTTTTCAGTGCGATGAATGCAGCTTGAACCGTGGTCTGTGTGAAGTGCTGCACCTTTTGTGTCTCAGGACATTTTCTTTGCCGTGTTCTCACCTCTGATCTGTGGCACCTGAAAGAGGAGAAGGTGTTTGAGTGCATCTCTGTATTCTTAAGCCTGTGTGTGGATGTTTGTGGGCCTCTGCATGTTATTGAGTCAGAGGATGATGCTGGGAATTACTGCAAAATTGGATTGTGGATAATTATGTCAGTGATATTCTCTGTGAATTATACCCATCTCAACAAATCTGCTGCGAGTACTTCTTAAGACGCAGTTCTAACACAGTTTTTAAATGACTCACAGTGGACCAAATGTATTTATTTATTAATGGTTCATTTCAAAGGGACAGGCACAGTATACATTGAGAAACTTGAAACAGCTGTCTGATACAAGTAACATAGTGTTCGTAGCGGGTGTTCATCAGCGACGTTTTGAGAATAAAGCATTGAGATGAAAGAGGATGTAATGGGTAAGGCAAGATGCAGTAAATCATACATAAAAACATAATTATACTTTGCAGGACCTCATTATTCAAACTGATATATCAGAATTATTAGGACGACTAGATTACATACAAAGTCAATGATTACATGCGATTTTGGCGGGCAGCACAATGGACGCAGCGACCCAGACGACATCACAACCTCACAGTCCTGACAGGCTGTTTTAAGTTGTCTGATGTAATCTAGGTGCTGACTACAAACAAAACTCATTACATCTTAACAATGTGTGTCTTGGAGCGCCGTTTAGCTCAGTTGGTAGAGTGGGCGCCCCATGTGCCGAGGCTTCGTCCTCGCTGCAGCGGAGCCGGGTTCAACTTCCGGCCCGGGGACCATTTGCTGCGTGTCACTCCCCCTCTCTCTCCATGTTTCCTGTCTCCCTCTTCAGCTGCACTATCAAATAAAACCACAAAGGCCAAAAAAAATACTTAAACAAAAAACAATGTGTGTCTTAAAATCTCGTATGTTGAAGTACACCTGTATGTAACACTGTTACAGAAACAGGTGACAGAGACACTGTTCACCCTGTTACAAGACACTGAACCATCAACATGATTCTGAAGCTGTTGTTTTAAGGTAAATAAGTTACGTAATGTTGCTTTGAAGGAATCGGAAAAGGTTCAGATTACCTCATTATAGAAATACTTTAACAAAACAAAACTGCTGTTGCTGCTTGATTAACATCCAACAGCAAGAGCTGATCCACCCTCATATCACAGCACGAGCAGATGATAATTTAATTTAAGCTTGATTAGAGTTATGCTGAATGCAGCGAAGCACCTCACAAAATGCACGCTTCTTTCCGATGGCATCGAGCGCAGCATCTGGTCTCCCCGCAAGAAATATAGAAGAGCCTGTAGGTAAACAGACGAATAAGCGGATTTAGGCTGCAAGAAGGCCGTGAAAGATTGCTCTCTCAGGGGAACAAACTCTTTTTGTCACATACAGCACAGAGCTGCCCGGTGTGTTTCCGTAGTCCCGAGTCGTCAGAGACCGATGGACTGTCCCTTCCTCTCTTATCGGAGCTGCTGCAGCCCCACAACGTCTGGCTGCAGGCCTGCCGAGACCCCCTCTCTCCTTCTCTTTGAGTCACACACTCGTGCACACTAACACACACACACACACACACACACACACACACTTTGTTGCGCACACACTTGCTCTGGAATTTTACATAGTTGGACAAGTCTTATAGGGATCTGCATAAAATTAGGGGCACTCATTTTACTTGTTCTGTTTTTCAGCCATGCGAGCAGCCTGGGATCCTCCATTCATGGCCCAAGTCTTCCCCTGTATTGTAGCTGCACCAGCACACTGTCATTTGTGGTTCTGAGTGAAATGTGTCAACTATTGCTCGGCGGATTGTGCACCGTGGTGTAAACATTCTTTGTGAGCTTTGGTGATCCCTTAGTTTCTACCTAGCACCGTCGCCATGTCAAATTCTAACTTGCCCAGTAGTTTTGTTGCTAAACTAAGTACGTTTGCCTTCCCGTCATTCTCAGCTGGACTTAGTGTTTAACATGCTCTCATCAAACTGAAGTTCTGGAACTGATAAAAAATCAATTAAATAAAACATTTGCAGTACATTTTAAGTAGTTTTGAAAATATTTTGTGTAAAACCCAACGCAACTTTGAGAGCAATACATATAATAACATCCAATCTTCGAACACGTCTTTGAGAAAAGAAGCTCACAGCCAGAACAAATACTGTATTGTCAAGTTGTTTCAGTGTGACATAAAATCTGACACAATTTAATAAACCTAAACTGCTAAAGAATGAAATGATTATTTGAACTCTATCTATCTAAATTAATTTTCTTTAACATGACTATTACAGCCTCTGGTGATGCCAGCTTGGCTTTAGACATTTAGTCTTTATACTTTTCATATGACGTTTAGGGTTGAAACTAATAATTACCAGCTGCGACAGCGTTGGCTGGTAATGTTTTCCTTTGTGTGTGTCATCATGGACAAAACATGGTCCTGGAGACACCTCTTGTAGCAGGAACTAACACAGAAGCAATTTTGAGTACTGCGACAGGTGCTTACATCTGTCTGTGGCGTGCTCTTACCCATGGGTATTGACTACTCCTGTAATAATGAGGTAATGACTGCTGAGTTGTCACAGTTCAAAACATCAACATGTTGACGGGCATCGCGGCTGATGTGATCCCACCGCAAGATGTGCTGTGGAAGATGCCTATTACAAGTTCCCAGATCATGAATATTTGTGCTAAAAAAAATATATATTAGATTTATATTCATGAAGAGACACAGATCTATATATTTTAAAGGGTAAATCGTTGTTTGTGAATTGAAATAGTGCATTCATTTCTACTGATCCACTGCTTGATTGGTTTAATGATCTTTCCTGCATTATCCAACTTGTAAGTATTTCTGCTGTCTCAACCATATGAGTGATATCGAGGTTCCAATACTTTCACAAGGCTTTTGTTGATATGTTACAAATTTCTTATCATGTACGTGTCATTAATCTCAGCACTATAAATCCTAATGACATGTTGTTCCTCTACTGCTGGTATAGATTCCCCTCACTGGGCTAAAATTCACCCACCTCTTCTGATCTCTCTCATCTTTTCTGTCCTCGTCCTGTCCGTTAGTTCACTCTTCGGTTCGTTTGCTCGCCTGTTTTTCCCTCAGGGTTAGGAGGCATTTCGCAGCAGACGGAAAACACAGCACTGAGCATGGCTCGAGTGTGTTTCGCTGATATTTTATTAAGTCTTATCAGACTGCTGTCTCTCACTTACACACTACCCTCACTGGAGTGTGTCACTCAGCATTTTTCTGAGTTTCTTAAACACCTGCGGCCACAGCTGAGGGAGAGCTGTGAAGCTTTTCGGGGTTTCTAAGTGTTGATTTGAGACTTATTTTATCACGTGCCGCATAATCACACGCTCTCGCTTTAGTTCCAGATGTTACTACTGCTACATTTCCTGCCAAAGTTATTTACTCCTTTAAGTCTATCTTGGCTCTTTTCCGGCCTGTTTCTTCCTCTTCCTCCTCTGATTTTATATCCTCCCTCAGTCCTGTGCTCTCAGGTTCCTCATTGCTCCTCTGCGCACTCTAAATTCCCCAATCTCTGTTTCTCTCTCTCTGTACCTCAGTGTTGTTGCGTGAGGAGGTGGCCCAGCTTCAAGAGGAGGTCCACCTGCTCAGGCAAATGAAGGACATGTTGAGTAAGGACCTGGAGGAGACCCAGGAAGGCTGCTCCGCCAATCTTCTCTCGGCCACTGAGCTCCGCGTGCAGCTGGGCGACAAGGAGCAGGAGCTGGACCGTGCCAAGGAGGCCTTACAAGGTCAGGAGTCAGCACAGGCGTCTCACCCTATCCACCAGAGGCCATTCGTTCCAGCAGCACACGCACACCAACTACAGCTGTCCACATCTTTAGTGGAAAGTTTCCACCTTTATCTCCCAAGAGAAAATGATAACAGAAAATATGTCAGTTTTGACATAATGTACTGTCAAATCACGTGTTTATGTACAAAACTCTCACATGAATGATAAGGCAACATAAAAATCACAAGGAGACTCAAGGGAACACTCTTTAAATCTGTTAAATGCCTTTTTTTGTCACTGCATGGCCGTGTTAAACCTTACTATGAAAACAAACTTCACATTGTTGCAGCATCAAGCCTTTATCTGGGAACCAAATATGAAGGCTTGATGCTGCAAACTTGTGTTTTTCTTGTCTGCATGTATCCCAAACCAAAGATCAGCTCTACCAAAATAAATCTGAGACTAAGAAGTGCTCCTACTCTTACATTTTTTAAAAACTAAATGCTGAATAGTAAAAGTATGAAAAGGAATGCTACATACCTGAAGTTTATTTTGGCTGACTAATATGTATTGTTTCATATCCAATCCTATACAGTCTTATAGTAACGCTTTATATTAAGGTCCTTTATGACGTTAGACCTCTTTGCTTTACAATGAAGATTTAAATTTCTGTTCATCCCCGACCAGCAGGTTTAACTCCAGTTTTGTCTTGTATGTGCCAGAGATGTAAATTGTGTGCACAAACACTTTACATGTGCATGTGTTTCGATATTTGTCAGCCTCAGAAATGGGTGTCGCCCCCTGATGAGCAGCCAAGTAGACTCCAGGTTCACCTCATTTTAATTAACATCCATCAATCACAGCGCAGAAGCTTCACTCTGAAATATTAATGTGGTATTGATGTAGACTGGAATGCAGTGCTGATTATGTAGAATTGTATATAGTGTTGTTTTTAATTCTTTTATGAAAACAAATCCTGCCATGACACAACAACACAAACAAACGGTTCCGATCTTTGGGAGAAGAGTAAAAAAATAAAGGTCAGCATATTGAGGATAGTGTCTCGCAACAAAAACTGGAGGGAAACCCAGAATTGCAGTAGTGCATTTTGGTTTCTGCTCTGAGACTTGCAGGTGGTAAACTGGAAGCTCAGAAACTGTGTTGTGTAACTGCTGCAGAACAGGTTTGAATGATGAGTGTAAAATATGAGGAGGGAGAGCGTTGACAGAAGGAATGCTCCCTCTGTGGTGTATGTGTGCAGGTCCGAAAAGTACAGGTCTTGCCTTTTCAGAAAGGCATGGCTGTTGTTGTTGCTTTGAAACAGCCCCACCAGTTGCATCATGGCTGAAGACTTGCCGCTGTAAGAGAATGAAGTCGAGAGAAATCAGTTCCAAGTGGTCCCCACAGGGATGAGCCAACAGAGCCTCCACATGCCAGCCGAAAATGCTCCATGTATGAATGAAAAAGTGCCAGTGTGACACTTATCTTTTGTGGCAATTACATCATTTTCTGTGAGAAAAAAAACAAAAAAAAAACCCCAACTCCGGCAGCTCCTCTTTATCAGAAGACACAGTGTCACCTAGTGGCTCCCTGCTGCAATGGCAAAGCTTTGTTTCTGATTTAGAGGCAGCCACGTCTCACTGACATACTGTAGATCTTGTTTTCAGTTTTAAAGTTGTTCAACACGTGTATCCGCTGCTTGGTGTGTGAATGTGCTTGTCTGTGTCTTGCAGCTATGAAAGCTGACCGTAAACGTCTAAAAGTGGAGAAAGCAGACCTGGTGAGTCAGATGCAGCAGCTGTACACGACACTGGAGAGCAGAGAAGAGCAGCTGCGAGAATTCATACGCAACTACGACCAACACCGAAAGGTAACGCCGGCCCAGCCCGTTAGATCAGCATTGCCTCATTGCAGATACATTTTTACTGGTTAACACGTTGGCCAATCAGAAAGTTCAGAGACAAAAGCCAGAGACGTGTTTGGAGCACTGTCTCTAAAATATATACGAATATCACAGCGTTACATGCGTGTTTACTTCAAGATAGAAGTTTTCATCACTTAACTTTGTTATGATCTCGTGAGTTTTGTTTGTAGTTACACCAATATGATAAATTGTTACAGAGCTAGGATTCATATTTACAACATAAACTATGAAGGGCGCCAAATCACATAATGTCAATTTAAGGGTTACCTATCATAAATCTGTGTTTATTTAAAGCAATGAAATGTGTCTTCCAGGAGGAAAATAGTTGATAATTGAGTCTCATCCCCCCGATCGTTAAGTGAGATGCCTTGGGAGCTACCAAACCAAAACACTTCACTATCCTTCTCCAGGAAGTTACATTTTCTTGCTTTAAAGTGGGACAGAGAAAAGTCAGCTGATGTCTCGTCTCAGGAGGAGACTACTTAAGCAAGCAGCACAAGTCGATATTTTATAGCATAAAAAAAGGGGCACATAAGAAGCACTAATGTTTGCAAGCTATTAAATCAGTCCATGATTTTACAATACATGCTTATAACATAGATTCATTAACAGTAATAGTTTTCCTAGATGTTGTAGACTGCTGCTTAGTTTATATTATATATGCCAGCAGCATTCCGAGTGTAAATGACACCCATGCTAAAATAATCTGTGCCTCCGTGTCACCATGTATCCACCTGTTAAAAAAAACAACAACTTTTCAAATAGATTATAACAAAATGTAGCTGTGAAATGCTCCTTGACTCGGATGTGGAGCTCCATTCATCGTTTGGGGTGAGTTTGGCAGGGATTAACGGCGTCTTTGTGTGTCTGTTTACTTCAGGAAAGTGAGGATGCAGTGAAAGCTCTGGCAAAGGAGAAGGACATGCTGGAGAGGGAGAAGTGGGACCTGAGGAGGCAGACCAAAGAAGCCACAGAACAGGCCAACGTCCTGCGCTCTCAGATGGACATGAAGGAGAACCGTGTCAAAGAACTGGAGGCCGAGCTCACCATGGTGAGTCATGACATGGATGCAGTCAGAACTTTGTTTGTACGACCGCAGCGAGCACAATGGTGTCACCTTAGCGTCGTTATCTGGTGTCATAAATGCAAACAAGGTGCGGGTTTACAATCCTGCCGCTGTATTCACATCAGTTCAAACGCGCGCGGTAAGCCGCTCTGCGATACATCCTCATCCCTTCGCGCTCTCAAAGCATTAAGTCTTCCTCCGGGCTGAGGAAGAAATTCATGCCTTTTTTTTGTGTGTGTGTTGCTGTGTCGGTCCCTCCGAGGTGCAGTTGTCACTCTGTGTGTCATTAATCTCTCTCCTCCCTGGGCAACTCACAACCACCCACAGATCCTCACATCAAGCGGCATCACAGATCAGATTTGTTGGTACATCAGTGCCAGAGCCGCATCGCTATCGAGCAACTGAGCCACAAAATATATTTCGACCTTCTTTTTCCATCCTTCACTCCTCTATTTAAAAATCTCATTGTGTTCTGACTGCTCTCTTTACCGTTAAATTGACTGTGAATGTCCTTTCAGATGCTTCCAATAGTTAAGTCCTGTGAAAAACATTGAGGATGTGTAGTGTTGGCATGGAAATTTACATTTTTTTAGATGCGGTATGAAAGCATTGGCTGTTGGCTAACTTCAAAGGATAAAGCTGCTTTTATTCAATATTTATGTCGTCAACTATCCTATGAAAAGACCAAAACCAATATAGTGTTTGTCTGTCTCTTTCTTTTGTGGCAGGGTTTGAAATACAATGTTTAATCTTCTCTTTTATAATAATAAAGGCATGATAATGTCCTGAAACAGCTGGGCTCTGCAGTTCTCAGCAAACGTCAGTCAGCCGGCAGTAAGCAGTGTATCTGTTGGGAGCTTCTCTCAGCGCTGGATTAATACACATTTGGTGTATTTACAGAGCGAACACACTTGAATGTGAGATTTGCTCAAAATAAACTACAGTATTTGTCCATTGTAGTAAATGAATGTGTCACCCAGTGTAACACTGTGGCTCTTTGCACAACAATGGAGCTCTGTAGTACAGAGGATAAGATAAATCAAGCTATGGCTACACCAACGCTCTTGTAGGATCAATTGGTCCTTACATGGGATTTGTTGACACTAAGAAAAATATAATGGTGATTGCTTGTACTTGTACATATCTTATATTTATATTTAGTTTGTAGTGTTATGACCACTAGACCTGCAATGACGAGTTGATTAATTGATTAGTGGATGGAAAAGTTTCAAAAATGTCAAACATTTGCCAGTTCCAGCTAGTTAAAAATAAGGATTTACTGTTTCTTTTTGTTATTTATCTTCACTATATTCATTATATTATGATTCACAAATAGGTGAGGAACCAAACGCAGACACAGAGGCAGGCTCAGTAACAAAAAGTAAGTTTTAATGATGACCAAAAAAAAAACAAAAAAAAAACCAGTTGTCCAGCAAACGAATAACCAAAAGGCAGGCAACAAAGTATTAACCAGATAATCAAAAAGTAATAATGCAGGAGACACAGGACAAACCAGACAACTTGACAGAGTGTGAGAGGAAAACACAGCCATAAATACACAGGGACTAATTAACAAAATGAAATGCAGGTGAAGAGGAAAATAGGTGGGAAAAGGACAAAGAGAGGATGTGAAACGCAAACAACTTTGTGACACATGAGAACAGGAAACTAAACCAAAAACGAAGAGTTGGACAAAATAAGCAATTTTAAGACGTCACTTTGGGCTTTTGGAAATCACGATATGCATTTTTTTACATGGTTGTTTTACATTTAATAGATACATAAAAACAAAATTTTATAACACTTTTCATTTCATATAGACATACGAAAGACAAACAGATTGAAACCATAGAAATAATTACAAAAAATAAAAACAATGTGTATCTGTGTGTGTTTGTTTTACCAGCTCAGGCTCAGGTTCTGTTTCTCGTGTGTTTCCCAGGCGAAGCAGTCTCTAGCCACCCTGACAAAAGACGTACCTAAGCGCCACTCATTGGCCATGCCTACGGAGCCCGTGGTGAACGGGAGTCAGGAGTGGGTGATGCAGGCTGACCTGCCGCTCACTGCCGCCATCCGTCAGAGCCAACAGACCCTCTACCACGGACACACCACGGACAGACAGGGTAGGCTCTCTCATCTGCCTCTCTCTCTCTGCGCTGCTTGGTGTTGCTTGTACAGACTCAACATACTAACAAAAGGTTTTTTTTCCTGGAGGTTTCTCATACTAACTCCGGGGACTTGTCAACTGTGTCAATATATCTGTGTGTATGTATTCTGTGTGTGGTGCATCCAGCTGTGGTCAGGATCAGCCCCTGCCACTCTCGCCAGCCCTCCGTCATCTCGGACGCCTCGGCAGCCGACGGGGACCGCTCGTCCACGCCCAGCGACATCAACTCACCTCGTCACCGGACGCACTCCCTCTGCAATGTAAGAGCTGCCTGGCCCCCTCGACCAAGTAATCACACCTCCACACTTTTCTATAAGTACCTCCCACCTCTTTGTCCTCTCCTGTTTGTGTCCGTCCCTCTGTTCTGTCGGCCTGCTGGGTGTCAGCCTGCCTGCGTGCTGGTGGTGGTGGTGGTGTAATCTTGCATTTAACTCATTTTAAAGGAATAGTTTGACATTTTGGAAAATAAGATTATTCACTTTATTTCTGCGAGTTAGATGAGAAGATTGACACAATTCTTGTGTTGTCTGCTAAGTATGAAACTACTGCCACAGTTAGCTTAGCTTAGTAATAAGACCTGAAACATGGAGACAACTAGCCTGGATGTGTCAAAAGACATTCGTTAGTTTAATACAGAATGAGAGTACAGAATGATGTGGGTTATGTACTGGACTAATCAATGATTCAATTTTCTGTTACTTTATAACTGCCCCACTTGGATTTCAGAGGCAAATATCGTATTTTTTACTACAGAGCATTTATTTGACAACTTTGGGTGCTAGCCACTTTGGAGAATTGATTTAATCATACAACAAATGCATTATAATTTTATGATCTTATACATTTATATAAATCTTAATTTATCCTAGACAGGAAATTCACAGGCTAGCCAGCAGATAAACTTTATTAAGTCATTAAAGCACCTTTACCCCCCTCAATATTAAAGTGATGAACACATCAGTGCACTCATAATCAGGATTTAGTACTTCTACGGGTAAAAATAAAAAAACAGTGTTAGTGTTTACATCAGTAGATATCTCTGCAACACAACACATAGACATCATAATATCAAAACTGTTATGTATGCACATGCTGTTAATAGTTTTAGTTATTATTTGAATATTTTTAGCACAAATTCTCACATTTTGCCCCTTTAAAGTTATTATTTTCATTTTTCATGATAAATCAACATTTTAATTATGAATATTGGTTAAGACAGTTTATTATTGTCAGGAAGCACCCAGGCTTGAAAGTTCATTTCAGATATACTCCCTTTTTTCAAAAAAAAAAAAAAAAAAAACAGTCTGGCGCACCTCATTCAAACATTTCTAAACTTGCCCCTGCATGTGATTCTTTCACATTAGGACAGCTCCAGCTTAGCCTTTCCACCTGTTTCCAGGCTTAATGCAAAGCTAAGCCAACTGGCCGATGACACCAGCTTCATATTTGCTGTACAGACATGTTTCCCACCTAACTCTGAGAAAAAAAGTGAAACATTTCTCAAAACATCAACTACTGCTTCAACTGTATGAGAGGACAAAGCTAAACTTCCTGTCTCCTCTGACCCGTGCAGTCCATGGAGGACCTGGAGGACCAGAAGCGTAAGAAGAAGAAGGAGAAGATGACTCTGGGATCCCTGTCGCGGGTGTTCGCTCGGGGCAAGCAGCGCAAGTCACTGGACCCCGGCCTGTTTGATGGTACAGCCACCCCTGATTATTACATAGAGGAGGATGCCGACTGGTGATGCTGAGAGTGTGAATGTGTGTGCGTGTGTGTGCTAAATTTGTGTGGATATCCACCTGGCTTTAACTGTGTGTAAAGAGTGTTTGGAGTGTGGTTTGTCTGGAGCGGGGCGGGAGGGTAAATTTTAAAAGAAAAGCCTAAAAGAGACTGCTATCCCCATAAATGTACAGTATATTACCCTTAAATTGTATGTTTGTAAATTAGATATATATTTATAGATGTACATGTATGCATATGTATATATGTTTACATGCATATAAATATATACATGGGGTTATTATCATGTGTAGACTTGTTTATGCTGTATTATCTTTCAAATGTCTTAATGTTTTATGTTTTTTTATAACTGGAGACTTGAAGGACTGCTGTTCATATGTAAATAGTTATTGTGAAACTAGTGTTTTTACTGTAAATGTCATCTGGCTTTTGTTACTTTACAGTTGATTCTATCATGCTTTGCAGCTTTGATTTTCTAAGTTCTTTTTTTCTTAACCTCAGTCTTACTCGGGCCATTTTCTCACTATCAAAGAGGAGATATTACGTGACCGGCTTCAGATATGGATCTCTTGGCCACATCCTGTTGTTTTAAAGTTGCTTGCTGACAGGAAAGATGCTACTGCGTCATCATGTTTATTGTATAAAAGCTGGCTCACAGAATGTGCGGGTAAAACAAATCACAGTGTGAGCAGCAGGGAGTTATTTTCATGAAGGGCAACTCATCGATTTTATTCTAGAAAGTGATATTCTCATTTATGACTGGCCGACACGAGTCGGTCAAACTTAGAAAATGTAATTGCACAGGCCTGAATGCACAAACAAAAAAATTAACAGTTATGCATCGAGGCGCTCCGCTCGTCTGCTGTCGAAACCATGTGCAAGTGCCAAAGTTGATACACTCATCTTTAGGAAATCTGCGCCTCATTCTGTCACTGTTAGCGCGCTAGCCTCGTAGCATTGTTTATGTCTGACTCATTTCTTACTGAGAGCGTTCTAACATGTGCCAACATGTGACGAAGGAATGTGCATGTTCCCTCTGTGTTGCTTTGATTAGATGTCCATTCATTGCCAGTCAAATTAATAATCTCCACAAACCTGTGTTGCTCCTGTGTTGCCTTTTTTCCCTTTTACCTAGTTATCTCTCCTTGCATTATGAATGCACGGTCCCTTTTTTATTTTTTATTTTATTTTGCTGTTTTTGCTTTCTGTAGAATCCCTCCTCATTTCTTGCAAATGTGGCTCTAATAATTCTATGTTAAATGCTTTGTAATTTAGGAGATGTTCCATAAAAAGATTAAATCTATTGAAGTATTTTATTTAAAAAAGAAAAGACAAACAAGAGTTAACTTCAAATATTTATCTGCCGCAGCTGTTGCGGCCAGATGTCGAGGAGGTTTTAGCATTTTCAAAATGAATTATAATTGAAATGAAATCTTATTTTAAAAATAAAACTAGTAACTGAATACATCCTATGTGGCAGTTTTCTGTTCCATGATTAATCTTGTTCTTGTGTCCCAGTCTAACGTGTCTCTCCCTCTCCTCCTGCCATTTCTAATGGCAACTGTCTCCTGCCAGTGAGTAACTCCTCATCTGTGATTACCAACTGTCTGTTTCTACACTCGTGGGATTATTCATATCACTCAGGTCCACTGGAAAAAAATCAAATTTGTGTCATGTTTTCTTTTTTTTTTTTTTCATGGAAACTCTTTTGAAAGAGACGGTGGACTTTGCATGAAGCATTTTTGTCAGCATGTGGGGATGAATCGGGGAAACACGCAGAGTTCATCCTGGATTCGTCGGTTCAGTATGAATCAGTGTTTTCCTGTCATTGCGATGGGCGGTCGATGGGTAGGAGCATGACGTTTTATGAATAATCCCTGTGTCTCTAATGGTCTGAAGTCCCCCTCATAATCATCAGGTACTTACTGAAGTATTTTAACAACTTTACTAAACTTGTTACTGTAGTTTTGGAGCTCAACAGACTACTGCACCCTCATTAAAGAAATACACATATTGTATATTTTCATTTTTTCAGGTTTAGATGCACTGAAATATTTAATTCCTTCAAATGAACCTTTTTAGGCCAGTAGCTCACAGGCTCATTTGAATTATTCTGGCTCCATCTAGTGGCCATATAGTTGAATTTCATGTCAATATTGGACAATAGATAGGGTTGGGACGACTTTTCATCCAGTTGGCTGATGACACTGGCTTGAGTGATATCGTAAACACAAGAAGAAGCCAGAAGAGCAAAATCATTATGATATTCTGATGTAACATCCAGTCTGTTGCGATTACAGACTGATGTCGAGGCGTATTTTTGATGCTAGCGCCACCTGATTTTGAGGTTAATCTGTCGCCAGATTAGTCATTTTTTTTTTGATTTCCATATCCCCTCTGACCCTGAACCTCCTCCTGTATGCCACACCATAACTTCTCCTGACCAATCCAGACTCTGACAGCCTCACACAGCAGAGCCTGTCTGATGGAGAGGAGCAGCTGGACCGCCTCCAGCAGGCGGAGCTCACTCGAAACACATGCATGTCGCTGTGGAGGGCGGGTGCAGTCCAGGCCTGGCTGGAGGTTGTCATGGGAATGTCCATGTACAAGGGAGCCTGCTCTGAAAACGTCAAGAGTGGCAAGGTACACCTTTGGCACAAGCCGTTCTGATGCTGTTTGTTTGCCGGTGTGATGAGTTTAGCAGATGGGTACGTTTAGATGTTGTTTGTGGTTTGATTAAGAACTGGATATCTGTCCTGTAGGTGCTGCTCGGCCTGACAGATGAGGACTTAGAGTTAGGTCTGGGTATCAGTAACCCCATTCATCGAAGGAAGCTAAGACTGGCCATCGAGGATTACAGGAGAGCTGAAGGGGACCAAGGGTGAGGAGAAGTTCACAAAACCAAACGTTTGAAATTGTAAAAGTTTAATATTACTGATCAGCAGTGGAAGGTAACAAACTGCCAGGGGTGGGTTTTTATGGATTACATGCAAATCTGATTAGGAAATCAGATTACATAAAGTAGATTACTGTAATTCAATCCAGATTATAGCTACATTGTCATGGATAACTTGATTACATTTTTGAAGACACAAGTTGTAAAATACACACAGCACACTTGTGGTTTGTCCCAGTATTGTTTTTTTTTGTTTGTTTGTTTTTAAGGGTAATTTGATTTGATCAGATGTAAATCTGCATATGCTGGATACATTTCACTTGTATTTTCAAGTGTAAAATCCTACTAATATATTAATGTATAAATAACAAAAATCCAATTAACAGTACTTACTTTTGACACTGTACATTTTACTGATAGCCTCATAAATAAAAGCGTCTTCCACCACTGCTGATGTGAGGTGTCTAATCGTCTTGTAGACTATCGAAAGCCTCTGAGATGGACCATCACTGGGTGTCAACGTCCTGGCTGAGTGACGTGGGTTTGCCCCAATACTCGCAGAGCTTCCAGACTCATCTGGTGGACGGGCGAGTGCTGAACTCTCTGAGCCGCCGAGACCTGGAGAGATTCCTCAACATCAGCGACCAGTACCACCAGACCAGTCTGCTCTTGGCGATCCAGCTCCTGCAGATCCTCAGTTTCGACAAAGAGGTCAGAATACAGATCAGAATTTACACGATGATCAACGGTTTGCTCCACAACCGCTCCATGAAGTTTTACTCGACTACGCTCAGCAGGCTGAATGTGATGGCCATTATTGTGCACCGTAGCTTCAGGCACACATTATCTCAGCAGGCCCCTCGTCGTTCCCTGACCCCCTCTCTGTGCCACATTAGTTCTAGCGCAGTTATCTGTGTGTTGTGTTGTTTGCAGGCCCTGCAGGCACGGCGGGTCAAATGTGAGCACCAAGACCGGGACCCCATTGTTTGGACATGTCACAGAGTAATGAAGTGGATCAGAGACATAGACCTCAAGGTGGGTGGGAGGTCAGTGACGGTATTCCCCTCTGCTGCGGAGAGTTCTGGGCCAGATTGCAACCAGATACCACCACAAATAGACTCCCACGAAAATAATGATAGCTTTGCTGCTTTGGTTGCCTCACCACTGTTGTAAGAATAGAGGGAGGGGAAAAAAACCTGTATATACATAGAAACGTGAGAAAATAGTGTTTTACTGGATCCGTTGTGACTGATACTACCAGCCCTCAGTTTTCAGTAACCCCAATCTGTAGATCAAGTCTGACTTGACTTTTCCCCGCTGCCTTTGTGTTGTGCTTTCCAGGAGTATGCAGACAATCTTCAGGGTAAAGGGATTCATGGCGCTCTGATGGCTCTGGATCCGTCCTTTGACACAGACGCCATGGCCAAAGCCCTGGGGATCCCCAGCAGCAAGCACATGCTGCATCGGCACCTGTACGAAGAGATGAAATCACTCGCCGTCCCTCACAGGTAGATTAAAAACCCATCGGCTCTTGTTGCACGCTTTCCTGATCCATCCTACTGTTTTTTTTTCCTTTTAAGTGATTATAAAAACAAACTTAAACATCGTGCGCACAAATGAACACGTCTTGTGTTTGCAGCAGTCCAGAGCAGGTTGGTGAGGTCGTCGGTTCCTCTTCACCTGTGGCTGTTAACCGCTTCACTGAGGAGCGAGTGTCTATGAGAAGACCAATCAAGGTATCATCTCTTTTCATATATCTTTCCACTGGTGTCTTTGTGGTCTAGTGTTCTCAGTACCAGCTAAGTGCAGAGTACCTGCTTTGATTCAGGCCAGGTGTCTTTGTAGCATACCCCTCAATCAAAGCTTCATTTTTGTAGTACTGCACTTCTGGAAAAAACGTCTTTGACTATCTCTTGGATTGCCCGGCAGCCTTTACTCTGCTTCTGATCGGCTGCCTTTGTTAGCTGGGTTGGAAAATGAATCTAAAGCAGTTGCACTTCAGCTGATAAAATCAGACTTAAAGCTCAGTGTCTCATTCTGGATTGCCCTTTTGAATTTTCCAGAGTCCGCTGAGGTTACGTGCGAACAGCCACTCTGCAGAACGAGGTCTGGGCTTCCACGGCAGCTGCGGCTCTCTGCCCAGAGAGGCCCGGGTTCAGGCCATTCCTCGGGCCAAAGGCAGCCCGATGCACACCTTCAAGAGTGTTGAAATCACCAACGTCTGAACCGGCCTCAGCCATCCACATCGCTCATATCGTTTACATTGTTATTGTTCAATAGCTGTTTACTACTGAGAGTGACCTGCACTCAGATTCTCTGGACTTTTAAGAGGACGCTGTCTTAAAGGGGCCGTTCCACTTGATTTAATGAGTCATACATGTTATTATTTTGGCAAATATAAGAATAACAAATACTGAGACCTGATGGGAGATGACTGTTTTAGACAGAGTGAATATTGTTTTCGTTTTTTTTTCCAAATAAGTTTTATATTATTAGTTTATAGAAGGCTTAAAATAACTGAACACAATGTTGCTCTCCTCTGATGCCTTATATGAAATTGGTCTCACAGCACTGTTGTTTACTGCTTTTCTCTCTCTCCAGTTTCTAATGAAAATGTATGTTATTGAATAATTCAGCTTGAAGTAAAGGAAAAAAAAGTCATGATAACTTCCACTGTAGAGACAACGCCTGTGACCTGTGACACGTCAGCAGCCCTACATACAGGAGCGCGATGTTGTTTCCAGCTCAGATCAGTTCCTCCACCTCCTCCGACCCTTCCTCTCCTTTGTCATCATAATTATTTTCTTACTATAAAAAGTGGTAAGCTCTAGTTTAAAACTACATTTAAAGACATTAGGAGATCTGGTGGAGCTAAATTTGTCACCAAAATTGCCAAGAGGTACAGTTTTTATGAAACTTGTAGCACGTCAGACATTCAGACAATCGTTGACATGAATTCTGTACTTTTGAAAATTGATAAAATCCTCTTCTTATTAGTGTTACGTAGTATTTTCTTAGCTATACACTTAAAGGTCAAATGTATACGAAATGGCAGGAATTTCAGTTAAAACATTTTAGAAAATCAGATGAAATTATCAAAATGTAAAGAAACATGACTTTTTAGTCAAACAAACACACTGGGCTCACACATTTTTAATTCACCTATTTTCCATGTTGAACAGAAAAATACCTTCTGAATTCAGGCCGATTCTTGCACATTCCACCTTTAAGTTGTTTTCTTCTGACTGTCACTGTTGCTGAAACTTTTATCAACAAATAACAAGTAAATATGTAGATAAAGATGCAGTTGAATGTTGAGTTTTGAAAGAAAAAAAACAAACTATTAAAGCCACTGGCCTCTACTGTTTATACAGTCTAAGCACTGAAGAAAAGGCAATACTGTTACTGATAACCTGAGCTGAGTGGAGATAGTGTCATGACATATTTTGTACAGTTTAATTGTGTTTTGTAACACAGCTGTGTGAGCAAGTTGCCGTTCTTGAGCATGAAAACACATATTTTGAAATGTCACACTGTGCAGTTGAAAGCTTGAGGTTAATCTAATAGTAGAAAACTGGTTTGTCTGCCACATTCTGGGCGTCTCCTCCTCGTCACTGAGAGACAAGTGGTCTGAGCGGGAAGATTAGACCAGTTCAAACCCGCAGAGAAACAGAAAGGGAAGGACAGGAACTGTGTTTGTCTGGTGATTTGACTCTTTTTTTTTTTTTTGTCCAGCTGTCGGAGCTTCTCATGTACACCATTGTGAAGTATTGACAACAGCTGTGTGCATTATAGGCCTGTTACTGTTGGTTTTTCAAAACAAATGTATTAAAATCTCTGTTCACACACTGACTAAGGATATAATAACTTTATTATTTGAGACTTATCATCCTGAGACAGTTTTGGAAATATGAGCCTGTCACACTGGCGTCTCTAATAGTCTAACTTGTTAAAATTAGTTTTTGAATTTAAATAAGTTTTTATTATTCTCCCTTAGTTTGAATGATTTTCTTTATTCCTTGTAAAAAATGTGGCTTTGTTATGTTTAAAATGAGTCTGACACACATTCAGACATTACCCAGTACGGCCAAGTTGAGATTAACTTGAAGGAAGATTAAAATGGAAAAGCTAAAGTGAAAATAACAAATAAACTGTTGTGATATTGTTTTACTGAAAATCTTCGGGTCATAAACATAATTCTGTCTGAGCTGAGTAGGCGGGGGGTCGATGACCCCCTCAGCGGTGGTAATGAGGGCACATCTGGGGATCGAACCACTAACCTTTTAGTTCTGTAACATTCAGTCTAAAGGCTTCACGCCACCACTGCCCCTGTTGTGAGGCTACTGCCATCTCAGCTGTCTGCCAAGTGACAACATGTTCTCATGTGAGCCCCGGCTACAGATTTTCATTCATTTCCATTTCTTGGAAACAGAAGTTGACCAAATCTGTCTCACCACCGTGTCCATGATTGTTTATCCTGTAACTGTGGTAATTTTCTATTTTTTTTGTCACTTTAAGGACTTTGTGTACGTTTCGTTGAGACTGAACAGTTCCCCTATAATCAAAGATCATGTCTGCGGAGAGAATCACATTTCCTTTTAATGTTATGATAGTAGCTACTGTACACAGTCATTAGAGGTGAAATGCAATGTGACTATTGCAAATTAATGCAAGTCAAGACATTTTTTCAAGCAAAAATATAAATTATGACCTGGTTCCAGCTTCTCAGCTGTGAGGTTTTTCCTGCATTTCTTTGTCTGAGTGTTAACAAACCGAATTTCTTTAGGTTTTTTGAGTGTTTTCCAAACAAAACAAGCAATTTGATGATGTTCCTTTAGGCTCTGGATGATTTATCACTGGACGGTTTTCTGATATTTCATTGGCCAAACTGATTAATGGACAAAATAAAAGACAGAATTCTCTCATCCTTGACTTCCTAATTACAGCAATAATAATGAGTATACACATCATAATAAGAATGATAAGATTAAGAATAATATAAATATATAATACCACTGATGTTATTGATATCGGCCGATCACAGACAGATTGGCATCAGCTCTCTTGCTGTCCGATATGCAGCTAAGACATCATACGTCAGGGAGAGCTAATTTAATTTTTCAATTCCCAGTGAAGTTTACTGTTTAAATGCACAAATTTATAGTTAATAGATATTTCAGACAGTAAAGTTTGTTGTTGAACTGGAGCACACCTTGCCTCCAATACATATGTTTGATACATTCCCTAATACAAGTTATTATTTTTATTGTCATGATTCTTATTATCTTTTTTATTCAGAGATTTTAGATGTTAATAAATTGAGGATAATATAATATAATATAATATAATATAATATAATATAATATAATATAATATAATATAATATAATATAATATAAGCAGATTCTTTACTCTACTCCTGTTATGGCTACTTAAAACTCGTTAACTACCACGTGAACTATGTTTTATCTCGATATATTGATTATTGATCCACTGTATTAATCTGTTCCGGGTGTGTCCCAGCCCGCAGAGGAAGTGTACCTGCGCGGCGCTAGGACCCAGCGGAAGCAGGTGTGGGTCACTCTCTCCTGGCAGCAGGGACGAGGTGTCGCCGCGGCTGCAGTTTGAACAAAGTTCTTTTAAACTAAAATTGAATCTGCAGCGAGAAAACGTCGCAGGTAAACAACCCCAAAGCCTGTGTTGACTTTAAAGAAAAAGAGGCGTGAGTGAAAACAAGCTGCTGCGTCTATGTCACCTTCCTCTTCCTCCCCGAGACCTTTCTGAAAACACCTGCGTGATTCAGGTAACTCACCGATGAAGAGGGAAGTCCCTGGGCACTGAGCGGTGAAAAAAGGTAAGGCCTGTCTTCCAGATCACCTTCTCGCTACTGTCGGTATGAACTCGTAAATTGCTCGCAAATGTGTCTGCATGAGGTGTTTTTAACTGGAGCTGTGTGTGTGTGTGTGTGTGTGTGTGTGTGTGTGTGTGTGTGTGTGTGTGTGTGTGTGTGTGTGTGGAGGGGACATGTCCTCCTCTCAGCTCCTTCCTACAACACGGTCAAAGAGTTCACACAGACTGAAGGACGGACACACGAGCACGCTTTAAAACACCGTATACGGTCCTGTGGATTAGCAGTGAATGTTCAGTATCCTGATAGAAACAGCATTATAACAGGAGAGACGACTTATTTGTTGTAATGCAGGACGTGTACTGATGTTAAACAGGACACACCCATACACACCCAGGTCCTATGGCGGACTGAAACTCCCAAAATCAACAGTAAAGGAAGGAGGAGGGCAGGAATGCGGTGTTGAAAATCAAAGTTGGCATTAATTCATTTATAAAAGGGTGCCATGAATTGTTATTCCGGCTTTTATTTGCATTTTGCATTATTTACTTTTCCTTTTGTATTATTTATTTATGAATGTATTCTTTTCAACATTTAATTTATTCAGGACAACATATTTACACCACTCAAAATGAGTTAGGGACATTGGGAAATGGGTGCATGTATGTACATGGTTATGCAATAAAAGCAAATTCATTGTGTCACATTAAACAAAAAATATTCACAAAACCCAAATAAAAACTCAAAACAAATCAAGTGAAACGTTGATACAGTACATTTAAATGGTGCACTTCTGTATTAGTTCCCTTTTGCATTTTATATATTTCCTCAAACGTATTATTTATCTGATGAAGCAATGTGTAAAACACGTAGTTCACTTTTTTCTTTTTTTTTTGTAGTTGTTATTAAAGAAGTGTGGAGTCGTATTCTAGTTTGTGCTGGAATATTTTTTTAGGATTGTTGTATTTTTTTTTTTTTGTGCCAGCTGCACCTGGGAGAGGTATCTTTAGTTTTTTCTATTATAATATATTAATTTATTCCCCCTTTTTACATTTCTGAATCCATGTCTGCTTCATTATTTAACCCTTTATTTATGTTTGGCAGTTGCAGTCCTCCGTAACAACCAGCAGGCCTTGAGATTTGTGTATTGGTGCTGTAGTAGCACTGTTTATTTGTGTTTTTATTATTTGAGGCTTCATTCTGTTTGTATATATGTGCACAAGGGCACGCATGTAGACGAGACATTGCAAACAGTCCTGCTGAAGGTTTTTCATACCATTTCGCTGACAGAAAGTGTGTTTGTGGAAATGTGTAAAGAAGTGTAGTGACATGCCAACGGAGGGCAGTAAAGAAGAAAAAATCTAACCTGGTGAGTATGTAAGCAATGCAGCTCTAAAATGTTTGGAGACGAGCTCTGAAAAGGCAGAAAACACCTCAAGGACACACACAGTGCGATACATTGGTGAGAAACGCCAAATGTAAACATGTTTGTCTGTCTGTAAGAAAACTCCTCAGTGCTCCTTAAATACGCAGGAAGAAATGCAGCTGTTAAACAGAAGGTCAACATGCAGTCTCCAGTTGTTCTTTTGAACCGACGGAGTCGCAGAAAACGTAAGCTGGATACTTGACTGTCACCCGGTTTTGGCTTTATAATGGTGCTAATACAGAACATGTGGTTCTATGCATACTGTGAGTCAGTCATGTGCAGCACATTTCATGGCTTCATGTGTGATGAAAACTGGCACCTAAATGGCCATAAAATAAATCAGTTGTACACTGTTTTATGTCTGAGATCAAACCATGTGTACCAAAGCAGAGATGCGCTGATCCAACCGTTTTCTCTCCTCCATACTGGTTCCAGTATCTCATCAAGAGGAATCTACCGATACTGATCTGACACATATAAAATCTGTGTCATTGGAATCTTTTTTTTTTTTTTTTAATTTAACCTGAGGCAGGACATCGCTGTCGCACTGAAGACTGTTGGCGGCTCAACATCACTTATTGAATGTGGCTGGTAGCAGAAGACATGCACAAAGAAATGTGTTCAGAGCTGATTCTTATTCAAACTTGATTAGGGTCCAGATGAGAGTCAGGACATTCTTTATGATAGATTACAAAAGCACAATGACAGAACATGAAATGAGTGTGTACCTTAGAGACGACTGTGCAAATTCCTCCTCTACTCAAAGGACGTGTTATCTCACAAATGAAAATTCAATCATCCTCTACTCAACCTCATGCTGATTGAAAATCAGGTGAAAGTTTAGTAATCAGCGGAACATTTCTCAAGTTTCACAGCCAAATGGCTTAGAGGGGAGCTTATGGGATCATATTTTGATTTGGAAAGACGTAATCCACACCCTTGTAGCCTGGTCAAGCTTGTTCGGTCACTTTAGGATGCATGCTAATGTGATTAGCTTAGCAGGTACAGTGAAGATTTCTGTTTTTGTAAAAAAAAAAAAAGATGTGTAATAAACATCTTTACAAATCGATTTGGTATCTCTGAGCATCTGGCAAATCAGATTACGCTGGATGAGCTATAAGAAGCCGTTTTATGTTTTTTCCGGTAGTTCATTTCTCCTTTTTTAGAACAAGTCCCTATCTACTCTAGAAGAACTAAAACTCGAATTAGAATGACGACTAACCTTTGTCTGACTACACATCAGACTTTCCATCGTCATGATGGTGAGTAGATAACTGAAAAAAATCAATTTTTGAAAGGAAAACGAAAGGAAACCGTAACGTGTACAACACGTCAGCAGATTGAGTTTTCTCATTGAACTGATGATGTTGAAACTTTCTAAGTTGAGTTGAGCTTTGTTTTTCAACCCAGAACATTTGTTTTTGCGGTTTGCTTGAACTGGTACACTTCTACAACATCATAAAAACATGATCATGTCAGATCATATTGTATAGTGTGTGGGCTATCTTTTACTGGCACAGAGCCTTTAAATTTGCAAAAGCTGAACTGTGTAAAATCAAAGTCAAAAGAGGAAACGACTGCTTCAGTATCACCAGGAAATGCGCTGCGACACAGTCATCAACAACATATTCAGATTAAATCTATTGTCATGGAAGTGGCCGCCATATTGCTTCTGTGCTGTGAAAGAGGAGGCTGAAAAAACAGGTCGAACACAGGCTGAGCCGATCAAATACGAACGACCATTCTATTCACTGTCTCTCTCTCTCCTTAAATGTTTTCAGAAACGTATTTTAGTGTACTGTTTTAGATGTAGTGCAGTATTGTCTGTTACATACAGTTTCCTGTACAGCGAGTACCGGCCAACTAGCAGTACGTCACCCATCGGTGGAAGTGTGTAGTGGGCCGCTGTGTCGCAATGCATTCTGGTCTTTGTGGGTTTTGTATCTTTCTGAGCAAAAAGGAAACACCACAGCGCTTTCATGCTGTTTTCACTGGTCATGTGGCACCAATTAAATATATTTGCTTCCTTCGATGGCACAGTGAGCCCAGTTTTATGCAACGGCGAAGGCTATCGTCCCAGCACTGACTAACCATTTTAGGCCAGGTGTTATATAAAGACTCTCCGTTATCGTGCAAGGACAACGTCATTGAAACATTTATAAGCATCTTAAAATGACGCCCACAGTCGAGTGTTAACTCAGCAGCTCGGTAAGTTGTCCTGATGCAGGAGGGCGTCTCGGGGCACACAGCTCTTCAAACGTTCAGGCTCATCGGCTGGATGACAGCTGCGTGTGCACATGACAGCAAACAGTGGATAGTTAGAGAGAGGAGAACGTCGCTTTGTGTCCGAGCCAGACTTTAATTTAAACAACGTGATTATGGATCCACGCTGCCTCGCTGGAGGTAAAGTGAGTGGTGACAGTACGCACAGCAGCGCAGCCTCAGCCCTGCTGCTGTCCAGGTGTGGACCAGATGCTTTTCTGTATCTTAACAGATACTTCCTGCAGGATATCATTATTTGCACAACCTTCCAAACACTTGACACTGGCTTTAGTTTATCCAACAGTAGAGCGCATTTCACACGAGGCAATCTGCGATGCCTCTGGTGGGTCAGGACCTCCCAAAATCTTATTTCTGCTCCAAAAAATGATTTGTCTTTTTGGACTAGTCTCTCATTTTACCTTTTGTATGGAGCAACACTAGATAGTTTACTCTCCATGCTTGTAGATCAAGCATGTCCAAACTATTCCACAAAATGCCGCGTGGCTGCAGGTTTTTGTTCCAACCAGTCAAAGGCACACGGTTTGACCAATCAGCTTTCTGAAGACTGAGATCAGTTGATTGAATGAGTCAGGTCTGGTGTGCTGCTGCATGCCTGTTCTAGATATTATTCAAATGGAGCAATTAAAAAAGCAAAAATGACTCATCGGTTGAAGTAATACAACAGCCTCTATTAAAGGGTTCCAAGTAGATGTAGATTTGTTTTAAAGGAGCGCCTTGTAAGATGTGGCCAGATTTTAGATTAAAACACTGAATAAATTAGCTAACTCGAGAAAGTGAAGAAGCAGCAGTGGGCAGGTTGTGTCGAAAACATTTGTGTACTGAATTGTCCAGATGTCTGCTGAAGTTAGCATGCTAACCAGCTAGCCTTTGCTCCTCCTGTCTCATAACACCACTTTGAGATTGTTTCAGCAACTTTTAGTTTAGTAAATGAACAAAGTAATCTCACAGAACATCAACAAATTAGGTAATTTTACACATTTTTTTTACCGAACAGAAAAAAAAGAGAAAGCTGGACACTTTCCTGAATTGAAGTTTCTTTCTCACCAAACTAAGATGAGCTTAATTACACTGGTTAATAAAAAGTCATAAAATGACCTTAGGTCAAACAAAATAAAACCCACCAAAACAGTCTTGGTTTGTCTTCCACCTCACTCACAGTCAGCTCTGGTCTGGTCAAAAGAGAGTACGATGTGAACATATTACGGCTCTACGTGCTGTTTTTACCCACCACTGATGTCCGCGACACTCCCGTTCCTCTCCCACTGCACGGCTCCTGTGTCTTCTCGCCAACTGCGCTGTCTTCAAACTGACATCTTTCAGTTTGAGTCCCCCTGGGATGCACTGCAGACAAGCTGTAGGGCCTCTGTCTCCGCGGCTCCGAGCCAAGAGCTGATAAAGTAACGGTAGCGAGCCAAAGTCCAAACAACCAAGCATAGTGCAGCAGTTGTTGGTTACTGATATGCCCCCCGCCCCCCAAATCTTTGAATTTGGAAAATAATCTACAAATGACACCTTTTATAAAGGGTGACGAGAACAAGAAAAAGGCTCTTAATCCACTGTTGTGTTGAAGATTCTCTCAATATATCTAATGAAGTGCATAAAGACATTGTGTGAGTGGAGACACAGTAACAGTAACAGTAACACCTGCAGTCCACCTTCAATCATAAAAGTCACAGATCAACAAGTGAGCAGCGCCGACTCACCACCTCTCTAACAGTCTTTTACAATTAATCCAAATGACAGACTGTTCTGATGTGATTCACCGCACTGTATATTCCACGACGAAGGCTGAGTGATATATTTGCATGTATTGCCGTCTCGCTGGTAAATGGCATCATCGTTAACGTGATCATTTTTGTGACGCTCCATTCCTTTGAGTGTGAGTCATCCCTCTCAGAGATACCGTCTCTCAGCTTCGTGTTTGTCATGTTCAGACGTGTTGACCTTCAACTGCACATCTCCAAACCTGTTTTCTCACTACACTCTACGTTTTTCTTTCTTTTCTTTTTTTTTTTGCTTGTTGTTTTCTTTTCTTACTCCCGTCGCTCAGAAATTAGTCAGATTCTTGTCTCTTCTTTTTTTTTCTCCAGTGTTTCAAATGGTAAAGTAAGGTAGATGATGTGGGAAGTCAATCGGAACACTTGCATTGAGATTCTTGCAGCAATACAGTGCGTCGCAGTTTGGCCACGTGGCTCTGCTCGCTCGTTGGGGATTGTCATGCTGTAAAATAAACGCTGGAACACAGATGGAGGCTGAGAGGTGACTATAGGGAGATTTCTAAAGCAGGCAGTGATGTGACAGGAAGTGTGCTGTCTGTTGTACAGATTGAAGCTCGGAGAGGCAACTGTATGTACACAGATACAATGATTACCATATTTTTCATTTATGGCCTTTGTTGTATTTGAGAGAGAGGGTCCTTGGTCCAGGTAACCATGTGACTATTTATTTCTCCTTATGTTCACTTTTTAAGTTAGTGTTATGACAACGCTGTGTTTATGGTCTGGTTAGGTTTAGGCACAAAATATATTTGGTTTCAGTGAGGAAAAGATCATATTTTGGCTTAAAATACCTTTTTTGTTTTGCGACAAACAGTAGCTGTGTAAATTATGGAGCCTCATAATCCGATTTATAATTGATTTAAAAGCCCAAACAGAATAGAAATGCTCCACATATACACCTCTATTAGAATAAACAGCCACAAATGGAACAAAATTCCATCCAGAACGTGAATGTGTGGCAACGTACTTTTCTCCGCTTACCAAAGATGACGGCTTCTGTTGGACTGGTCTACTGCGGGGCTGGTTTTGGATGCAAAACTTTTTTAAATTCATGTAGACGACGAAATATATCCATCTTCAGGGCAGTGAGCTGATCAAACAATCCCATCCGTTTCAAACTGTTGACCTGAAAATCCTGTTTTGGACTGTTTGAAGACGTCACCTTTGGCTGTACGAAACTGTAATGGCCATTTTCTGCCATTTTACAGACAAGAATCAGTTAAACGAGAAAATAATTCCTTGGATAAGTGAATAATCTGAAGTTAGTGCAACATCTGACTATAAATCTACTCCTGTGCCCACCTGAACCTCCACGAGGCTCTATTGAAACATTAGCTGATGTTTGTATTTATATTAAACCCAAAATATAATTGTATCTACCTCTTAATTCCCTTGATCTCGGAAGAACAACTCACTGTCTTTTGTTTCACTGTCATTATTCTTTACCTGAGCTGCATTAAGTGGAGGTTTTTCTTTGCTTCGATGCTCCTTTTACTTGTCTTTTGGCACCGATACTTCACCACCTTTTACGACAGTGAATGACTTCCTCAAATGTAGATTTCTTCATCAGGTGTAAGCAGGTGTACCAAGTAGAAAAGGAGCAAACTAGGAGATAACGAGCCACCTGTTCGCCCCGAGTTGTCGACAGCCTTCTTGTCGTCTTATCTGCCTCTTTTTTCGCTGTATCTGTGTGTTGCAGTTTGTCCTGCGGGGATGTGTTCCAGTCGGGGTTTATGTGGCGGCAGCGACCGTCCCAACAGGTCCTCCAGCTCGGAGGGCAGCGGCTCGGGTGCTCACTACGCCCTGTGCGCTCTGGGAGTGGGACTCGTCGCCCTGGGCGTCGTCATGATCGTGTGGACGGTGATACCGATGGATGGAGAGAACTCCAACACTGCGACGGGCAACTCCACCAACACCGGGAAGGATGACGAGAATGATGACAGCAGCGACACCTCAAAGTCTTCGACGGTGGCGATGGTGCTGGTTGGAGTCGGGGCAGCCCTGTTGCTTCTATCGATTTGCCTCGGCGTGAGGAGCAAGAGGAACGCACGCAACAGAAGTAACCAGCCGGCACCGACGGGCGGCCTGCTCATGGGACATGTGGCGGGGCAGGAGGAAGAATCGTGAGTCACCATGTTTCATCTGATTCATTTTTCTCAGTTGTTGTCAACTGGAATATATTTAGCCAGTTTGAGTCAATTAATCAATCAAACAAACCTTGATTCATATAGCGTGACCTACTCATCAAATGCAACTCTAGGTGCTTAACATAAAAAAGAGTATGGGAGTATTAATTTAGGATTTGAAAATGCTTTAGGTGGAGTCTGGTTGTAGCAATCCCTCCTAACCCGACCCAGGAACCACTGAGTGTGCTGAAAGCAACACACAGACTGCACCAATTATCACTGGGATTGTTTGGTTTATGTACAGACAAACACAAATGAAATGGAATGTGATAATTTGCAAATCCTTGACATGCTTATTGGGATTTTGATGTCAGCAACACGTTTCAAATAAGTTGGTTCAGGGGCAAGAAAAGACTGGGAAAGTTTTGGAATACTTCAGAATAAGAATAAAAACGCCAGTCTGGTGTTCAGCATCTGCTGGCTGTTCAGCTACCATGATTTTTGGTGCTAAATCGTACATCGATTGAAATGAACTTTCGATTTGTATCATCGAATTCAAAGGCGAAATCGGAAAAAAACTTTTGAAACACAGCTAGCTATCAGCACCACCCGAGACATATAACATACGAAAGCTCACTGGTACCAAAGGGAACTTGACAGCGTTGCAGATGCTTCAGAGACGCTTTGACTTCTTTTGAGAGGAGGGTTTTCTTGTGGGGAAGGAACTGAAGTGATGATATTGCCAGAGATCCTGTATTGATTTTTGGGAAGAGGGATTTACTCGGGACAGGTTTGAGAAACAGAACTTTGGAACAAACTGAATTTCCATCTCTTGCTGTTTACTGTTGAATCCCTGTAGTGGGAGAGGGGAGAAGAAAGAGAGGATGACTGGCTGCTCTATTTAACATGATGCAGGCAAAAATTGTGTTGCGTCCTCTCGGAAAATGGGAGAAAAAAGGGTGATTCAAATGGCAACTGAGGCAACCAAAAAGAAAAACACAAGGAATTGTATATTGAGTATTATTACTCTATTGTAGTGGCTAAATCATTAGAAAAGCCAACATGTTTCAGCCATTAGGACATCATCATGGCTCTGCTGTATCTTTTTATTGAATTGATTATTAGTGAAAACTTCCCTTACCTGCACAAAGTCAAACTGTGGCTCTGCCTGTCTTCTTAAAGAAGAATTGGAAAATGTAAAAGACAGTTGTCAGGGCAGAAAACCAAAGATCTTCTGATCTTTACAAATTCAGATACGAGACTAGCAACAGCATTGAAAACCAAATCGAACTGTTTAAATGGAGACTCGTGGAACGCAAACTACGCAACTGTTTGCTAACGCGTCATATAAACGTAAAAAGAGATTAGATGCCACTGTTGTATTCACAACTTATTACTGAAATTACACTGTAACATATTGGGGTGAAATTAAAGCGCAATACTGTAATGTTTGCACAGTAATAAACAATTGTAGATCACAGTAAGTAAACTGTAAAATAACAGTTTCACACCAGCAACTTTAAAGGATGATTATTTTCTATCCCATCGTGTGCTGCTCTGCACTTTTTCACTGAGGTTCTTCTGCGTTCTTCTGCAGAGCCGTAGACCCGACCACATTCACTGTGCCGAGCTACGAGGAGGTCGTCGGCACCGACGACTACCCTGTCCGCAACAGCAACCTACGCCAAAGCACCTCCCAGCTGCCGTCCTACGAGGACATCATAGCTGCTGTGGAAAACGAGGGAGCGGAGCACGCCACCAACCCTGCCGAGGACACCCCTCTGAACGATCAGACACCAGCTCCCGCTCAACCCACCGCAGAGCCCCAGGCCGACCCAGCTGGCCTGAGATCAAACCCGAGCCTGCCCAGCCGTAGCACCAGCCGGGCCAGCCGCTTGCTGCGGCCCCTGCGGGTGAGGAGGATCAAGTCAGACAAACTGCACCTGAAGGACTTCCGCCTCCAAATCCGCACCCCCACCCAGAATCCAGTGACCATTGAGCCCATCACTCCACCGCCGCAGTATGACAATAAGATGCCTGAGTTACAGCCGGGTAGTGACTCTGTTCCAGATGAATAAAAATACCCCCGTGTTAAATGGACTAATGAAAACACTTGTGAGAACCCACTTTCAAGGCTGGTGTTAAGTAGGTTAAACGATGCTGCGAGCGGCGCGATGGAGGCCGTGCAGAAATGAGAATATTTCAAGAGAATCTTTATCACGGAAGCTTGTGATCGGCATATTTATTCAGTTGTAGCACATAAATAAGTGTGTGTGTGTGTGTGTGTGTGTGTGTGTGTGTGTGTGTGTGTGTGAAAGGTTCTGCTTTTTGTTTTAAACATTGTCATAACTTATATCAACCATAGGACAGCCTGATCTCTTTAACTCCTTTAGTATGTTTTCCACCTTAGCAGGAGTAAGTGTTGTTGTCGTATGATGGTTTTGATTAGTTGTTGAATTAATTATGGAGATACTGAAATATGTTGTGTTTCAAAGGGGGGAAAAAGGGAACCTAATTACGTGGGAGATTTTAGGTGGTATTACATATCATAATATAAAAATATTGCTAGATGTTCAATAATCTTTTTGTGATTTGTAACTGAAGAAAATGCACTGAGGCAAAATATTCGACGTGTCAGCTGTTTGTGAGGTTTTTTTGTATGCTGTTTTTAAAAAAAAAAAAAAAAAATCTGTTGTGTTCAACAAAGTGGTTGAAAACAACAATGTGTACTGGGAACACTGGGAACATTTATACCTTGTGCCAGTAAAACCAGAACTACTGAACATTCTGGGGAAGGATCTGGCATACAGGACTAACATGCATTGTTTCGTAGGACTTTTAAAGGTGTTCAGACGTTTAAACTATCTTGAAATATTTGTTGGAAATAAATGTTTTTGTTTTTTTTTTCTTTTAGGATCATGTCAAGATTTTATATTATTGTTGAAACAATGTCACTGAAAATGACTTAATTCCTCAAAGATCATCTTTGGAAGGAAATAATACCTTTGGGTTGGTCGACACTCCATCTTCTGATGATTTGTCTTGATTGCATGCTGTAAGTCTGATAGAGCTGAATTTATTTTGAAAGAGATTAATATTGTCTTTGTACTTGCAGTTAATAAAACTGTGACTAACTGTAGAGGTATGCTTCGTCCTTTCCTCGATTAACCTTATTTATTACATTGATTTCTAGGTGGCTTACAACTTAGATTGGTTGATGTTTAGCGCCCTCCAGTGGTTAAAAAAAGGTTTAATAAAAACAATGTAGATGTAAAGCTGGACAGTTGCTCCACTGTTGTTTTATCCAAAGAGGTCGTCAGCTGAGAAGGAATAGGAACTAAAATAGTTGTGCAATCTGTGGAACAATTGCTACTGTATGAGTGAGGTGAGGTGTAAACTGACTTATGGACTTCAAAAAACCTTTAACTTATTTAAACAGGAACTGTTGAAGTTTATATCATAGATACAACAGTGCAGTGGAGCCCAAAATTTCTGCCTTAATTAGAGGGCCAAAGCGGAAACTAAGCGTTGGACTACAGACCAAAAGTAAACACCTACTGTGTTGTATTTTATTGTATTGTTGAAATGTAAAAAGGTTCCAGGATCCCAAGTTCCTTTAAATGACTGACCTCCTGTGCAAAGTGTCACTTTGTCCGTTGAGCTTATATTAAGATAGATTATAAAAAACTTCAGATTCTATATGTTTAAAAACACCTTTACAGAATAAACATTATAATTTTTAAAACTCTTAAAACGCTTGGCCGTTCAAACTGAACCTTATGACTGATCAGCTTTGGCCCACGGGCCTTACTTTTAGCGAATCCTGCAATAGTCTAATCTATCTATCTATCTATCTATCTATCTATCTATCTATCTATCTATCTATCTATCTATCTATCTATCTATCTATCTATCTATCTATCTATCTATCTGTTATACTACTCCAAGATTGTTGTGACACTAGAAAGTAAAAGAACATAAAGACTATAAACGCAGATGCATCAGTACCAGTGATGGAACGTAACTAAGTACATTTACATTTTTGAGGTACATTATTTGAGTATTTCCATATTCTGCAAGTTACTAGTTACTTTGCAGATTACCTGCTGCATCAGAGCCAAAGCAGATCATTTTTACATTACTTTGTTGTCAATCAAATTAGAAAAACCACTGATAATTATCAATAATCAGAAAAAATGCTGGATATTAGATCATACACAGTATAAACATACACATATAAGTTACTTTTACTTGACCTTTTGATACTAAGTATATTTGGTATCATACACTTTTGACTTCATTTCTATTAACATAGGCGACTTTCATGTTTGTTAAAGTAATATTTAACACAATATCTTTATTCTTACTCAAGTATGACTCCTGGTTACTTTTTACAACACTGTGTGGTGCTGATTCATGTAATGTTGGGTAATCATTGCAACATATCTCACAAAGAGATCATTTGTTTTATTTGTTAAGTCTTAATTTGCAGGTTAATTAATTAATTAATTAGATTAATCATAAATCATAAGCTGCCCCACACAGATAAAAGGATGAAGAAACAAGGCAGAGATCCTTGTTTTTGCATCAGAGCCAAAACAGATTACACTACTTTCTAGTCAATCAAATTAGAAAAAACACTGATAATTATCATTAATCAGAAAAAAAACTTCACACTTACACTTTAATATTTTGACTTAATAGGTGATCTTCGTGTTTGTTAAAGCAGGCAGGTAAAGTGATATTTAACACAATTTCTTTATTCTTACTCAAGTATGACTCCTGGGTACTTTTTACAACACTGTGGTGCTGATTCATGTCTGAGTCATGTTGGGTAATCATTGCAACATATTTCACAAAGATATCATTTGTTTTATATGTTAATTCTTAATTTGCAGGTTGTCAAATAAATATAGGGTGAGTGAAGAATCGAGAATAAGGTGGAACTTAAGTATAAAATGTATAAAGTAGCCAAAAGGTACATCAATTGTGCTTTTAAGTGCAGTATTTGACAATTAATGTGCTTAGTAACCTCCCACCACTGCGTGTTTCTACTGTTTCAGGTTGACCTTCACGACCAAATATACAAAACAAACAGTCAAAGCTAATTACATGTTCAAAATAAAGTTTTCCATAGAAAGACAAACACGTTTAAACATTTGAAGCACTAAAGTTTATTTTTACACTTCCCAAATCGACTCTATTTTCCTAAGCTCCACCCTCCCCTCGGCTCTGAGGGCTTTTTTTTTTTTCCTTTTCTTTCTTTCTTTTCTTTTTTTTCTTTTCTTTCTTTTTCTTTCTTTCTTTTTTTTTTTTTTTAATGTGCAGCTGCCATGTAGCAGAGGGAGGAACAGCTGGCTGAGGGAAGAGCCAGCCCGGGGAGTCAGTCACATTCCTGGCTGGGATTCAATGACTGAACCAGACACAAACAAACAGAGAGGGCGAGAGAGAGGGAGAGAGAGAGAGAGAGAGAGAGAGAGAGAGAGAGACTCACACATTGAGTGAGTGAGTGCGTGAGTGAGTGAGGGAGTGAGTGAGTGAGTGGAGACAGACTGAGAGTACGCCAGACCGAGCAGACGAGGCATATTTCGAGCGCACATTAGGAGTGCGTAAAACCGCAGGAGCGCAAAGCAACGCGGCTCTACCCGGTGATTTTTTTTTTTTTTTTTTTTTACGTCGGATGATCCGAGTTTCGAGTCGAGGAGTTGTCGACTTTAATTGCGTCTGCTCACAGGAAAAGAAGAAAAAAAAAATTCAGCTGCCCTCAGTTTTCTGAATGGACGCGCTGGGAAAGCTTCTCCGGTGACATGGAAATGCGCGTTATTGAGCGTGTGGCCGGATGCTGAGGACGCCCGATCCGATAAAGTCAATCCCAGCTTTCATTTTGAGTTTTGAAATCTCTTTTCCTCGTCGGCAACAACATGGAGGGCACCAGCTTCCAGCCCCATCCCGGACTTCAGCAAACTCTGAAGCAGTTTCATCTGAGTTCAATGCGCTCTCTCGGCGGACCGGCGGCGTTCTCCGCTCGGTGGCACCAGGACTCCCTCTTCGCCAAAGATGGGAAATCGGCCGAGATGATGCTCACTCTGCCGGCTCAGACCCCTCCGGTGATGTCCGGGCCACTTTTCATCCCGTCCGACCGCTCCACGGAGAGGTGCGAGACGGTCCTGGAGCGGGAGCCGATCTCCTGCTTCGTGGTCGGCGGCGAGAAGCGCCTGTGCCTGCCGCAGATCCTCAACAGCGTCCTGAGAGACTTCTCCCTGCAGCAGATCAACTCCGTGTGCGACGACCTGCACATCTACTGCTCCAGGTGCACGGCGGACCAGCTGGAGATCCTCAAGGTGGTGGGCATCCTGCCCTTCTCGGCGCCGTCCTGCGGGCTCATCACCCAGACGGATGCTGAGCGCCTCTGCAACGCTCTCATCTACGGCGGCACCTACCCTCCCCACTGCAACAAGGAGTTGGGCTCTCTGGAGTTGGAGCGAACCGAGAAGAGCTTCAAAGTGTACCACGAATGTTTCGGTCGGTGTAAAGGCTTGTTTGTCCCGGAACTGTACGCCGGCCCGAGCGCCGCCTGCATCCAGTGCATGGACTGCAGACTCATGTTCCCACCTCACAAGTTTGTGGTCCACAGTCACAAGAAACTGGAGAACCGGACAGTCCACTGGGGCTTCGACTCGGCCAACTGGCGGGCTTATGTGCTCTTGGACCCGGACTACACCGGCAAGGAGGAGAAGAGTCACCTGGAGCAGCTGCTGAGAGAGTTGAAAGGAAAATACGACCTGACTGGCAAGAGGTCCAGTATACCCTGCAGAGTGAGTCTACTTCTTCTTCTTATTGTTGACTTTGTGGCTTTTCTTGTTTGTGTGTGTGTGTGTGTGTGTGTGTGTGTGTGTGTGTGTGTGTGTGTGTGTGGATATTTCATGAGCCTCGGGCCTACTACAGCTTCTGCATTCATTAACATTCATTTTGGATCAGGCTTCCTTCTCATTAGGCCCTCTGTGATTGATTGATTGATGGCTTGTGTCCCACCCCCCACCAAACTATATGTCACGTCACTTCTCCGTGTGTCTGTACCCCTGCGCCTCATGAGGAGCCTGGCTCACCTCATATATATCTGAGAGAGGTGACAGGGAAGCCTCTAAACATCAGCTGACACCCACCCAGCCCCCCACCACCCCTCCAGCATCCCTCCAATCCTCTTAAACTCCCAGGTACACCCCCACAGGGTTACCCAAGGGCATCTGCATTATGATAAATGGAGTCCTGATGATATATTTTATTAGTGGGAGAGGCGAGAGGGGGGCAGGGGAGCCTATTATGGTGCCACGAGGTGGGGAAGGGGATAAGAGTTTAATGAGGTTTGGGATATGGAAATGTGTGTGTGTGTGTGTGTGTGTGTGTGTGTGTGTGTGTAAGAGAGAGAAAGAGAGAGAGAGGTAAGGGAAGAGGTTGTGGTTGGACAGGATAGCATGAGATATGAGAGAGTGTGTTTTTTAGTGTGTGTGTGTGTGTGTGTGTGTGTGTGTGTGTGTGTGCGTGCGTGTGTGTGTGTGGAGCTGTCCTGGCTCCATGCGTGGGTCAGTGATGTTTAGTATGGACAAAGGGCCAGGAGACGAGGTGGCTGTTCCTTCGTCACAGAGCAGCTGTTGTGTGGGACTCTGCTAATGAGTGGACATCTCTGTATGCATCACCATGGTGCTGCTCCAGTCTGAGCAGGAGCCAGGAGATGTCTCACAGGGAAACCTCAGTACTCTACTTTTAAGAAATAAACGACAGGAGGACGGTTACGTGTGATGGGGAAGATGAGATTGTGTTGATTGCTTCTTCTGTGGTTTGGTTCTCAGTGGGCGACGGGACGATGTGAAAATTCACGATCCTCCCGTCCAACATAACTGCGATTCACGATATTATCCCCGATTAAAAAAACATCTCAAGTTTGCACTTAAACATACTGTAACCTCACATTTTTTTCCAGGAACCAAATATTTTTATTTAGTCACACAGTGGACACAACGTCCAAAGAATCTTGAATGATTAATCATAAATCATACGCCCCACACAGATAAAAAGGATGAAGAAACAAGGCAGAAATCCTTGTTTTTTCTTGGACACAGTGCACCAGCCATGGCGACAGCTTCAGGCATTTCAAAATGAATCAGGAATCCAACATCGGACTGAACGACAGTGAGCTCGAAAGCTTTTACAAGTCATTCATGTGAGGATCGTCACGATCACCTTTATTCACCATGATCATGATAATGACAATTCACCACAGTCAGCTTTTTGTGAGGGTTTTTTTTATTATCACGTTTAAATGTGTATTTTCCATCCCTTGTTCTCAACTGTGAAATATTCATGCTAAGCAGGGCTGGGCTGTGTGGCTTTAAAATAATATTGCGATATTTTTTCAGGCTATATCACGATACATAATTGAGAATCTCCGCAAAGCAGTCATAAATGCTCGGACTGAAAGACAACATCAGATATCACTGTATTTTTGAGATAATGCCTTTGACAAGAATATCAACACAATGAGGTTTTATGAATAATCATCAATAATGTGGATTAAATAAATGTAAGAACAAGTAGAACAGTTTAATAAGTTCAGAAAATGACATCAATTTACTGCCAAATCACGATATAAGGATTCTATAATTATATATTTCCAAGCGCTATTATTTATGTTCGAGGTGAAGAAATCAGGTTGATTACCACTTTAGTTCTTTGGGGCTCGTTTAGAAATATTAAGCCAAGCAGGGCTGGGCGTTAAAATAATATCGAAATATGTATATTGAAATCTCCTCAAAAGCACTTCATACATTTCTGACCAAAATCTTTATTATTGATACTGTTGAGAAAGATTATTTTGGCAAAATATCAACAGAATATTTCTGATGAATGATCAGCAGAACGGTCATGACATCACTTTACTGTAACGCAGCCTTTAAAACCAGGAAAAGACAACACCCACACAACGATAAATTGTATCCAAAATCTTAGATGACATGTAGTCTTGTATCATGATAACAATATAATATTGATATATCGCCCAGCCCTGATGCTGAGGTCCTGCATGCAGCTGATTTATGTCGTGTTTTCCCACAAATTGGACACAGACTCCTGACGAAGTCTTTGTACGGTCGAGAGACATCTGTCTGCGCACCTGTGGCTAATTTCACCCGAGCTGCGGTCTGCAGGTCTTGATGTATCACCTGTGAGTTATATATTGTCTCAAAATGGTGATCCCTGCCTGCGCTGACAGTCTCGCAGTGTGTGTGTGTGATATACTCAGGGGCCGAGCATCATGGAGGCAGCGTGGCGGAGGGGGGTAGTGCGTGTTTGCTGTGGTTCACTGTCAGTCGTGTCCCAGTTAGCAGACAGGCCTGGTCCTCAGGGAGCTGCACACCAGCGCTCTCCCATACATCAGCCTGACAGGCCAAGCTGCTGAAAGGCCGGACGGGGGCTCGCAGACCACGCTTGGCTCGCCTTACCCGTGAAACAAAAACTCAATGTTATCGGTCTGCCTCAGCCTCCCTCTGATGTCAGAGTGTTTTATTAATAAGAGCGAGCCTGGAAGGTTACCTCCTCTGCCTGTATCATCTGTCTAGACTCCCACCTCACCCACTGTACGTGTGGCAGACGACACCGCTGAGCAGATAATTGCTGACGTACTTTTTTTTAAAATTTTTATTTTGTGGGACACTTTTGAGGAGTTTGCTGGAGAGATTTAAGTGTGAATGTAGAAAAGCCAGCCTCCTCACAAAAAAGCAGAAGCCGGATCAGAGGAGGCGATGATAGCAGTGAGCCATTGTGTCTGTTTTGCATCAGATCCTGCGTTCGGTCATTTGGCCTTTTTGTCTAATGTGCAGATGAGGGCAGATTGCTGGGGGAGGCTGCAGACTCTCTCATTTAGAAGATGCAGGGTGTGTGAGCCAGGCCTTGACATGTGTCGTCAAAGGGCCGTAACCCCTGACCTTTCCCCAAAGACACTGACCCAGCCTTCCCCCATTCTTTTCACGCCGTCCAATCACTTGCCCTTGTGTCCAGTCCACTGGCCAGATGGCTGTCTGATAAAGGGACGGAGGGATATACAGTGGCCAGATAGCAAACATCACTCTCCAACTGCAGCTTCCAATAAAACATCACCATTTTGTGCAGCTCCTTAGTTCCAGATCCAGAGTGATTATCTTGCTGACCCGCTGCAAAAAAAATCAAATCAAATTTCGACATGAATTTGAGTTTTCAGCTCGACTCAAATGGCTCGTTTCATTGTGTTGAACCTTGCGTGTAATAATTCAAATGTTAACTTTTCTGCTTAGCATGAAAATCTTTAAGAAAGGGGATTGGAATTGCAAAAACTTTTTTTTTCTTTTTTATCCTTCGAAGTCAAACACTTCTGAGCATTAGCTGAATAAAAAAAAAAATTAAAAAACCCTAAGAAGTGAGGGGGGCAATGCGATCAATCATATGACTGAGTGGAGAGTAAACGAGGCTTCTGGAGAACTGTGGACCATCCTTAATGGAATGGATATTAAAGCCATTCAACTGAGGCCAATGTATGCCGTTTCTCATCCCATTGTTCTCCTCACTCGATGAAATTAGTCCTCAAACCTGGCGCAAACCAGTCGAGTGTGTGTCGGGGACCAAAGGCTCGTGTGTTGTCAGGTAATGGCTGTTATTAAAAAAATGAATGAATGAGAAATACTTCTTTTTCTTGCATCAGGTAACGGTGTGTTTGTCTGCGCTCGTATGTGGGTGTCTTTATGTATGCAAGTGTGTTTGCATGTAAACAGGCGAGTGTAATGACTGGATCAGCTGTGCCGGGCCAGATTAAAATGAGCTCTCTGCCGGCTCATTTCCATTCCCATCTGTCTGCTGACCTCTGGGAAGCCCTGAAAGCTGACATGGTGCATCTCTTTGGTGCTTGATGGGCCTGTCTGCCCAGCGCTGACCCAGTCAGCTAAGACCCAACCCACCCACATGATCACCCAGATGCACATCGAGGCGATTGCATTTGGTTCATATTTGGTTCTGATTCTCACTCCTGGTGTAGCATAGGCACGTTTTTAGCAGTTTGTGCTTGTTCCTCTATTGCAAAATTAAGTCCCCCCCTCCTCCCTTGGCGTCAAACACCCCACTGACCAGCCCCCCCTTGCAGACCTCGACTGCTGGACAGAGTGGTCTGGCCAAAGCGGGGACGGCGTGTCAAGGCAAAGGGGTGTCAGGAGCTCCCAGGGGTTGTGGCCTTCATTCTAGCAGGGGTGACCCCTTGTTAAAAGAGTGTCAGCTGGGGTTCTGTCATGGGTGATGTGTGCTAAAGACCTGCCGCCTCCTTTGTCTGAGGGCCGGGCTTTCAGAGGCTGTGAAGTGCAGCCATTTCTCTTTGTTAGAGCCTTGTTTCTTTGGGTGCTGCGCGGATAGGTCTGTAACCTCCAGCCTCTTCCAGGGTGGGAAATCCACGCTTGTGAGTTTGCCATGTCACCAGTTTCCTGGTTATGTTCTCAAAGACAGTCTGGAGCCTGCAGTGGTGTCTGCACGTCTGATGGAGGCTCAGCGACAGTTTAATACTAGTGACTTTCAGCAGAATCACGACATTCTCATACAAACATTTGCTGTCCAAATTATGATTCTGGGCGAAGTGTAATCACAACCAACAGAATTACTTATTGGAATTTGAGTTTAGTCAAAGTGATTAGTTTAACAATAATTTTGATAAGATATGTTATATATAATTATTGGAAATGTATCCCTAAATCATCCAGCTAACTGCCGCTTACTGCAGCTGCTGTTAGCATTTTAGCTCAGTTAGCCTTGCAGCTAGCCATCCAGACTGTGAGCTCAGAGCACTTTGGGAGTGTTGGTGTTTACATGGCTTCAGACCTGGACTGCCTGTCAAAACTCTTATTTCCTCACATTGTGATGATAGTTTTATTTATTTTTAGATGTCAATTAAAATGCTTACATATTGATATTGTGAAAATGACTTGACCATATTTCCATGTTTGTTAAAGAAAACCCATCCATTATTGACAAAGTCGATATACATCAAACACAACACAGAGTAAAAAGGGACAATATTTAATGAAATGTAGTTAAATACAGTAGTGCATTACTTCAATAATAAGTAATGCACTACTACTTATTACACTACTAAGTAATAATAATAGTACTTCCATTCCACTGCTACATGTTTACTTTGGGTGGCCGTTCTATAAAAAGTTACACACAACATTTATGAGAGAATTAGTTAATGCTTTGTTCAAGGTTGCCAGTCAGGTGGAGTCATCAACTCAGCTCCCCCAGTCAAATATTTTAATTGGAGTTATTAAACACTACATCAAATAATTCCACCGATCATTTGTTTTGTGTTTAAAATCAGCAGTCAAGTAATTCAAATTTAAGATATTTCCCTCTGAAATGTGGTGGTGTGCAATGGAAATGCTTTTGAAAATATTCTTAGTTACATTCCACTGCTTTGAAAAGAGAGTTACATGCAACAAAAGCTTCAAAGACTGGTCAGTATTTATGAGTTGATCAAAAGAAAATTAAATTGCCAACTATTTTTTAATTTATTCATCTTTTCAGTTTTTATTTCAAGCAAAAATGTCAAACATTTGCTGGTTTCAGGTAGTAAAATGTGAGGATTTGCGGCTTCTCTTTGTCATTTGCGATAGTAAATGAGAGTTTTGGGGTTTAAGACTGTTGCTTGGAAATTAAAAAGCAGTTTGAAGATTTCACTTTGGGCTCCCCTCGCACAATTTCCACAGTTTCTGACAATAATCTGCACAATAATGGATAATTGAAATGATCGCGAGTTACAGTCCTACACAAAACATTTATGAGAGAAGTGTTTAATGATGCATACCAGGTTACCCATCAGGTAGAGCCATTCATGGTGTAATCAACTCAGCCCCCTGTCTCTAACATGTTCAAAAGATAATAGTAAAAGCATTATTTATTTATATAGCACTTATGAAAATCAGTGGTTACAAAGTGCATGCATATGAGCAAGTTGAGATTACATTATAGGAAGTTCGTCCCATAAAAACAGGCTTTTAGAGGCAATCTAAACTGAAAATGAAAGCGTTTCTGGAATATCAAACAAGGTCTAGTTTCATGTCACCGTTATGCCAGTAAACCTTATTTCCCAGCTCTGTTTTTCGGATCAACTCATGTTGACTATGTCTTGCTCCGTTCCTCTCTAAACCTCGATGACACAGCGCTGTGCTAATGTGTGAAAGGCTTCTTGTATAACTGGTGAAGTGCGGGAGGAGGATGATTAGTGTTGATCAGTGATGATGAGACGAGGGAGGAGATGAGCACTGGCTGTGACTGCAGTCAACAAGCCAGTCGGTCGGTCGGTCCGTTTGTGGCAGAACAGATGCCCGTATTGGGTTAGTGTTATTCCACAATCATCATCAATTCCTCCTCGATCACCTCCTGATTTCCAGCTCTGTGATTAAGAGTCAGGCCCATCTGGTGCAGAGACAG
The DNA here is from genome assembly GCF_904848185.1 of Acanthopagrus latus. Lineage (NCBI taxonomy): Eukaryota > Metazoa > Chordata > Actinopteri > Spariformes > Sparidae > Acanthopagrus > Acanthopagrus latus. Next base: position 13,980,146 of record NC_051044.1, read on the forward strand.
GAAATCCTGGAGTCTGCATCTGCTGCTGGCTGAGCTACTAAGCTGCTGCAGTCGGGAGGAGGGGGGGGGTTTAAACTCTGATAATCCTACATAACCCCTGGAATGCAGAGACCACAGCGCACATCAAAACCGTCATCTTCTCTGGACAGCGTCTTCAGAACACAGATAGACTCAGACTGAATGTCAGCCAGGGACTCGCTCCTCCTTTTCTGCCTCATTCAAAGCATCCTCACAATTTATAACCAGTCCCCCTGGAATTTTGTAATTAGAGCATGAATTAGAGAGTATGTTACATGGAGGATGCGCGTTTCAAGTGCGTCTTTTCTGTCGAGACTTGATGGGCCAGAGACACGAGCGGGATTAATATTTATCCCCTTCAAAATTCTCTCTGTCTCTCCTCAGTGACCCGCAGCTCTAAGCTACAGAACTGTTAGACCACATTGGAGATGTGCTAATGGAGCTCCAGCCAGAGCAGAAGTAGGCCCTGCTGGTGCCATATGACAAATCGGCATGCTGCTCTCGCCCACAATCCGCCCACCGACCACCTCCAAAGCTATCATAAGGATTAGCTCACGCAGCTAAACCAAACAGACTGCACAGTGTTCAGACAGCATTTGGTCCAAATCTTGTCCGTGCCTCCTGTTCTGATGGCTAGCGGATCACAATCGGGGCCGCTATCGGTTCACTTGCAACTGGTGCGGTGCCAAGTTGTTGCCGCACAGTGCTCTGTGAGTGTGTGTGTGTGTGTATGTGTGTTTGTGTGGTGGTGGGGAGAAGGAGAATGAATCTTTCAGGGATTTACACGACTGCTTTGCTCTTTGGGATATGCATAATTAATATTTTGGATTAGGACGGTTTAGATTAACTTTGAATTCTCCGCTGAGTTCAGAAGAAGCGGGAAGAGGAGACGTGGGAAATGTGCTTTTGTCTTCATCTGCTGGCGACATGAAAGCCCAATTCCGTCGAAATGGTTCACATTAGAGACCTGTTTCGCGTGTGTGTGTGCTTGTGCGCGCGTGCGAAGGCGTGCACCTCAACATTTTCGAGGCCCCTGTCAGACTCCACACACTCTCAGAAAAGGACTCGTTCCTCAGTTGGAGTCTGCTCCGTACGCTTGTGATTGGAGGGCGGCTGTGGTTGCTAAGCAGAGCTGCTCTTCCTGTGCTAAATAAGAACTTCATGCTCTCTGGCTGGTGGGCTCAAAGAAGCACACGCCAGAACACACACGCACATAGACAGACACTCACACGCATGTACGCACAGACCTCACAGTGCAAAGACCTCTTACAGTACAGAGACCTCACCCTCCTCCATTCACTGCCCATCCTCTTTCATTCTGACCTCCACGCTGCGACTCGATGAGTCTCTCCTCCTCCTCCTCCTCCTCCTCCTCCTCCTGCTGCTGCTGCTGCTACTACCGCGTTCCTTTCTCCAACTCCTCCTCCTCCTCCTCCTCCACTCTGCATCGCACGCACTTCTCCCACAGGTCAGCACTGTATAAAGCTCCCCTCTCCATCAACGAGACCTCCTCGTCTGACACCTCCTCTGCCCCGCCACCATCACTCACCTCCTCCGTTTGACACCTCCTCGACCCTGCAGGACACACACACACACACACACACACACACACACATGCACACACACAGACACAGGCTCTCCTCCACTGAGATCTCCTACTGCACTCCCCCTCACACTGCATTATACTTAGATCTCCACCTCCACTGTAGTGAGCACATGCTGTATCAGTCTGTATTCAGACTGGCCTACATACGCCGCACATGTATCACTGTACTGTTTCAGGGTGTGAGGGCTGATTGTCTCGTTCTGAAGCGATAGATAGATAGATAGATAGATAGATAGATAGATAGATAGATAGATAGATAGATAGATAGATAGATAGATAGATAGATAGATAGATAGATAGATAGAAATAAAGAGGTAGTGCTACTTTGTCAGGATGACCTCATAACCATCTCCTTCTCCAGGCTCGTTTCAAGAGCCCGCTAAATGAACAAATGAGTGGGATCCGCATTTTCAGCTCCATGTGCCATTACAGACGCCCATCATCTCATGCAGCTCATCTCAAAAATCAGATCCATTAGCGATGTGTCTTCTGCGCATCTGCACATACACGCGGTACAGGTCTGAGGCGAGGCTTCTTTCTCCCTGCTTGTTTTTTTTTTTCGTAGGGGTCAGAGCTTTGGGTTGTCTCGCAGAACAATCGGCCAGTGTCGGTGAAAAGCAGCAAGCCCCTGTGTGCTCTTCAGACCAGCTCGACATGCTTTCTTGCAGAGATGGAGCAATGCAGCATTGTCAGCAGGCACCTGTATCAAATGAATTCAGCACAGCTGTCCTCTGGTGCAGCGAGGGGGGGAAAGTTATTTATTCAGTATTACAGTCACCCCAGGAATCCGTCATGGTCACTCTATGCCTCAGCATCATCTGGTCAGGTAGACCTTTTTTTCCCTCTTTGACCTTGTTAGATTTGTTTATTACCTCATTGGAAAGCAGAATGCGTGTTTCGCTGCAATTGCATCCCACTTTTGTTTCTCTGTTAGCCGCCTGCCCCGGTTCACTCTCACTTTCTTTCTCTCTGTGTCAGTGTGACAGGGTCTCTATTTAGAAAGACAGGCGTTACAGGCGGGACACCTCTTCCCTCCCTCTTTTTTGCAGGTGTCTTAATAGTTGCAGGGTTGCCCCGCGCTGGCTGCCCAGCAGGGCCGCCTGCCTCCTCTTGTGCTTGTGGCGTTGACAAGCGTCTGGCTTTATTTCCAGCCCGTCGACGAGCGCAGACACAGATGGCCATGGCCTGAAATAGAGCAGGCCCACCCTTTATCCTATAATGAGGGGACTATTATAAGCCTTGTGTCTTAAGCAGTCTATGACCGGTGTAAAGAGAGGCGCGTGAACCCACGTCATCTTAAAGAAAACGTCAAGCTGCTTTTCAGATTATCATCAAAAACTGAAGTAATCACCGCTCCTTTTGGCACCAACGGACTTAACCTGCTCCACAAGAATATGTGTTATGTGACCACAGCTCTTCGTATGCATGAAGATCACATGACAGGTTTTGAAACGAGAAAGTATGGCAGATTTTTGGAGATAATCAATTCATGTGCGACCTCGTATCAACTGAATGTGTTAAATCAAACGCAGAGATGATGGTCTGGTCGGGGCATCTGTCCCATATGGAATGTATGAATTATTCCAGAGGTAATAGCAGGGCATTGTTGGTGCACTCATCTTCACAAAGACGCCCATCTCTGCATGTCCATATTTAATTCACCCCTTTCAGCTGCCTAACTGTACAGGCTGCTGATATAATGAGTCCCTCCAAAGAGATTAGTCGCCCTATCATCAACGCAGCTCCCTAATTTCTCTGCCTTTGTTGTGGTGCAGGCTGTACGAAATGGGATAAAGGGGCTTGGCCGGACACAGTGGGAGGAAGTGGCTTTTGTGTTGCTAGCAGGTGCAGTGGAATGACAGTTTTGGGATGTATGCTTGTATGCGTGCATGCATGGTTTGCATTTGTGTGTGTGTGTGCGTGCGCGCGCGTGTGTGTGTGTGTGTGTGTGTGTGTGCGCATGTGTGCGTGCATGTTCAGTTGTGCGTCTGGCCGGGCCAGGCCAGGAGGGTATGTGCTCCCTGAGTGCCGCTGAGATACACCAGGAACCTCTGGAGCTCGACTTGAACCCTCAATCACAGGGTTCCTCGGGGGTTTGCAGTAAATTCTTCAGGCGAATGGTTTTCTCTCCCCTTCCTCCTCCTCCTCCTCCTTCTTTTTTCTCTCTCTCTTTTTCTGCTCACATCTGGTGAACAGCGCTAGCACCCCTGTCATCTTTTACTGCGTTGAGGTCATTTCCACCCTATCGGTAAAGTGGAAACACATGATGTGCAGGGTTCGGCCTTAATGGGGTGGGGCTGGCATGGACCAGCACTGACACAGCTTTACAGCCAAGAGCTGCCAAAACAGCCTCTATGTGGAACGCCTCCGACTTCAAAATTAAAGACATTTGGAGTAAATAATGTTAGAACACGTATACTTACCCACTACACATGTGACTCCTATGATTACTTACTTTTTTTAAACATGTAGGGTGCTCAAATGTTTCTATGTAAAGGGTGTTTTCTGTGTCTGAAAAACATAATCATGTTTGGTCTGTAAGTCCGGAAAGACATGTTCCTTGTTTTGGATTTCCAAGTTGTATTTTCTCTAGTTAGAATTTCCTCCCCTCACTCACTTTTTCCCTCTTAATCACATTATTGATTCCGACGAGGGAGCCAGACAGAGTCGGGCACCGACTTTGGCAGACGCTCTAGGTGAAGGGTGTGTCCTCAACTTTAATTGGGATTCTCCTCTAGCAATAATGTGGATTTCCTCCATTCTCTGCCCCGCTGCGCCGCCATTCTTCCTTCAAAACGCCTCACACCACAGCTCGCAGTGTTTGTCATTCTCAGGAATCGGAGCTTGTGTCATTTGTGAAGACTCGGCTGCGCCATCCGACACGTTTTAGATGATTTCTTGACAGTGAATTATTAGTATCCGCTTTGTATGAATTAATTGTTCTGTCACGTTGACGACTACTTTTTTTTTTTCATGGCGAACGCCGAAATCCACCAGTCCTTTTCTGCTGTAATGTAATGAAAACCAGCACTCTGAAACATTTTGACACTCTCGGATAATTTATTGCAAAGGGATCTCAACAGTTTAAATGGAGTTTTACAGTCTCTCAACATGGATCTCGATGTGTCTCCGAGCAAATTCCAGTCACACTGTTGTTTCCATTTTGTGGTAGACAGAGCTGCAGTGTAAAAAGGGGTGGGCTGCAGTCAGTCAGTCAGTTACTGTCTGTGGGTAGACTACAGGCGGAGTGGCTGCCAGCAGCTGCTGCATGGATTTTTATTCCTGCTGTCCAAACAGGACTCCATCATAGACTGCAGCAGCACTCGTTATTGAGGGCACACACTCCAGTGCTGCATGCCTCTGTCCTCATTACCTCTGCAGCAGCTTAGCTCTCTGCCTTTGTTCTCTCTCTTGGCTTGAAACAGGAGAATATGGAGAGAAGTGCTGAGGCTGCAGTTAGCTCGGCTGCCCACAACTTCTGCCGCACAGGAAAAAACATAGAACAGACAACCACCACCCCCCTAAGCCCTCTTGTCTACATATTTCCACAGAGCCAACGCACAGGGGATGCTCTAGTTTGATTCATCATCCTGGCTCGGACGTAGGCTGCTACTTTGCTCGGGTGTCTTACATTCTGCTCCTCGTACTTTTCTTTGTTCCGCCGCCTGCCCCGCTTGCGTCGCTTTGTCTGACTTAAAGAATCCAATTCTTGGGTGTATTTGCGCGCTGGCCCACTGACCAAATGCCCTCATTGCCAAGCTGCTGCGTGAAAGGTCCCGCAGACTCGTTCGTCAGAGGCGTCAAACAGCAGTCGCGCAGAGTGGCTGGAGGGACAGTAAACTTTTATCGCACTAATAACCCACGGTCGCAGCTACCTTAATGGCTTAGGCAGCCATGCAAGGGGTTGCCTGGAGGTCAGGTTGAATTGCAGGACATAAATGGTAGATTCCAACCGGTAGAACAAATAAAGGAAGAAGAAAAAAGGAGGGGCATCTGAGGTGAGCAGAGGAGGGGTGGGGGGGAGAAAGTTGTTATTGGAAGAGCAGATAATCACTTAAATTGATTCGCAGTAAAAGGAAGCCATTGATTGGGCCGCTCTTTTATAACAAGGCAATCTTTGGCCTTTTAACCCTCTTTCCCACCCAGCTCTGCATGCTCGCAAACCTTGGACTCGGTCCGAGCATGCCGTCAAAGGCCACAACTCCTACACAAGTGACAAGCGAGTGAAAATATTTGACTTTGCCCAGCACTTGGTGAAAACATCGCTCTCAGAGAAGAAGTAGCAGAGGAAGGAGAAGAAGAAGACGAAGAAGAAGAAGAAGAAGTGTGTTAATGGAGTTCGAATCTAAACCTTTTTTTTTTCTCAGATTCCTCTCCCTTCTGGCCGAGGTGGACGTGTCTTGAGAGTGTTTGTTTTAGGTGAAGTCAGTGCTGGAACAGTATGTTGCGAACCGCAGGCCAGACTGTGGTTCTGCGGTTCAGTTCGACCTGAATGCAGACTGCTCTGTTTGTTTTGCTTCTCCGTTTCTCAGGGAGAAATTTCGACTCTGCCAAAGTCCTGCGCTCACACCCAAGGCACGCAAATAAAACCCCTTCACACAGAGAGAGAAGAAGAAGAAGAAGAAGAAAAAAAAATGTACCTGGGTGTAGCCGCTTACATCTGGTCCTCACCACCACCACCACCACCACCCCGGTGCAGCAGGGGTACACTGCCGTCTGTTGGTGTCTCTCATCTTGTAAAAGGGCTCTTTGGGAGATGAGATGGCATTTGATTGTTTCAGTGGCAGGATGTTTGTGTGTTTTGTTCCGAGCCTTTTCATAAATAGCAGTTTTTATGTCGCCGAGGTCAACTGGTTTTACTAGACTGGAGAGGCAAGTCCAGAGGCAAGGAGGCCTCCCCACCGCCATCTGGCAGCCATAAAAGGGGGAGCAGGAGGTTTTTTAGTGGGGGTTTATGGGATGGTAGGGTGAGACACTGAGGGGAGGAGAGACAAGAGTGGATGGTGGACTCTGGTTGCCCCCAAGTTGCAAAGCTTCCTCTGCAGTCTGAATGACAGGTCAGAAGTTCATTGCCTTCTTTTTCATCCTGCATCTGCCTTGTAAGGTAACGGAGGTGACGGCTGGTCAAGAGTTCGAGGGCAAAGGAGAAGACGTCTCCGTGAAGCTGTTACCACGGCTGTGAATAAAGATATATTCCGGGGGGGGGGGGGGGTGCGCTTTTTTTTGATTTAATGAGCTCACTGCGTTTAGAAAAAAAGTGTTGTTAAGGAGTGAGTGTGTGTCCCCGTGTTGTCAGCTTGCAGAAGATCAGACCTGAGTCTTACAGATGGTGCAGAATTATGTGGCTGCGTAAACACTGGTGATTCAATGGCTTGGTGTTGTTTGGGTATGCGTCACCCTTCTCAAAAGCGCCCTGCACACACCACAGAGTAACGAACAGTAAGTTGTTTTGTGCGACTACAGATCCAGCAGGCTTTCTCCGTTTTTTTTTTTTTACGGTCAGGTGGTGGCTTTATTTTGTTTGCGGCGCTAACGGCATTGTTAAGCTATGAAAATACTAGAGTTCGAGGCCAGCGTGATTCTCAGGGAGATTTTTTTTTTTTTTTTTTTTCGGTGATGAAGACGCCCCGGAGAGTCTTAGTTATGTTCCTCCTGGAAGGATTTCTTTCCCAGTTTTATAAGAGCCGTGGCTGGAGCTGTCTGGTCCATCTGAAGCTGGATGCTCGGCCTTATAGGTTTTCCAGAATGGGGTTATCATTGCAGAGAGGACTGGGCTGCTCTGCTGACTCTGGCACTGATACCTCCCATAGAGATTTCATCTTTTGTTATGCTGCAGCTGAGATGTGTTAACCCTTTAGCCCCTTCAAGATATATAAGTCGTCGACGGTTATGGAGCTGAAATCTCGTGAAAAACACCTCCATGTTGTCCGCATGCGCATACATTTGTTGTGCATCATTAAAAATACCAGTAAAAGTAAATGTGTTTGTCATATAAATTAGTCAAATCGACCCCGTTCTCTCGCCCAGACTTGGGTTGGGTTTTTCAGACCCTCTGCTCCTTCGCACAGTTTGTATATGAAGAGAGGAAAAGTGCTGACAGCAAAAGAATGAGAGCGTGTTTGGCAGGCACGCCCTTGTAGGTTTCTGTGTCACTCAACTCTAATAAATTTTTAATCGTTTCCTTGCTGTGGTATAGAGCTCAACATGGCTCTGCTCAGTCACACACTATTTAGGGGGCTTAGTTCAACTCGTAAATTAGAGGAATTGAAAGTGTAAGGTTGGGATTTTTAATCATCAAGGCAAAAAATAAAATAAAATCAGCTCTGATTTGTGCTACAGGGCTGTTTTCTCCAAGGTTCAAATTATAATCAGGGCTTTGCGGGGGTCTCGAGGAGAAAACTAACGTCACGGGTGGAGATAAATAAATAAATGATGGCCGAACGATTGTGCTTTCCGTGAGATGGGGGAGAAAGAGAGAGAGAGGTTGTAGCAACTACTGCCACATCCTGCTCCTCTCCTCGACGGTCCATGTGAGTGCTGGGCTGTGTTAACTCGAGTAGAAAAGCCCAGTTCTTTTTGAAAATGTGTTTCCAGAGAAGAACAGTTGACGCATCAAACGGTGCATTATTTGTAATTAAAATTATAGTTTTTACTTCCGCTAACTTTGTCCGTCGGTGTGTTTGTTGGTCGGTTTGTGAGCAGGATCACACAATAACTACTCAATGTGTTTCCACGAAACTCGGATGGAGGATGGGCCCACGTTAGACCCCATTCACTTTTGGTGTGGATCCACATAAAGGGACAGAACCAGGATTTTATTTCTCAGTAAAAATCTTTACGTATACAGGTGACTAAGAGTGAATACAAAAGGGGACTGTTTGGCCTAGACGGAGGTATGCACTCTCCTGAGTGCTAGCCTAGTTGGTAATATATTAGCAACCCCCACAGATGTATGACTTTACTGCTTTCATGGGAGTTCGGCTCGAACTCAAACCGCGGTTTTCACACTTTGCTAGTAAAACTTGAATCTGCAACAATTACACACAAAGCACGGCCTCTTGCTTGTTGTTATAGGTTGACTGGTACAGTTAAAACTCGGGCCATGTGTCTAGCACAGTGGAAAATCTGTCAGTGCTGCTTTCAGCCTCTAAAATGTGAGTATGAGTATGAAAAACTGAATATTAGGTGATTAAGAGTTTCTGATAGGTTTGATAGTGAGTAATCGAAACAGAAACCGTTGTCAGGATAATTGTTACGTAAAGGCCTAGTCTCCATGTTAGGCGGCAACACCAGAGGCAATTTAAATAGCAGCAGCTTCAGTGTCATTTCAAAGTCCTTATTGTTAGGTTCATTGAAGTGTCTCCAACAATTATCATGACAAAGGTATTAAATACACTTCTACGGCCAAGAACACCGATTGCACTTGACAAACTTTAAAGAAAGCATCAAAGGCACCTTCAAAAGCAGCCACAGTGAAAGACGTCAGCCCCGAGATTCCCTGAGAGCCTCTCGACATACCTCGGGCCTGTTTATTCGCACACATTTTGCGTCACGTCGGAGCGTTAAGCGCAGCGGTGACATAAAGCACAGGCCCCTTGATTGAGAGGCTGGAAACGAGGGACTCTGCTCTTGCTTTAGTGGTTCCATCCACTGCAGTGATTCAGGGGATAAAAATGTGGCCTGTGTCTCTTTAAGAGCGCTGGCCTGTCTGCAGAATGCATCAGTCCTGTGGAGCAGACACAGGCCAGCAGGAGGAGGGGGGCGGAGGGAGGAGCGTGGGGCTGTGCGGAGGGAGGAATGACGACAGGAGGGAACAGCCGCAGTCTGGGCTTCCAGCCTCCTGGCTAGACTGCTGAAAGTTATTATTGAGTTCCTGTGTAGGGCCTCCCCTCCCTGCGGCATACTCCTCTGTGCTCACTACGAGGTGGACGGGGAGTGCGGGGAGAGGCAAAGAGAAAAGTTGGCAGCGTCCCATGCCCCTTTGCAGTGACCTTACATGCAACAAATAAAGCATAATTTTGTTTGATTCTGTGTTTTTGCAAGGGTGAAGCCTCTGAAAAGCCTCGCAAGACTGAGAGCAACCGCACACCCTAACAGCCCTACAGCTGCTCGCCGGCAGCTGAAACTGCGGCCGAGCTCGCTGTTGTCTTAAGTTACAGTTTAGCAGACATGTCCCGTTTTCTCAGGAATGGCCTTAACTAGTCAAGACAAGAAGGTTGACGGTTCACCAATGAGAAAGCAGCCAACTTAAATCCTCTCCTGGCGTGCTAAGTGATGAGTATGATTCAAGGACAGGTGGTGGGAGGACGATGACGCCTTCAGTCTCCTTCAAATAACTTTACAGTTAATGGCGGCAATGAATTTTTTAAAAAAGTGTCCCATCTTATTAGAATGAAGACAAATAATCGTGAAGAGCTTCACCAGCAACAGAGGCTAGTTTGCATTTATTTTTTTATTTTTTTATGCCTTGCTCTGATTGATTAGTCTCTTGTAGGTTATCTTGTCGGCGTCCAACCTGCAGGTTTCAGAGATTTGCTCAGAAGGGCCACGGAGATTACATAGTTACACACATCATGCCCTCCTCTCGGGCCTGCGCCTGCCTGAAACGTTAATCCCTGGCCAGCCTTCCCCTTTAGCAGCTACATTAGGGCCACAAAGCGCCTGCGTCCTTCCAGCTTAGCCCACCAAGAGAGAGACAGACTTTTATGTAATGCTCTGTCCGGTGTATTTGTTCTGAACCTGCTGTTGCTTCAAGCGAGGCTCCCCCTGGTTAACAGTACCCAGCTGCTGCCCGTCCTACTGTACTATACTTGTCATGACTCTGGCCCGCAAGTGAAGCCTGAACTCATCCAGCACCTGAGGCTCGTCAGGTTTTCCTGCGCGTATCTTCCGCAGAATGTCACATATGTGCCCTGATTAATCCCAGCGTGTGTCTTCGTTCATGGTCAGTGCGATCATTCGGTTTTAAAGCCGTCTCGGGCAAGGTTTTTGCAGGAGAGCTGGGCGAGGGGGGGAAAACCCTGGCGCTGAAATGGGTATTTTGTGGAGTTCTGTTTGTTGAGTCAGAGCTTAGTTGGGCTCTACTGTTATGTGGTTGCCATGGAGAAAAACACAGGCTCTTGTGCAATAAAAATCATCCAGGAAAAGACATTTCCAAGAATTTTTCAGAGTCAAGAAACAGACGGCAAATTGCTGAATTCATGAGGTGCTGCGGTCCACCATGCAGCCGCCCCTTCTCAGCCCTCCATTTTAGAGCGCTCGTATTCATTTTATGGAAGCTGCCAGGCTCGAGCCCTCTCACCTAATTACTTCTGTAAGAAGATATGTTTTCCTATGAACGGAGGAGGGAAACAAAACCAGTGTTTAAGGCTGGAATGTGTGATCTTAGGAACGGATGTTGTGGGTGTTTTATCCCCTATTTCCCTTACAGACAATTCCTTGAACAAGTGGAAACAAGTGAAATGCTATTTGATCTCTGTCAAATATTACTGTACACACACACACACACACATACATACACACACACACACACACTCGCACTGTGAGGCCCTCGTACGTTTGAGTCACATTGTTGCTCTGCCAGAGAGGAACATTTTCTGAGGCAATAACTCCTGATGTACTTTTGAAAATGCGTCGACAGTTAATTGGTTGAGCACTTTCTCCCGGAGCTGTGATTCTATTCGCTTACGTCAAGGCTCCCTTATTGCACTTTAATACAAGATCTCTTTTTCTCATTGTTTCCTGTCTTTCTGAATGGATCCGACTATTCAAATAGTGCAACCTTCTAGCAGAAGAAAAAAAAAGAGCTCTCGCAGTGTAAAAGGAGGGCGGGGGGGGCAGCATACAAAGCTGTTCCTCCGCTTTCAAGCTTATAGGCTAAATTTGAAGTTCAAAGCTAATTAAGCAAAAAGGAATGTCTTCAAAGGCCACGTTGTGTGTCTGTAGCGTTAACTTAAATAGCATTTCATTGTTCGAATGGCTCCTGGAAAACAACAGCGGCGGAGCACAGATTAGGTTTTCTAACCTCGTGACCAGGTCGGCAGCATTTCAACAGAATGACCAGAATGGTATCTATAAATTTCAGCAGGATTTATTGCCTCGGTTCAACCAATTAGCTCCAGAGCCGTTCTCAGGACGTCGACTGCGTTGGTGAAATGACATCACATGGGACCCTGAGTGAGCGGTGACCCTAACTTCACCTCACCCTCTCACAGCTTTTATGACCCTCCCCCCTCCTCTAAACCCCGCCCCTGCCCCCGTCCTGTCCTCTCACACCTCTTAACCTCTGGAATTCATCCCATTTTCATCTTTCCAAATAAACCTGCCACCTGCCCTCCTCTTCAACCGTTGCTCAGGGTGGGTGGGGTGGGGGGGACGTGGACGTGGTGGCACAAACCGCAGCTCAGCTGACGGATGAGCTGCCTTGCCATTTTAAAAAGTGTCAAACCACTCGGTGGCTCTTTGGTGACACGTGGATGCTGATTGGTTTATGGCTGAGATTAGCTGTGTGTTACTGTGCTTGTTGTTGCTGCTCAAATTAGATTATTTAATGCACAATGTCTGCTGGAGATATTTCTATATATTTAGGCTGTAATATGAACTAGAAGCAGAGAGAGGGTCATTCTTGGAGCTGAAACAGTTAGAAAGATAACCAGGTAGTAATTAAAATAATCAATTGATCAGTTTTTTACACTGGAAAAAGAATGAATACAATGTGTATTTTGCTTGACAAGAGCTATTTTATACTATGTTTTGTCTTTATTTTATTTTATTAGAAGTGGTAATTTTTGATCAAATCTGCAAAAATAATCAGTTCGTCCTTGATTAGTTGTCAGCTATTTGGAAACACCAAATACTATTTTGACTGGTTGATTTTGATTTGTGTGATTCCAGCCAGTAAAATGAACATCATTAGGTTGTGAACAAAAGAAGACACTTGAGGACGCCATCTGATTTACATTTTTCTCCATTTATTTATTTTTTACATTTAATAGACCAAACAATGAAATGTATTCACTGAGATAAAATGTTATCGGGTCAAGTGTCTTTAGCGACGGTGGTTGTCTGTTTTATCCGCTCTCCTCAGTTGTCAACATGGAGGTCTGACTGTCCATCTGGCCTGTCAGTCTCTCAGACACTGGCGGTCTAGACCCTGACTGAGTCCAGACTGCTGTAACTAGCCATCCAGTTGCTCTCCCCTCCCTCCCTCGGTCTCCCAGGCCTCCTCCTGTGCTGCTGACTTCCTCGCCGTCTCTGCCTTTCCCCGTGAGGGAGGTGCCGGGGAGTCGCCCAGTACCAGGTACTGCGGGTGATATAATGGTCTGTGTATTTGGAGCTGTTACTGTTTGGGTTGTGGAGAGGTTATCCAGTGACATTTTAATCGTCTTTCGGCCTTCTTTGCCATGGCATTAGTATTAATCTGCAGGATTAAAACCCAGCCAGTCAGACACTGGTCTTGCTGTCTTGCTGTAGAGCAGAGGGGGAGCGTGCTAACAGCGAGAACGGCGGCGCACACTTCCCCGCAAACAGGCGGGGATGTGCTTATCAGCGACAAACCAAGGTTTTCAGTCTGGAGACATCAGAGCGTTGATGAAAGGATGATTTGTTAACACGTTCAGCTGTATTAGAGGGTGCAGAGCTGGTTCGAGGAGCCACAGATTTTCACATTTGTCTTTCATTACCCTGCTATCAGAAACCATGCAAACTCCAACGCTTTGATATCTTGTTTACAGACCTGAATCCTATTTTTCTCTTTTGTTTTCTGAAATTAGTTTCTTAAAGTGATTGTACGCGCCATGAGCTCTTTTCACCTTGTTAAAACAGGTGTGAAATGTCTCTTGAGGAGCTTTCTGAAGTCCAAAAAAGGACCTGATGATGAAACTCATTTTTCATTCATTTTATTAGTATTTTCTTTATTAAATGGGCTTTGTGGACTCAATTTCTAAGCTAATGTTAGCTCTTGTTGCCTCTCTGAGAGAGGTACTCGAGAACGTGCACAAAGTCACAACCTTTGGACTGTTGCGGAAAATCGGACCTTAGTCCTTCACAAAAAAAAATCCACAGTCAAGCAGCGTTAAACAACTTCAATAAAATTGTCCACAGACTTGTAAAGGCAACTGAGAGAGACGCTTTGTTGTCATTGTCAGAGATGTTCAATATATCTCAATACAGCTGATAAAAAGGGATTAATACATGTAAACTACTGCAACGTTTTGCATAGAGCCCCTTTAATGGATTCTTTTCTGAAGTCTTCAGTGACAATCGATTAATCAACTAGTCGTCGCAGCTCTGCTGTAGACTGTCGATCTCACCCTCGGCTGTTCTATTTTAATCTTACTTGTACACGTCCCTAAATAGCTCGATTACCCAAACCCTAGCTAAATCTTTTAATAGCGTCGGATATTTTGTCGTTATCGTATTTTGGAACTCAGTTTATTCCACTTTTGGCAAAAGCAAATATAAATGCTGCTTTCTGAGTAAATGCAGTTGCACACACCACCAAAGTAGACGTTTTTTTCTTACTGTCACGAAACAGCTCAGTTTGTTTTAAATCCCTCCTTTACATACCAAGAATTAGTATACAAATAAGGCCAAAATTGAAGATATTCTCATTAATCTCATCAAAGCCAACCGAGCGTGGTTGGCTTTATTTTTAGAAATCAATTCCTTGTTCCGTTACGGCAGCAAATAAACTGGCACCGCTGTCCAAGATTTAAGTTACTGAGTTAAAGCTGTGTTTACATTTTAGTTGAGAGGTGTCAATGTCGACATCGCTCGTCTTGATTTGAGCAGCAGCCATTTACCTGTTTTTTTTCTTATGGCCATATTAAACTAAACAAATCACAATTATATCCCAGATTCAAGCAAAGGTACAGTATAGATTGTCTAAATACACAGAGATGCATCAGCGGCAGAGAATTAGATGAGTGTCAGTGCGATGCCAGGGGATTAAGCTTGCATGGCAAAGATGGCGTTGGCACTGCTGTGCAACAGAGATCAAGTTCTGTGAAGGCACGCACACACACACAGAAGTCAGGTCGCAGCCACACACATATGCTGCACCACACGCTGTGTCAAATCGTTGCGATATTGATTGGTTTGTAGTTTTTTGAAAAAGACAGAGGAAGAACAGCTGGAACGCATTGAGATTTCCTCTTTTTTTAGGTGTGGGAAGTATCTGGAAGCCATTTCGGTCGCCGCTACAAAGACTTTCTCACAGCTGTCCTTTAATTCAAGTCAAGAGCACACAGACAATCCTGAATTACCACCGTGTATTCCAGTGGTGTTGCAGCTGAAACTGCCTGGTCAGAGCTCTTTCTTTAATCAGCGGATACTGTTCAACAAAGGGTGCAGGAAAAGAAGAAAAACAGTCATATTTACACGACTAAATATTTAATTTGTTTGGCTTTGAGCCTGCAGAAATCTCTCCACTTCATTACAGTGAGATGTTTTGTATGCAGAATCAACCAAAACCAAAGCCGTAATTGGCGCATAAATCTAATTTCCTCACAAATTCGCAGAAACTCTTTCTTCTTTTATTCATGATGTTCCTGAAAGTTGCATGAATTACGTTTCGAGTAAGAAATTCATTTTACCCTTCAGGAGCACTGAATTAAATTCCATAAACGTAGGTCAGCTCCAGTCTGTCTTTACTCTTTCTCCCTTTCCCTGTCTTTCTCGTTAACCTTCATCCCTTCCGGCCTCGTGGTTAGCGCTGCAGCTGCTCCGACATTATAAGTGTGCTAAATGTGAATAGAAGCATAAAGGCATTGTGTGTGTGTGTGTGTGT
Organism: Acanthopagrus latus; assembly: GCF_904848185.1. Lineage (NCBI taxonomy): Eukaryota > Metazoa > Chordata > Actinopteri > Spariformes > Sparidae > Acanthopagrus > Acanthopagrus latus. The sequence continues at coordinate 13,995,559 of NC_051044.1, forward strand.
GTGTGTGTGCTTGTGTGTGGTATGTCCCAGCAATGTGCAGGAGAATCCTGCCTTTTATTGGTTTGCAGACGCAGCCGCGTGTCTCTCCTCAGATCATGTGGCCTGATGTTTGATTCTCTTCTTCCAATAGTGCAGCAGGGGGGCTCAGACAACTATCTGCTGAATTTGGCGCTATGTGCGTCTATAAATACGCCCGTCACAGAGCACGTTTCATTTCCCAAGATAACTTTGCCTAACAACCATACCAAACATGCTCATGCTAATAATGTATAATCTGTGGTGGTATCTGTTTCGTGTCTTTTGGTCTCGGGTTTCCATGTCTGTTGAAATAACTTACGAGCCCTTTGTACTGTGAGGTCATCCTCCGAGAGACAGAGATGCAGAGAGAGAGAGAGAGAGAGAGAGAGAGAGAGAGAGAGAGAGAGAGAGAGAGATTTCAACTCCACTGTCAACATACTGTAAGAAAGGCAGGCGGGCGGGCAGGCATGTCTGTGTTGTTACGGTTGCCATGTTTGGACCTGAATCGGAATTCATTTTTCGCCGCCGAGCAGTAGTACAGTAATCTTCCTCTTTGTTTGCTCTCACCAGCGAGATGATCTTTTCATGCACTCGCCGGGAATTCGCTTCATTCAGGAACAGGTTTTTTCATGAACCTCGAAATGAAACATGTCATCAAGAGATTAAAGCAGAGTTCGGCGCGTCTTAATAGCTTTAATTCACATTTGAGCATGTTGTATTATTGTAGGCAGCGAGGTGAATTAAACACAACACAATAGTTGCACAGGTTCTCTGCAGGAAGAGTCCACTCTATCACGTCAGAACATTAAATTAAATGCTTGTGAAATCTGGAGCAGATAATATTAATATTAGCTCCACCTCAAACAAATACAACAAAATGCTTATTATACATTAGTTATGATAAAATAATGATGCAAAAGTATATTAATGTAGGCCACTGTCATGAAATTAGCACTTCTGCTTTTCAGGAAAGGGATGGGCTAAACAAGTTACATAGCACACCTTTAAATAAAGGACCAAAATATTTCACTCACGTCTGCTTAAATAACTCTATACTCGTCTACTCTAACAACTATTATAAACTAAGAAAGTGGAGGAGGATGAGGGACAGACTGCCTGCAATACATGAATTTCAAGAGTAGACAGTAATAGCAGGAATATAAGTGAGCGTGGCAGCGGTATGAGATTTTCACGGTTTGATAACCAATCTCAGAAAGTATCGGGGTTTCACAATGTCAGGGTCTCCAGTGTTACACAATAAATTGAAATGGCCCTTAAAGGAATGAAAGCGTAATGTGTTTTTTGTGGGTTAAACAAATGATTTCCTGACTAAACATATGATATATATACATATATTTAACACCACTAATATGGTAGAATACATATCAATACTGTTCATACCGTGGTCTACCTTAAAGACAGTATACTGCTGTGACATATACATATATGTTCAGTAGGAATTACCCTAACTGGTTCCACTGGGGTCACTGGATCTTGTGTAACTTTACTCCCAGCTCTCTTTATGAATGGTCGACAAACACTGCTCAAACACTTTGTTCTTCTACCTTGAAGCTATACGTGTCTAACCGTGCAGACCTGATGTGATATTTTCCACCTTTAGAGGTGGCAGCTTGTCCTGCATTTGCCCCAGACCTCATCGGGTCTCAATCCCAAAGACAATTAGGACAATCCAATAAGCTTTACTGTAATGCAACCTTATGCCAGGCCCAGCGGCTCTCTTTGTGTGTCCACACTGTCATGGCTCGGTACGTAAACAATATATCCTTCAAACTGGACACAACAGAGACAGAAGAAGTAGATGAATTAAGCTAAGATTTAGCGAGGGGAAATGGGAGCTTGTGCTGTATCTGTGTGGCACAGGGATGAAGTTTCAGGGATATTCTGGGCAGACACCAATAATTTTCCCCCAGCTGTTACGAGGTGACCGCAGGGCTTTATATAAATCAAGGGACTGTCGCACAATTTATGCAGTGAGAGTTGAATAGAGAGCTCAAGGCATCCCTGTGAATATCCACACCAAACTACAGGGATCAGATTACTCAAACTAGTATTCTCTCACTTCCAACTAAGGCTGTTACCCGAGTGAGCCATGCCAGTTGGTGTGCCCTTGAGTGAGACAGCGCCCCACTAAGCACATGTCGATCTGGGGATTACATTCAGGGGTTTAGGAGGGGAAAGGAGGCCGTAATCTGAGCCTGTTGTGTCTTGTTGCTGTGCACTTTTCTTAATGCCATGCTATCATGCAGCATGCGTTGGTATTGTATGACGGTTTCCCGAGGAAGTTCAGCTGGGGAAGCTATTTTTGTCCTGCAGGATGAGTGCCACCCCAGGTTTGATTCTCCGATGATTCCGCTTGAGGCTTTTTAGTGCCGCTAACGACGCTACAGGTTTTTGATTTGTGGTGGTGTTAGCAGCTAACACCTTGTGAAAAACCTGGAACATTTTTTGAGTCTTTTCAAGACGTCAAGAAGACACAAAAGTAGGCGAAGGTGAGGAATAGTTTTGGGAGAAAATCAATTCCACTGTCATTTCTGGACGATAAACATGAAGTTACATCCTGTTAGCTGGTTAGCTTAGCTTTGGGCCCACTCACTTGGGTATAAGGCCGCTTTTAGCCAAATAATTAAGTCAGTTTTTTCCTCCCTTCCACCAGCAAGTTAGGATTGTTGAAAAAACAACCTCCAAGCTAGCAACCTTCACTCTGAAAATGGAAAATAACCCCAAAACTAATATGGTCGCTAACGGTGTGAACATAACCAAGCTAGCCATTGTAATGCCAGGGCTTGCTTCTGCTTCTTAGCAGAAAGGCTGGAAAAGAGGGGAAACAACTAGCCTGGCTCTGTCCAGTGGGTAAGACTGTCCACGCATCTGCACCTTTAAATCTCCCTTCAACACATATCTTCGCAACTGAATACATAGACATTCATTTTCTAACCACTTTTGAACATTTAGAGCTAAAATTCTTACATATTGCACGTTTTAGCACATTCCCCAAAACGTCAAACTATCCCTTTAGTTTAAAGGAGAACGCTGCAACATTTCAGCCATGAGCTGACTCTTAGGTAATCAAGCTCAAGATAGTAAAGTTAAACTAAATCTGCATACCAGCAAATGGCAGCGCTGGTCCGGTCACAGACTCAATAAACAAATATTGTTGATTGGCTCCATGTTCAAGTGAAATAACAGTTCAATCCCCATCACGCTCCAGTTAGCATTATATTGACAAATTATACTTCAAGCAGGTCAAACACTCTGCTCCGAGAATAGAAATTGACATGTTTGCAATGTGTTGTGTTTCCCCCGTGATTATCCGCCATTGCCAGCATGAAAATAGCTGGGGCTTATCCCGGTATTACCATGCCATTATATGGCACTAATTAAAAAATAAAGCATTTCTGCTCTTGCCCAGCTGCTATTAGACCCTGTTTAGCCTACAGGTTTTCTTTGAAACGCTCCCTCATTACAGCGCCTGAAAGAAATATCATACAATAGCGAGTTGAAAAGGGCAATGCTTGAATGGAGTCTTAAAGGAGAGGCTGCACTTGGCCTTCAAGTATACATTCCTTCAGCTCAGTGCTTCCTCTGTGGTCCCGCTCCCCCGGCCCACCCCCCGCCCACTCAAGACTCAGTTCCCACAGGGGACTCGGCCAAAGCAAACTCCTCAGAGGAAGTCTCCCTCTCTCCCACCAGCGAGAGGGAGAGAGAGGGGGAGAGAGGGAGGGATGTCCTATCATCTGGCTCAGTGGGACCTGCTAGGCAGTAGGATGTGCGAGGAGGGTGTTATGACTCCGTGGCCATGCTATGTCTATGATGTGGTGGTGAGTTAAGCCCGTGCGGCTGCTCTCCTGTGAGGTCAGTGTCAGATTTAGCCAGCAGGTCCCTTGTGGTGTCTGGGAGTGTCTGTTTTCTGACTCTATTATGTCTAGTGCTCGTAGCCTTCCTGGAGCTGCAAACCTCAGGGTAGAAATAGTACCAGACAGGCAGACATCCTTTGTCGGGAAAACAACAGTCATGTCAGTAATTACAGAGTCTGATTACAGCAGGGCAGCAGTTCTTAGAAAACCACCGGCCTTGAGTCAGGCAGGTGAGGGGTCGAGTCACCATCGCTGAGCAGGACACTGTCGGCAGGAGGTCTGCTTTAAAAGAATTAACCCACAGTAGCAACAAGCAAATACCACGCTGTGTGTGCTTGAATGGGTGTGTTGCGTTATGTAGTTACAGGTTAAACAGGTAGAAAGATTTATGAGTCAGCGAGGGGGAGGGGAGAGTCCAGAAAAACACATAATGCACACCACCTGAAGCGAAAGCCAACAGTGTGAACAGGCAGGACAGAAATGAGGTGGTGGTTTAATAAACGTTTACTTTTGTCACAGATGAACTGGCTCCATCATACTTTAAGTCCTGTGTATTAATGTTATCAATGATTAATGTGAATAAATGCTTATCATATCTGCCTACAGCTAGAGTGCGTTATGAGCCATTGATCAAGTGTTTATAAGCTGCCTGTAAATGCTTAACAAAGGGGTTGAAAGCGAAGTGTTAGCAACTATCTGTATGTATCAATACGTATGAAAGATGCCAGAAAATGGTGAAAAATGTCGATGACTGTTTCAAAAACGCCAAGATGACATCCTCAACCAAAAGATATTCGATTAGCTACCAAAGATGAGTAAAGAAAGAAAAATATTCACATTTTAGAAGCTGGATTTAGAGAATTTTGACCTTTTAATTTTTTAATTTAAAACTACAACAAGAAACTTATATTTTGTTGATTTTGGAGTCCCCTGTGGAGAGTCCCCTGTCAAGATATAAAGTCAAAAAAATTTTAAAAATCTTTTTTTTTTAAGCTAGCTAACGTACTACTCACTGTAACTTTGCTGGGGAAAATGTAAACACTGGCTCCTTCAGTCCGCACACAGACCTAGAGGCTGGCGTTAAGAAAAACTAAATAGAAATAGTGGATCTTGTCGCTGATGGTCTTGTTTGCTTATGTAGGTCACAGAGAGGTAACAGTATGAAAGTGCGACTGTTTCATAGCCGGTTAAGAAACTCCTTGTAGTGGATTTAAAAATGGTTTCAAAACAGATTCATTGATCACCAAAGTAGTTGGCAATTGATTTGATAGTCAACAGCTATTTACTCCCCAATGAACACATTTAGAAGTGCTTTTCAGAGAGGAGACAAGCATGCAATCAGAAAAATGTAATAATATAACAACGGAAACTAATAAATGAAAGCATGAAAATGGAAAAATATAGATAAGCATCCAAATTTCACAGAGAACTAAAGATAAGGATGATCATTTCTGTCCTTAAAATGGCTATGAAGGAGAGGAGAAATGGGTCTTCGGACAGGTTTCCAAGATTGTCAATAAAGAGGGAAGATCGGGGGCAAAGTTTAACTGGGAGTGTGGAATGAAAAAGCAGCAGCCAGCAGATCTGACTGGTCTGAAGGCAGCCATTTTAGTTTCATAGTAAGAAAATTCCCAAGGTCGGCTTGTTTTATCTGTTCAACCATCCAAAACCCAGAAATATTCAAATTTATAGTGAAATTAAAAAAAGAAAAAACAGAGAAAAACAACAAATCCTGAAATGGGAAAAGCTTACACTCGAGCAATATCGACAATAAACACTAGTATTTTGTTCGATAATGATTTTAAAACTTTAGCATTATTTGCCAAGTTTTCTCTTTTATCTCAGATACTTCTGTGTGTGTCTGTGTGTGTTCAGGTATACAGTGCCAGACTTGACTAACACCTCCACCCTTCAGCACACTCTACCAGACACACACTCACTCCCACACACACGCACACACATATGTACGTCTACAGCCGCACCCACCCACCTCCCCAGGCGTCCCAACACCCACTCATTGCCGCGTGTGCAACACACACACACACACACACACACACACACACACACACACACACACACTTATGCAGCGTCTGGCCTCGTGTAGAAAAGCTGTGAGACGTGATTCATTACCAGCCGGGCTTCTCGCTTAATGCTAAATGAGGTTTGTCATTAATTTCCATCTTGAGGTGATTACAGCGAGCAGCGATTAACGTTTCACAACTACACGCAAACGCCGCTGGAGTGTTTTCCATTGAGGTTTTTCTGAAGGTAGACAGAGTAATCGTTTCTCCTGAGTCGTGCACGCAGACGAGGAGATGGGAGTGTTTGCCATTCCTGCAGGCAGAATGTCATAGTAGTGAGTAAGAGAGTAGCAGGCAGGTCTGTGCTGGCCTCCGCGCCTGCTCAGGTAAACATATCCTCCGTCTGACAAGTGCAGACCTGAGGGGCTGAGGAGGTTAGCTATCTCAACACATGGTCCTGCAGCTTGCAACACACACTCACACAGATACAATAGATGCAACCAGGGGCTCTGGAGATTCACTATTTAATGGCACTTAACATGCAGATGCTTTTTTTTTTTCTGAGCGCGGTCGCCCTCAGACAAATAAGACTCGGTAGCCCCGCATTAACATGCGCCTCTCCTTGGACACTTCAACTCAATCGTCTGTCAGAACTGAGTGCAATTACTTTAATTTGTCTCCGTCTCTGTCTCCCTATTGCAATATTTCTGTGGTTCAGGGAGTCGATCTGCTCCACCTGATGGCGCCTCTTCTGCCTGGCAGGGAGCAATGTAGCCCTGCTGGCTGCCAGCCAGACCAGCTTGAGTGTCTGCTCAGCTCAAAGCCCTGCACACCACACACACGCACATGCACACACACACACACACGCACTCACGCACACACACAATCATGTAGACATGCCAAGCTCAGACACTGAATGCTTACACAGATGCATCTTCTATCCTCCTCGTCTCCGTGTTCTTCTTTTTCTGTTTGTCTAATCCTCTTCCTCGCTGTGACTCTGCTGTGTAAAAGGTCACATCATGTTCTGACAAATCTGCACGTTGCTTCTGAATAACCGCATTTACAGTCATACAGTAGCATTTTTAGAAGCTGTGGGCTCTTGAAATATCCGCTGTACTCTATGATGTAATATCTGCACTTTATCTCTGCAAGGATCACGATGATTAACCGTCTATTCTCTCTGCGCTCCTCTCCTCAGTCTCCCAGCCCAGTCCCGGCCAAGAGGTCCAAATTCGACATATTACAATCTCCACCACCAGCTGACAAAGACAGGAAGCCCGACTGGTTACAATCGCTGTCAAAGTCTGCAAACAAGGTTTGTGTGTCCCCTGTGTGTGTTGCTAGTGTGAAACCGGATTTGCCGTTAAGCCCAAAGGTCAGAAAGGGTGACATAAAAGCTGCTGTCCTTTTGAATCATCACATTATCATCTATGAATGACCTTGTTAAATGAGGAGGGGTCCTTCGAGTGTGTTCGTCATGCCTGATTTAATGTTCACTGGTAGTTTACTGTGAATTTATCCAAGCTTGTTGTTCTGTTTGTTGTTCCAGGATCTGAAACAGGCCCAACTTAAACAGAGACCCTCGGCTTTCCGCCCCTGGTCTCCCAAAGCAGCAGAGAAAGAGAAACCAGCTACTCAGAATGAGGCGGAGAGGTGAGTCATCAGACGAGAGCTATGAGTGTTTCACTTTAAAAGAGACGATATGTGTTACGTTTTGCAATTAAATGCTTTAAACACACCTTTAATGCCTCTACAGGTCCTTTTCAAAGACTCAAAAGACTCTGGCAGCTCCCAATCTGACACTAACTCCCCCAGCCCAACCCGTCCATCCCAGGGACAGCCACGCTCCTAGCAGGGGACCGGCAGCCATTTCCAGGCCGCTGCAGGAACTGCAGAATGGAGACACACAACCTACAGCAAAACCGGCCCCCTCCAGCACCGCCAACCACCCCGATGATATGGACACAGATGGAGAGATTGACGTCGATGACTGTGATGATTGTGAGTGCCACCCATCAGCAGGAGTTTACAGTAATCCCGAGAAACAAATTGAATACTACAAGAGTCCGTTGACATAAGACACAGATTTTACAGTCACAATTTGGATTACACAGTGAGCCCCTGTGGAAATAAGCCATAGTGGAGCTGCTTCAGGGTGATTCCTGTGTAACTCCGCCACCTGGTGTTTAACGGAGGGAATACAGGAGAGGCGACGGTTGTCTGTAGATTTATGTTATGGAGACAATGAAAACATGTAAAATAAATAAATAATTTTAAAAAATGTGTTTAATTGTAGCATATCATTTTTTGTAACGTTTTGCAACAGGACATGTAGAAAAATATGTTGTAGTTTTGGTTTTATACATGCATACATACATATATACATATACATATATGGATGATTTATCACAGCGCAGCCCAACTTTTTAAAGTTAGCTACATAGAAAGATTGAGGGGTAGCTCAACCAATTTGAATAATAGAAATTATGATTAAAAATATACTAATTTTTAAATAATACATTTTATTTTAATGTAAGATAAACCTTTTGCAGTAGTTGGCTTCAGAGGCTAAAATAGCTAGCTAAGAGTAATGGATAAATCAGTTAGATCAGTTAGCTAAAACTAATGTAGGGCCTGTCAGTGGTTGAAATAGCTTAAAGTACTGATTAAACAGTTCACACAGCTAGCTAAAAGGTACGATTAAACAGTAGATGCAGTTAGGTGAAACTAATGTATCGACAATTGATATAGCTAGCAAAAAGTTAAAGATTAACAGTTAGCTAAAAACTAATGTATCAATAGTTAAATAGCTCTAAGTCACGTATCTACAGCTAAAAGTATTTGATAAAAATGGAAGCAGTTAGCTAAAGCTAATGTAGCAACAATTGAAATAGCTAGTTAAAAGCAAAGGATAAACAGTGAGTTATAACAAATGTATCAACAGTTTAAATAGTCAAACGTCTTGTTTATCAATGGATAAAAGTAAGACAGCTCAAACAGTTAGCTACAAGTAGCCTCATGGATAAACAGTCAAATAGCTAGCTAAAAGTAATGTATCAACAGTTGAAACGTCAGGGTCCTGGCTATCCAAATGTAGTGGGCTAGTAGGCTGACAGAGACATGGATCTGACCCAAATGTGAGTCTGTGTAACTGTATGAAGTGTTTAAATTGTGTGACAGGTGTTGATGAAGAGATACTTGAGTTCATTTGACAGGGTTGTGGTGGCACATTACATGAAAAAGAATGAGTGAAAATGAGACGAACGCACAAAATAGTTTAGTTTTCACAGTGTCTGTTTTTGCTAGTAATGCTAATAGCTTCATCATAATAACAGACAACCTTCGAGGAGCTCATAATTTGAAGATTAACACAACAGTACCTCTTGAAATCGCTGATGTTAAAACTGTCTCTCCCGCAGATCCAGTGCCACCTTCCTCCCTGGCTTCTCCTCCGTCAGCCTGCACCAGCGTGTCTCAGACTCTGACCCCTCAGAGCTCTGCCCGGCCACAGGAGGGACCCGCCTGGCTGTCAGGGACCGTCTACCCAGAGATGGACTCCCTGAGACAGTTGCTGTACGGGGGCATGGACACCAAAGAGGCCCGGGAAAAAGTCCTGCAGGAGATTGTCAGGATGAGAGTGAAGCAGGAGGAGAAGCTGGCAGCTGCCGTGCAAGCTAAACGCAGCCTTCAGCAGGTATCACATCCTGTTCTTGTGAAAAATACTATGTGATGTGGCTGAAATAACGTCAGACTGAACGAATATTAGTGTCCTGAACATGAAACGATTGTGATGGGTTTTTTTTGTTTTTTTTCTTATTTCACAGGAGCTGGAGTTTGTGAGGGTGGCTAAGAAAGGCCGTCTTCGTGAGGCCATCGAAGCCAAGCGCAACCTGCGAAAGGAGATTGAACGCCTTCGCGTGGATTGGGAGAGGAAGATGAGGGATGCAGAGGAGTCATGTGGGCGGCTGAAGAGAGAATTGGAGAGGGAGAGACAGCTGCGAGTTTGTGACAAAGGCTGTGAGGCTGAACGTCTGCGGGTCAAGTACTCGGCTCAGGTAAGATAAAACCACATTCATTTAAAAAACAGTCATATAATGTTTGTTTATATATATAAATTTTAAATCCTGCACATCATCTCTGCCACATCGATACTGACCGCTGTCTGTCCTGGGCTGTGTTGTGCAGATTGAGGAGCTGCATGTGCAGCTGCAGCAGGCGGAAGCTGATCGTGAGCAGCTGAGACAGGAGCTTCAGCAGGAGAGGGAAGCTCGGCAGTGCCTGGAGAGTGTTGTTAAAGACCTGCAAACTCAGCTGGCCATGCAGGCCGACAGCAGCCACCCCGGAGACCCCATGGACGCAAACACAGACGTACACAGACAGACGGCACAGCACACCAGTGGATCCTAAAGTTGCACATTCGAAACTGGAGAAAAAGGACTCAGTGGGAAAAGGAGCATGGTTAAGGACTTTGTTGCACCTCCTGTAAGCGAAACAGAAACTCAGCAAAATGCAAAAGTCAGTTTTTTTTGTAGAGGAAAAAAAATAATCTGTCATATATAATATGATACGATATAAATCCATATTATTATGACAATATATGAATTTTATGAAATGAACTGGAAAGTAGCATGATGTCTGAGCATGTTGTCGAGTGTGAAATTTAAAGAAAGACTTCTTCAGTGATGAAACACATCTCTCCAGTGACGTCAGAGCCCGCGGTTAGACACCTGATGCTGTCCAAGGATTTTATTTTGGTATAAGCTATTCTAAGATGTGCAAATATAGCCACATAACACTACTTGAATATGAAGGGAAGAAACATGTTGCGCCTGGTGAAACATGAGCAGATGATGAAACTCTTGGTGCCACAAAATATTGGTACACACAATGGTGTCGTTGCAGACCACTGGAAACAAGAGACACCAGTTTACCACTATTTACTTTTAATATCAGCTTGCTTTTTATAACTGTGTAGAGGATGTACTTTTTAAGAAATATTGCTTGCGCGGCACAGTTATTCCACAGGCAAGAAAAAAAAACAAAACATCCATATTACAAACATGTACGCATGTATACCAGCTTGTCTACCTTTTGTATTTTATAAACCTGAAGTATTGGAGGTTACAGGTGGGCTGCCTTCAGGTCCGCCACTGTTTTATGCTTAGATATTTTATGGAAGTGTTACTTTTTAATATTATCATGCAACTTTATTTGTTGTTTGAACGTTGTTTTCCAGTAATGTTTTTGCAACCAAACCATGTGATAAGATAAAATAAATAAGATAGCAAATAATCCTTCCCAGGTTAGTGCAGACGAGTCCACGAAAAGCCCTCCTAAAAGAAAAGAAAAAAACTTCGATAGCTGTCTGTTTTTGTTGAAAATGCGGTACTTCTGATTTTCTATTGAGTATTGTAAAATAATTTATATTCTATGATAATTTGCTGCCTCTCAAAACAAAGCATTCATTTTTAGTCACTGGTGTTTGGGCTCTTAAATCAACAAATGCTGTTTATATGAACAACATTTCTACATATATACAAAATATGGATATATATTTTTTTACTTTAAGAAAAAGGAATTGCACTTTTTAAAGAAAAGAACCTTGCATTGTGCATTGTACTCCCTGTTACATTTTTCAAAACACAAGTTGACATGAACTTTGAATTTAAACACACTTTCCCTCAACACCCTCTGATGTAAATACAGTGATATTGTATATAAGATATTTGTTGGTATGTTTGCTTGCTCCAGACTTAAATCGATTATGAATTATTGTTTTGTTTTTGTTTTTTGCTCTTACTTGAAACCAAAAAGAGACTATATTTGGATTTCCCTGAGTATCATTGCAATCACAGGGCATTTAGCAGAATGGATGGATGTTGGTCTAAACAAGGAGAGTGAAACCATCAAGTTTGGCACGCCAACAGAAATATTATGATTCATCCCTTGATTTTTGTTTATTTGAGAAGATCTTTATTATTTGATGAATTATAGAGTATATATTACACCACAGACCAAAAACTGAAACATGGATTTGAAAATCTCTGCACCTACAGCTCCCGTCGTCACATAGAGTAGAAGCAAAACCTTCTCGTGGTTTCAACCTTAGGTGCTCTCGTATATTTTAGACAAGAAACACTTTTATGTCTTATTGTTATGATACCCTCGCTCAGTATTTGTTGGGTACAGTGTAATAGCAATATCCATTTTGTTAGCTGATGCTGTTGTAGTTTTGGTTTGGAAGTGGGGGTTCACTTGCCTCTTGTTTCAATGTTTTCTTTTCCTTCGGAAAACTTGTATAATACCCATTAAAATCTAAATCAATCCTATGGCATTCTGAGAAGTGTTTTTATTTATCCATCATCCATGGAAACTGGGTGTGTTGGATTTCTTGGGATGGTTATGTTAGTGGGTCCATTACTTTTGGTCAAAATAAAATCTTTTAAAAACTATTGACATGAAACCAAATATTGACATTGAGGGTTCCCAGTAGGTGAATCCTAATAACTGTGCTTGTCCCTTGACTTTTCATCTAGTGCCACCATAAGATTAAAATTTGGTGGTATTTGATCAACTACCTGCAAATGTCTTCACATTCCCGTCAGCCCCAGCTTTACTTTGTGTTCAAGGCTTATTAGCATACTAACATGCTAAACTAAGTAATGAACATAGAAAACACAGGCTACCTGTTAAACATTGGGATGTTAGCATTTCATTGTGAGTATATTTGCACTTGGAAACGAGTGTGTAGTATAGACAATGTACTTTGTATTATCTGAGTAGTATTACCAGAGTAAATGTACCCTTAGCTGGGACAAATCCTCAACTGAAACGTATAAACTCAAGTCTATATAAAGCTTCTTCTGAAAATTGTTATCTTACATCCATGTTGGACATTGATCTGAAGCTCAATACTGGGGTTGTTGTGAAAATAGATTTCTAATGATTTATAAATATCGCAACTTCTGATCAACCCAATTTCAGGCTTGAATTAACAACTTCTAGCTGGTCTCACCCGCTTCCGTTTTAAGTCCAACCACTGCAGGTACGGATTGTAGATTAAATCTAAGGGACGTATACAGAAAATGTAATTGGTTGAACAGGTACAGACACAGATAATAGTGTACTCGCTCATCCTTAATTCTGATGTTATCATTTAGCTCAGAGCACTGCTGTGACAAAATGAAAAGCTCACAGAGAAGCTGGCATGGCTCTACACCTGTTGCTTGTTGCACAAAATGTTGTGATTGAAAAATACAGACGTTAATATTTTAAGAAATAATATACTGAATTAGCATGTACATCTTAAACAAACAAAAAACAACATAGAGGCCTATTAGTTACAACAGTTGTAATAACAGTTGAATAATATATAATATATATAAAATATTTATAAAAATACATTCACTTTAAATTGGTTAATTGCTTCCATTAGGTTGATGATGCCACAGGATTAAAGGGTAATTCCAACAGTTTTACACATCATAGTGTGATTACAGGTCTTTTGGAGAACTGCTATGAAAAAGTAGTATTAAACCTTTTGTGGCTCCAGAGGAGGCTACATGTAATCTGATAAATTGTCTTCAGTGATGTCACTTAGTGGGTGAGTTGCATTGTGGGTAATGTAGGCAGCATGTTTTGAAAAGGAAGATGACTGATGGAATGAAAAAGGCACTATCTCTATAAAAAATGTCAATAATGGGTCCAACAGTATTATAGGAGTGCAATGCTAGACCATTGGACTAAATTTTCAAAACCTGGTGCCTACATTACCCACAATGCAAATGTGAGTGAAATCACTGGGGGCAATTTGTTGGATCACAGCTTCCTTTGGAGCCACAAAAGGCTTTTCACTGCTTTATTCACATATGCGGTAGTACTCCCCAAGCCCTGTACACACACTGTATTATGTTAAATTGATGGAGTTACCCTTTAATTGTTTGGTCCTGAAGCATTTGCTGTGTTGCCAAAAAGCTTCTAAAAAAGTCAAGTTGTGTATATGGTGTGGAGAGCAGTTTGGCTTGTCACACCAGAGAAAGCCCAGGTGGCACCAGTAACATTCAAACGTCACTGTTGTGTCCCAGTGATTCAACCGTCTCTATTGTTTACACATGGTTTTCATACTGTAACATAACGTCTGCTGTAAAACTGGCCAGCTGAGTGATGAGCCTGACACACCTGGTATTTTGATTGTTGTTAGAAAGAATCACGGTTACCTTTTCCAGACGCCAGGTTTATAGACTCCACACAGGTGTTTCAAGTTATACCCTCTGATTAGATTTCTCCTCAGTCAGGTTGAAATCAGATGGAGCTGCTTCTGAAACAAAACTAACAGCAGAGTGTAAAAGGCAATAATGAAACAAAATACAGGAAATCTTTTATTTGAATAAGTGTCGGAAGAACAGCCTGTCATCACACAGTAGATAGCCTAAGTCATGGAGTTCATGCCTTCCAGCTCTCACCTTGTATTCAAGAGAGGAACCTTTTCTGTTGTATAAAGTTCGGAGTCCTTTGAGAATTTAGGACTTTGTGGTCTGACATTAGGGGCAGTACATGTTTTATTTTCCATTAATTGTTTCTGTTAGTTAATTACCATCAGCATTTCTTTTTTAATCTGTCAGGGCTGTCGTGAACAGTAGCCTTGTTGATGTTGAAATGAAATCATCTGAGTATGTTGGGCCTTTAAAGGCAGGTGTATTTATCATAAAGCACAGTTCAGACTCAAGGGAATTGGGGGGGGGAGTGCTTTACAGGACAGGGGCAGAGAAATACAGTAAATATCAGACATCGAGAAAATGGTTTGAGTTGTCTTCAAAAGACAGTAAATTAATCAGAAATGTATTTAGTGAAAAATCTAAAGAAATTGCATTTTAACAGCAAAAACGAAAGCAAGCAAACAACTCTTTACTTGGAAGTAACACTTTAAACAGTGTAGATCTCCATCTACCATAACAAACATACATTTACATACATTCATTGTATGTCACACAGTTTCCTCTAGGGGGAAATCACTGCACACAGTTGAATAATGGAAACTTCAAGCTTGTTAACAGCCAAATGCACCTGAGTCACAATAACCTTAAATCATGCTATGTCTGTGCAAAAGTCATTCTAATAAATCTCTTACAATTTCTATACCCTTCAATGATTAGCACTGCCATGGGTGCAGTTATTCATTTAGAATATCTGCACCCTTCCTATCCCAGTCTTTCCTCAGAGGCTTACTGGTTGCGTGAAAATCCCTCCATGAAAGCAAGGCTGAAGCCTTCCTCCAGGATTACAGCTTGAGGAAGATTTAGTGGCTGACACGTGTTGCACACTCTTCCTCTGCTAGGAGTCTTCCCTCAGAGTGAAAAATAAAAACAGAAGAACCTATGGCTGCTACACAGGATCACCGGACACAGGATGACGAGGACTGAGCCTTCAGGATGGGAATATTCTTCCCAGTGGACTTTATCTGGGAGAAGAGGACGTGCTGACACTACAATCTGCATGAGAGAAGCTGTGCTATAGACACACTTTAGGGGGCGGTGGGTTCACGTGACGTGAATGGGACAGGAGAGCTGGACTCAAATGTACAGCTCAGGGATGAACAGCACCCCGGCGATGGCGCCTCTGTCTCCAGGGCTGAGTGGCAGCCCACCACTCTCCTGCATGTCTCCCAAGAAGACCACCTTCCAGTCTCTAGGGTCTCTGTCAGCAGGGAGGTTCTCCCCCTCGCTTGCTAAGGCCTCCTTTCATCAGGAGAAACACGGCTCGAGTGCCATGAGTTCTCCCAGCCCGTCCATTATGAGCTCTCCAAAACTCTGGCAGAAAGCATCCATCTCCAGGCTGGCAGAGGAGTTTTTCTGGATCGGTGGCAGTGTGGTCGCACAGCCAAAATGGAGGCTGGGTCAGATAGGTGAGATTCACAATTGAATTCACATTGAATATTATCTCTGTCTGACACTCAAATTACTGCAAAATATCAACAGGTTGTTTAGCAGAAGTGCCTTCAGAGTGGACACACGTGACATAAACATGATATTTTAAAGCCAGGACATCCTTAACCATCACATTGTCTTCTCCTCTAAGATGTGTGAATACTCAACACGGCAGAGTAGAGCTGCAGGGAAGCCTGTGAGTAGATAACGGGCATATGGACACCAGACAATCCTTTAGGATTAGCCTGAACAGTGTGCCAGGTTGCGTCACATGTTTTTGAGCTTCAGATTACAAACAAAGGTTAGCGCAGCACACAAAACAATCACACCACGTCTCCATGACCCCAATCATACAAAAAACATAGTTAGATCTGCAGTTCAAGGACAAGCACTGTGTACATGTAGTTTTAAAAAGTCAAAATCAGAGAAAATTGCAGGAAAAATAGTTCAAATAACTGTGAGGCAGCTGCTGCTCGACTGGGTCTGTTTTCATGGTCCAAGATCTTGTCATGAATGTGTGTCTTGTCCTTTGTTCACCTCTCATCATTAACACACATTCAGCTACTTAAATCCCTGTGTGACGCAGACTATAATCTCATAAACAAAGTGCTTGATGGTAAACCTCTACTTGTCTTGGCTGCTTCAGGGATTCCTTTGGTGTTGTCACAATGTCTCCCTGTTAATAATCAACCCATGCACTGCTGCATTTCATACATGGTTTATGCTTGAGTCACCTGTAACGACTCCATTACAAAATAAAGACAAGGAAATGGCATTAAAAACAATCATATTATGGAAGATAATTTGTTAGACAACTTAAGATAGGTAAAATAAACAGTTGCACATACACCCAAATGACTCAGCTAATAGAGAGCGACAGCCACCTGACTTCTGATACATAATGGTCCCCCTTGTGCTCTCCTGCAGTGGAGAGGTGCATGTGCACCATGCAGGCCGGCACTCAGATGAGCAAGCTGAAGGGGAAGAAGAAAGGACTGGTCCGATTCTTTTACCTGGACGAGCACAAGTCCTGCATCCGGTGGCGACCCTCCAGGAAGCACGACAAGGCCAAAAGTGAGCCACTCAGTATTGTTAATTTTGTATTTTTCAGCACTGATTACATGGCAAGAAGGTATATACTTTACAACCATCATTAATCATTAAAAAAATACTGGACTTCCTTTATGTTCCTTCGTTTAAGTGAGCTAATACATAGGTCTGTTGTTATCTTTTCTAATTAAACATTTATGAGAGTATACCTGAAGTCCAAAGAGCACCTGTGTGTGTGATCTTTTGGGTGTTTGTTCACTTTGATTCATATGGGGTCAGACGGGTTGCTGACATGGTTTGACTGAGTAAAAAATAAGCAAGTTACATTGAGGAAGTGTTTGTGTCACTGGTTAAGATGCTGTTTTAAGACCATCATTTCTTTCTGTTACACCAAGAACTTTTATCGGTTGTGACGAGCCATAGTATCTGACGCTGAAATGAGCTAAATTTCTAATAAAATGAATTAAATCACTCGTTTTTTTCAAGGCTAACTTGACTTCCACATGTTTAAAATCCATCATAAAAATTGAGAGCAATAACCTCTGATTAAATATTTTGTCAATTTTAAATAACCGTACGAAAATGTGCAAACATCAATATTTAAAGCTATTAAGTGACAGATAATTTAGCATGTAAGCAAAGGCAAATTAAAGTAGGCCTGGTAGTTCAGCACAAATAGGGTATATAGACAGTCACTGGCACCAGTGATCCAACAAACCCTCACCATATTTCTTTATCATCTGTTTCAGTAACTATTGATTCCATCCATGAAGTCTGCGAGGGCAAAAAGTCTGAGATGTTCAGGCGGTATGCAGACAACCGCTTCGACCCAAACTGCTGCTTCAGTATTTACTACGGGGAGCGGGTGAAGTCCCTAGACCTGGTCTCCACCAACGCAGAGGAGACCCGCACCTGGATCACTGGGCTGAAATACCTCATGGCTGGTATCAGTGATGAAGATAGTTTGGCGCGGAGGCAGCGCACCCGTGATCAATATCCTTTATCCAGCCGCTCTCACACATCACTGCACATCAGGTTTATTTAAAGTGGAGGTTAACACATCCGCCTGAGACTTATCTGATGGATCAACACACTTCAAGTGACCTGACCATTATCCTCATAGTTTCTTCCTTAACCGCAGTCTCATGTGGTTACAGCAGACTTTCTCCGAGGCAGACAAAAACGGAGACGGCACCTTAAGCATTGGAGAGGTTCACCAGCTGCTCCACAAACTCAATGTGAATTTACCCAAGCAGAAAGTCAGGCAGATGTTTCAAGTAAGACTTTAATCCTCAGAGGTTAATTAAACAAGCTACCACTAATTTAATGAGCATGGCCCATGGTCAAAACAACCCTTTGTACTTTTGTGTCTTTGGTATTCTAATATCACTGATATCTCTTTACTGGAAATTCTGCCTGAGTCAGTTGTGACTGCTGTACAGGGTTGCAAAATATAACTATAAAATATAGTTACAAAATATAAGCTATGATGATTTCACTTGCGGGATGATTGATGGATACTTTAGTACATAATAAGACATGCTAACAGCTCTGTGAAGCTGCTGTTAGCACAGTTATGTGTTATGTGCTAAATGCTAAATGTGCTTAACGTGATAACATGCTCACAATGGTAGGGTAAAATGGTGTTTGGCAGGTAAAATGTTTACCCCGGTGTCTGTCATTGTGAAGCATATAAGCATGTTCCTGTGCGCTAACTGGCATAAAAACTCAAAAGTACCACTGAGGCTGTCATTAGTTTTGCAGGTAATTGGTTTAAAACTCTATCCAAATGCTACACATAAATTCTAACTTGTGGCAACAGCAAAAGCTATGAGGTTAGGGTGAAGAAAAGATCAAGTTTTGGCTTAGCATACCACCACAAACACGGCCGTTTTATCCTGGCAACTGGTTCGAGAGTTTGGTTCACTACAAACAGAAGTTTAGACCAGATGGTGGTGCTCATAAAAGTCACCTAAGTTATAACATTTAATGCTGAGGAGAACATAAATGAGTGTGCCAAATTGTATGGCAATCTATCCAGTAGTTGTTGAGACATTACACTCAAACCACAAGTCTGTTGAATTAATCCTCTGGGAACCATGAATGTACAGTCACAATTAATACAACTCTTGTTGAGATATTTTAGTCTGCGCCAAAGTGGTAGACCTACTGACATTGCCTTCACAGCCACACTGCCAGTAAGACTAAAACTAAATAAATAGGTTTATAGATGGCAACCAAGACAAAATCTGAAAGCATCAGCATGAGAGGACTACAGTTACATGATTTGCATTCATGATGCAGGCAGTCTGGCAACAGAAAGAAAATGGCCTGAAAATGTGAAAAAAAAAGGTTAAAGGGGTTAACTTCCTTTTCCTTTCAGAGGTATAAAGTGTATGTAATCTTCTCATCATCTCAGTCAGAGAAGCAGACAGACAAAAGCATGGAGACAGTAGACAAATATGTATATACAGTATGTTGGCAGGAGAGTGCCACAGGAAGGCCATATGGCCACTGCTGAACAGATGGCTTTAGTCGCACTGCAATTTCGCTTTAGTTCAGTAGCTCACTGTCCTCCCCTCCTGATGCCGATAGTCTCTGTGACCGAGCTCCATCATGTTTGATGGTGCAAGATACGTCCTTCAGATGGGAGTATGGGGCATATTTTCTTTGGCGGGGTGGTTATCTCTAATCACACACACACTGCCAGAGTTATTTCTTGCTCATAAGATACTTTCGTTGTTATCTGTAGGATGCAGACACAGATGAGAACCAGGGCTCTCTGGGCTTTGAAGAATTCTGCACGTTCTACAAGATGATTTCCACTCGCAGAGACCTCTATCTGATAATGATCTCCTACAGCAACCAGAAGGAAGTCATGGATCTTCACGACCTTGCACGCTTTCTGGAAAATGAACAGAAGGTACAAGAAAATGTCAAAAAGATTAATGCCGATCTTTCACGTTGGGTGGAAACAGGCCCATATTGTGTGCATACAACTTTAAAGTTATTTTACTCGAGATTTTCATTCCATCAAAAACCTCCGCTATTCATTGTTAAACAACTTTACAATAGTTGTATTGTATAAAAATACATACATGTCTCTTCCTACATTTAAATATTGATATCAGCTTCGCTGTTGAAAAGAATGAAGATGAAAATAAGCCAGTTGATGAATTAAGGGTTGTTTTTGACCAAGTCAAGTTATTGATCAACTGAACGGTTGAAAGACGAACCAAGAATGGTTTTGGTGAGTTGAATTTCCTCCCTGTCAAGTGCGTTTTATGATGATAAAATGACTGTTTCTGCAAATGTAGTCTGTTGGCTTTGGCGTGAGCAGTCGCAGCAGTTTCTGGTCAAACTGAAAGAATATTATGTCTTAACAAAGGGATCTATTGCTATGGAGTTCATTCCAATTATCTTGTCAGATACTTGATGTCTGTTATGGTGACTCAGTGTGAGCCTGGCATGAACATCACTTTAGGTGGATGTACTTGAAAAGTCTGCAGTTGCCCGCAGGGGTTATGTTGAAGCCTGTTTGTGCTAAACATTGGACCAATCTTTCAAAAAATAGTTGTACCGAATAGTCACTGAGAGATAATAAAATGGGAAAATAAGGTTGGTATTGCTGCTCATTCATTCGTTCAACTAGTAAAACATGTGTAAAATATTATCGCTTAAACCGAAAATCTAATTCCTGATGCTTCTTTTTTATTTGCAGATGCGAGGTCTCGCCAAAGAATATCTAGCTGACATAGTGGCCAAGTTTGAGCCATGTCCTTTGAACCTGCAGCGTATGGTTCTGGGTATTGATGGTATGGAAAACGTATTTAACAGTGCATCCGTATCATCACATAGAGTCTAGACATGACATCAACATCCGAACAACACACCTGGTCTGACATCTTTTTCCCTTCAGGGTTCACCAACTTCATGAGGAGTCCCGCAGGTGACATCTTCAACCCCGAGCACAACCAGGTGAGCCAGGACATGACGCAGCCTCTGAATAATTACTTCATCGCCACGTCGCACAACACCTACCTGACAGGAGACCAGCTGCTCTCTCAGTCTAGAGTGGAAATGTACGCCTACGTTCTGCAGGCAGGCTGTCGCTGTGTGGAGGGTGAGAGCCTGCGCAACCAGAACTTCAGCTCCCCTCACTGTGATTGCATGAGATTAGACACAAGGTGACTCACTCACCTTTCACTCTTTTGTTCTCAGTGGACTGCTGGGACGGGCCTGACGGCGAGCCCATTATTCATCACGGCTACACCTTGACATCCAAAATCCTCTTCAAAGACGTTGTTGAAACAATTAACAAATATGCCTTCACAAAATCACAGTAAGTGCTCCCGGTACTGATGTGTTTTTTATCAGGCTCTCACAGTAAAAAAAAACAAAAAAACATCCCACCTGTTTGTCAAACTGGCTGTGGGACTTCAACATCCCCCCTCCTGCAGGTACCCAGTGATCTTGTCCATAGAGAACCACTGCACTGTGCCTCAGCAGAAGAAGATGGCCGAGTATTTGAAAGAGGTGCTCCAGGACAAACTGAATCTGTCCGGCATCAACACACAGGAGTGCAAGAAGCTGCCCTCACCCGAGATGCTGAAGGGGAAGGTTTTAGTCAAGGTTAAGATGCTTTTTTAATTTTTTTTTTAGAAACATGTTCTTCCAGACAAAGTACTGATCCTTAGCACAGAAAACATACATGTACCTGTAATACTCAGCTCTTAATTCTAACTTTACAGGGGAAAAAGCTGCCAGCAAACCTTGATCCTGAAGCAGAGGAGGGCGATGTGTCTGATGAAGACACTGGTGATGAAGAAGATGAGGAAGACGATGACGATGATGATGATGATACCGCACAGGCAAATTGATTCGATAGATAGACAGATGGATAGATGGATAGATGGATAGATGAGCATAATTGTGTGTTGTGTTTGACTGTTTTAGGATGGGAATGGCCTAACTTCTGCCAATCCAACCAAAAAGAAGAGGCGCTTCGGCAGATCTATCATAAGGAGCTTCAAACGAAAGGTCAGCCCTTTGCTTATTTCCTTCAGAACGATGGCACATAAAGCATTTTACAGGAAAGACAGGTTGTGTAAAAGAAATAAAAGTGAAAAGGTGACTGCTGTTTTTTTTTTTTCAGAGGAAAAAGAGAATCAGAGTGAAAAATAAGGCGGCATCTGACGGAGAGTCGGACGTCAGCAGCAGCAGAGAAAGGACTCAAATTGTTTACCATCCTAAGTAAGGATGAGAGTTTAAGTTAGCAGTTTTAACCATTTAATACTCTTTGATTCAGTGGTTAAATTTGTGCTCTGTGTCTGCGACTCTCCCTTCAGGAAGAGGAAAACAATGCGGTTATCCCGCGCTCTATCAGACCTGGTCAAGTACACAAAATCTGTCCGAGTGCACGATATAGAAACACAAGGTAAAGTCAACATCAAGCATGAAATCACGGCATACTTTTATTGCATGCATAATCTTATGGTTTGTATTATCACACGGTGGCCATCACGCTAAGGGTGCAATCCAAAGTCAAGTCCTACATACGTGACTTGACTAATCAAACCGTTTAAGCTAGCAAGTGGTTCCATGCTAACATTGGGTGATGGGCCATCAAATACGTTGTTTACCCCCATATGTTTACCGTCCATCATCTTTTTGTAATCAACCGATAAGCAGTTGAATGATAAGGATTTCATGGATTTATATGACTTGGAACACCAAAGCATAACTTTATCCCAGCTATCGAATTTCCCACTGAGGGTGACATCAGAGAAAAATGGCCGCCAATTTTCATCTATGGATGTCTGATGTTTTAAATTTCTGTCTGGTAGCATTAACGAACAGCTGGCAGGTGTCCTCCCTCAACGAGACTGTCATGAACCAGATCTTACAGCTGAAGCCGGCTGACTTGGTCCGTTTCAACCAGCGCCAACTTCTGAGAGTCTACCCATCGAACTACAGAGTGGACTCCAGCAACTTCAACCCACAGCCTTACTGGAACACAGGATGTCATATGGGTAAGGCTGCAGTACTATCTACTTGCAGTCTTTGGTTTAGGCCGCAGCTTTTCATTTTTGTTTGTATGTTGACACTGTGTTCCAGTTGCTCTGAATTATCAAACTGAGGGTCGTATGCTTGAACTGAACCGAGCCAAGTTCTCAGCCAACGGAAACTGTGGATATGTTCTGAAGCCCAAGTACATGCGTAAAGGTATGTCTGTGTAGAGTTAAACCCTAACCCTAACCCTGTAAATGATTCATACCGACCAAAGGTTTTAGAATCGGCGTGGCAGTGTTATCCTTCAGGGTAATGTCGAGTGTCAATGTTATGTCCAAGAAAAGTGCTTGTGTTTGTCTGACAACAATAAAGGTCCGTTTTCTTACCAGAAACACAAGTCTTGCTCAAGAAGGCTTGCTCTAAAATATTGCCAAGTCAGCTGTTACAGTTGTTGCCTCATCTAGATTTTGTGAAATATTCAGCCATGACTTTGGAAATAGATTATATCTGGCAGTTCCTCCAGGTAAATGCCAAACTCTTCTCTCCGACTCTGACTCACTTTTCCACTGTCATCTTCATGCAGCAACTTAACTCTTGTGAGATTTCAGGCCCAAACTTCTCCTTGAGCAGGATTTGGTTCTGTAATGTTGTAAGACAGACAGACAGACAGACAGAATAACAACCTCATCCTGTTGGTGGCAAAAACAAGCATTTTTAGTGGACGTCAGAGTTGCCCCAAAGAGTTACATTGCAGTCATTATAGCTAACAGGATCTACAGGACGAATTCCAAAACCTTTGTTAAGTATGTATCATTTTTACACCTTAACATCATTATATACAGTAGGTCCCAGGTTTAAAAAATACCAGAATCCCCCTTAAATAGTAGCAGTCCCTCTACAAAAGGTGAGTCACATTTTTGTTTTTTTCTCAGCTGCCTTTAATCCGACGCTGGACGATCCTCTACCAGGACACAGAAAGACTCAGTTAGTGCTGAAGATCATCAGTGGACAGCAGCTCCCCAAACCAAAAGACTCCATGTTTGGGGACAGAGGCGAGGTGAGGTCAACATAATGCAGACCACTAGTACATTACCATATTACAATACACGTGACTCATCAATAAATGCTATTTTTGCTCATGTTTTTCTGCTTCCAGATTATCGATCCCTTTGTTAAGGTCGAGATAATCGGTCTACCCATTGACTGCTCCGAGCAGCAGACCAGAGTGGTGGACGATAATGGTACGTGTGCAAAATTCATATTGCAAGACAAAATCTCGACACAACCGGCCGACTGTCTGTAAATCATCCTCTCATGTCACTCAGGTTTCAACCCAATGTGGGAGGAGACGCTTGTCTTCAATATTCAAATGCCGCAGATCGCACTGGTGCGTTTCGAAGTGTGGGATCACGATCCTATTGGACGAGATTTCATTGGACAGAGGACTGTCGCTTTCACCAGTATGATGCCAGGTAGTTTACATGATATGCAAACCCTGTGTGTGAGAGTTTTTTTCAAAATATCTCAACAAAGTAACAACTTTACAGGACGTTCCTGCAACCAGCCAAGAAACTGTCCCACACGTAACCCTTCATAAAAGCAAAACTTCTTGTTTGTATGACTTGGTTTTTGTATGGATCAAACAAGGCGCAAGGGGTTTTTAGCCAAATTCTTGCAAGAAGCAAATAAACATTCACAAAATGACAAACTATTCCACTACAAATGAAATTGAGGTTGACAAGTTTTTTATGCAAAATATGCAGGTTATCGGCATGTCTACCTGGAGGGGATGGCGGCGTCGTCCATCTTTGTTCATGTTGCTATCAATGACATCACAGGAAAGGTAAGTTACTCTACATTAACTCACAAATCGAATTTTAGCTTCAACTCTATTTTAAAACCTTTTTCTGTCCTTTGTCACACAGATTAAACCTGCAAATGCAGTGCATGCAGCCAGAATACACATCCAAAAAGCTGCCAAGAAGCATATAAAGGGTCAACAAAGGCAGCCTTCTTTAGACTTCTCTGTCATGTCCTCAGAGGACGGACGTTCTCTGTACTTCCGCAAGGATCTGGATGCCATTTCTCAGGACAGCAAGAATGGGGAAATGTATCCTCTGGTACAAGGGCCTGCAGCCAAGGCTGCCTGCCACAAAGGGGCCATGAGTGAGCCAGTGAGGCGAGCTCACAGAGTTAAAATTCATGAACCACCAGAGATGAAGAGAGGGTTCTTCAGCCGGATGTCCTCCACTGACTCCAACCACACGGGGCCTGCTCCCTATGTGACAGCAGATAGCTTTGACCTTGAGACACCCCCCCAGGCTTCTTGTCTCGATGGTCCTGACAGCCAAAATCCAATTGAAGAAGAGGTGGAGAGTGAACCACCAGAGTCACCAGAGTCAAAGTGTGCGGAGCAGGAGACAGTTCAGACACTTGAACCAGAGCAGCCTGAACAATCAGAGGAATTAAAGAAAGAACCACAGCTGGGCAAGGATGTTACTATTGAGGAATTACCAAAAGAATCAGACAAGGCTGTTACCGCTGAACCTGAGCAGCCACCGGAAACTCAGACAGATCCCCTTCCTCAGCCTCAGCCTGTGCCACATCCTGTGATCCAGCATGAAGCCAAATCCTCCCCACTTATCCCTCCATCATCCCCTCCTAGGGTGAGACGGACCTTGCAGGCTCCAGCCAGCCCCCGACCATCCACACCGATGCGAACAAAGGCCCGCTCACGCAGCTGCCCTCGAAAGCAGACTACCTCTCCCGAGACCCCCATGGTGAACCGCAAGCCTGTTTTCCGTCGACAGACACAGAACTACGGCAGCTACAGAGGACAGGTGAGGCCCATACCCAACGGCCTCTGCCTGTCTGACAGCACCTCCAGCAGCAGCGTTAGCAGCACTGACAGCCTGGAGTTTGTGCCCTCCTGCGTAGCAGGCGGGGAAGAGCAACATGAGGGAACCCTGCAGAGGGAGATGAAGGCACTTTTTGACCAGAAGATTAGAGAGATACGATGTAAATCGCCACTTTTTCTAAACGGTAAGTCATAGATCTTTAACATTTGTGAAAGACAAAGGACAAGAGGTTGTATTTAATCATGACTGTTGTGTTTTTCTTTTTTAGACCACAGCTCAGATTTTTGACTCCAGAGACAACAGCATGCATCAGAAGAGGAAGAAAAATAGAACCGCAGAAGATGAACAGGAGGACATCACACAGAATTACATAATTAGACAGTTTATTATTGTTTATTATTATTGTTATTATCTTAGGCCTGCAGTAATGTTTACAATTAACAGTTTTTATGCATGAAATAGTTTTTAAAAAGAAATAATTGAAATCATGTGAAGCCATTGCCAACTGTACAAAACAGCATGATGCAAAGAAACCGTAAACAAAGAAAAAACAAAGTATATGAGCACCGTGTGTTAGTCAACACTAATCGAGTTAATAATTATTTTTTAAAATATTTTAACTATGTTTGCTTTTTCATTGAAACTGTAGCATTCATACTGGAGAATCAATAAATTGATTATTTTAATAAAATGTGAGTTTCTTTATTCATTCAACATTTTCATCTTTACAAGTAAGTTCAGAACCTAGAGGTGAGTTAATTTTTCTGTCAAATATTAGAGCAAATCCTGAAACAACTATCCAACAAAAAGAAAAAACAATTATAAAGAATAACAGGTTTGTTAAAATTGCATGTTTCCAGGGTGTTTCTATGCTTTTTCTTTATCTTTGTCTACATTTTCCTGAGGTTTGTTTGGATTATTGGTCCTCAAGCGCAGACTCAGTTCTTCAGTCAGGACGGTGCAGCAGGACTTCTGTGCGAAGGAAATACAAATATAAACAGTAGCGAAACAAATCAATTCATGAAGCTGTTGATGAATTAAATCCCCATGGGGCAGGCTGTTCAAAGCAGGCTGTAGTGATAGAGGTGATGTGTGAATGCACAAACCTTCTGCTCGGCCGCACTTCTGCGGCTCTTGGAGGTGAGCTCCAGGACGGCCAGCAGCGCTCCCAGCCCCAGGCCCAGGGAGAGAATCAGAAACATCCCCTTGAGGCTGTGTGGCTGCATAGCTGAAAACTTGGCCTTGTCTGCCATGCAGCTGCTGGCCCACCACTTGCTCCGCAGGTAAGCCAGCTCCCCTGCCTCGCTCAGCTGCAGGATTGCCACGCTGAGGTTCTTTATGAGGGGTGAGCCTTGAGGAAAATGATGAATGTTAATAATGCTATTTTTGATTTTATATGTAAAATGTCTTTATCAAAATGAGTAGCCTCACCGAGGGAGGCAGCAATGCTGTATCCCCTCATGCCAACGACTTCATGAGCTCTGACCAGTTCACAGTGACGAGCCACTGCCAGGTCCAAAGAAACAGACTCGCCGATAAAGGCAAAGTTCCCCTCTTTTGCACGCCGGACCCCCTCGTCCATAGATGACACAAAACTTCTCGTTCTTTCCATGTGTTCATAGATTCTGCGGTACACTGGATTGTTGGAATTCTGGATGAAGGAAAAACAGATTTAGGGCAGAGAGAGTCAGTGACGTTAGGCATCTATAAGTGCCCTGATGTCCTTACTTTGAAGAAGGCGAGGGTGGAAGAGCCGGCCAGACAGCCATATTCAATCATATCCTGGTTGGCCAAGTCATCAAACCCTTTCACCGTCAGGTGGGTGGTGTCAGAGCTTTTGGAGGAGCTGAGGTTGGAGAAATAACATGCCAGGAGGACGATGGAGAATATCCACCAACTGCAGCAGATGACACGTCCAGAGACAGCTCTGGGGTGAGGACCAGCACCTGACAAGACAAAAACAGCTGGGTGAAGAGCAAACATGCACAAATTCACAAAAGTCACGCACTTTTTTTGTTATAGGCCACTCCCACTGCTGAACACCCAAAAATAAAAAGATAGCACACACACAAATCTTCAGGAAAAGGTTGACACATCTTCAACGAACCTCACCAGTTTATTCTGGCCAAATATGCTAACATGCTAACACTTCAGCCTTCATCGGAGCATGATGCTCTGTAATATATAACTTTGGTTTTCCACCATAAAGCATTGGGACGATGCCTCCTTTCAAAGATGAGTTACTACTACTACTGACTGAATATTGGTCAAATCCATTTGGAAGCTAAGCCTTTTATGCAATTTCACACATTTCACATGTACAAAAACACACACCTTCACACACACACACACACACACACACACACACACACACACACACGCAGACTCACTAGACCTTTACGGAAAATTACACCCTTCCAAGGCCAAAACTATTGTTGCCAAAGGTGAGGATGTCACGGCTACAAATGCTACAGAGAATTCTCAGAAAAGAAACAAGTCAGTAAGTGCATGGAACGTGGAGATTCTCCTGTTGGTGTGGTGGCATCTGAAGTGTCTGGTTTAGCTGTTTACCTTGCAGAGTCAGAGCGCCAGCTGTGTACCACAGGCTGTGGAGGAAGCTGAATCTGTTCTGCTCACTCTGAGGCTGATTCCACTCACATGGGCTCAGTCTGCATTTGCATAAAGAAATATGACTTATTAATGCGATCGCAATCAAAGGGACTCTACCAGCAGAAAGGTAAAAAATGCCCACCAACGAGAAGCACAAGCTTGTATTTAAATCCACCGCATTAAACATCATTAAATCATTAAACATTAATGAGAAAATCACAACTGGAACTGAAAAAGCTTTAACGACTTGTATCACTAACCTGGTGACTATAAAGATACAAGCAGCGGTACCAAGGTAAGCAATGAGTATGCCAACCCAAGTTTCAGCTGTAAAGGGCGTCAGGAAATCAAAGAATCCAGTTTCCTCTGAGATGTCCTTCCTCAGCAGGATGCTGATGCCCGTCTGCATGAACGGTTTGCTCATCCCCACCACTTTCTCCCGAGCTGCAGTGAGAGTCAGCGGAGCAATCGCAAGGTCTGCCTCCTGTAGGGGATGAATTGATACTCACTTTAAGATAATTACATTTTTAATTGCGCCAACAACCGGGCTGTTATTGTTAGCGCGGCATAATCACTCATTTTTGAATGCATCCATTGTGAGTCACAGATGCCAGCTGGGTAATTCAAGCCTCTGCAGAGTGGTTTCCAAAAATGTCAGTTTTTCATGTACTCACGCCTCGCACCACCTCTCCAATCATCCCATTCCAGTTCCCGTTCTCATCCTGTCGGCCGTATGAACCATCCTTCACCAGCTGCACTTTGTATTTGAAGCCCAGTTTCTTGGCTATTTCAGACAGCAGGTCCATGCAGAAGCCCTCCATTTGGGTGCCTTTGGACATTGTATATGGCTCTTGCTATCAGAAAATATATCAGAAGATAATCAGTGAAATGTGTTTAATATTAACTGTTGTACTATTGGCTCGAAATAATTCAATTAAGTACCTTTATTGATGTAATTCTGAGCTCTGTTGGCACTGTTGTTGAGGGAAAAAGGAGGGAACATGTTAGCATAACTCTGAGATAAAAGAACAGTTCATTGTGTCAGTAAATACTGAGAGGTTAAGATGATAACAGGGCAAATTAATCCATACCTCCCCAAGGGGTATAAGTCTGAAGGGTCACAGGAAGGTTTATATACTGTATATACTAGCTCCATTTGTCTTGAGTGTGAAACCAAAAAGTATTCGAAGGTAACAAATAATGGAAATGAATTAGAGTGAGATAGCGACTGACCTATGGTCTATTTTGACAGACAAAAGTTTTTCACACTCAGTGTCAAGCCTAAATTTATCAGATTCAATGGCGCCTTTGTGCAGTGGCCATCTTCAGACTTTACTCTGGCACGCAGAGATGTCTGAGGTGAATTTCGGGCCGCAAGTTTTGACCTTTGAGTCGCAGCTGGTTTCCGGTATCCTAGAGATCTGGAACGTCTTGCGCACCACAATCTATTTAGCGCAGTGTTTTAATTCAAAGAGCATCAATGCCATGGCACTGTGAGATGGGAGGGAAGTCAAAGAGTATCAAAAGCCTCGATTCAGGCCAGGGCCTTGGGGATCCATCACCACAGGGTGATCCTGACAACCATCAGATCCTCCTTTTCAAAAGATGACACGTATACAAGCTCTTCAAGCCCCTGTCACTTCTTGGCCACTGTGAGACACAGGGCTTTTGTTTGCTCCATACAGTTGATTTATTACCGTTTTTTGTGTCAGTGTCAACTGGCTTGTTTCCCTTTCTGTTCTTTCTGTTTTGGGCAGGATGTGGCACTTCCCTTTGATATCAATCCCAGCTAACTGTTTATGCATTTTATGTCTTGTCAAGCCAGAGAAATTTCGAGCAAATCCAGCAGTGAAAACATGAGGAATTTGGCAGAGAAAAAAAGGAAGCTGCCACCACACTGACTGAGAAGTGACTGGGTCAAACTTTGAAATTTCAGGGCAAAGAGACAAAACAACAGTTTCTGAGGTTGTCTATCAGATCAGCTTCTACTTCAATGTACACTTTTAATATGGTTTGAGGTTATTAATTTGATAACCAGTCAGTGTTGGCTATCTTACCTCATGACCTCTGCTCAAGTTATTATTTTTTGTACAGCAATTAAAAAATACTGTGATAGAAAATATTAGTTCCTCACCTGCAGTGCAAGCTCCCATGTCCAGGAAAAACCCAGCAGATAATACACAGAAGCCAAACAGCATCATCATCCTCCTGATTTGCATCCTTCAAGGTGTGAAAGACAAGATGTGGTTGGTTGTGTATCCAGTTAATCACATGGCTAAACTGACATAAATGTTAATCAAGACATATCTTGATACAATTTTTGGTTTTAAGTGAATCAAAACAACATACTGACTCGCAACACTGTCAATCATTGAGGAAAGTAATACGATGGATGCTGTTTACTACCTGACAAGAGCCCGAGATGTGCCCACTGGATCGGTGTCAGACTTCAGACAGACTCCAATGAGCTCGCCTGTGATCTGAGTGTGATCTGAAGTTTTTCAGAGTCAAATGTGTGAGGACAGCCAACAAAGTTTTTGTGGGTGGAGAAAGAGGATGAGTTTTGAAGGGGTGGGCATAAGCAGCATGAGGTACAACATATAGCTTCCATCAAGGAACAAAATGTGCTTATTTATGCTAAAAATGACTCTTGGGAATATCTTAATATTTTATAAAATAATTTAAAAAGTCACAACCTCTCATTATACAACAGTAACATTAGATGTGATGTAGTAAAGATCACTATATAAAGTTTTTTTTTTTAATGTTATTTACATTAGATGTGAGCAAAGTTGAATATTTGAAGCTTATTGCACCCATGTGTGACAAACCAGCATTTACACACAGGTGAAGAAAGAGACTAACAAAAAAATAGCTAGAAAACACAAAAACAAACAAAGTTTTGAAATTGGATCTACATATTTGACAGTACAAGTCAGGGGCACTCTATCTAGCTTTTCCAGAGCTTTTAGCAACATTTGACAGTTTTCATGAGCATAGAAATAGATGTGTTGATGTGCAAGAAATAGTACTGCCAGGACTTGTCATGTGTGTTGGATTAGAAGTTAATTTTGTGGAAGTGTATTCTTTCATTGAAAGATCCAGGAGAGTGCAGTACAGCAAGAGGTAGTAGTTGTAGCTGGGGTTACCATGGACTTTCATGCCTAACATTTACGCCAACATGGATGGAAAGTCTTATGAGTGCAGTGGATTAAATGATAACAACTGAGTTTGGATGTACTTATCTTAAAACTGCACAAACTATATCTGATGTTAAAGAATTTGTGATATAGTTGAAAATTTAAAAAAAACTAGTAAGTGGACTATGAGTTCAGATTTTCTTGTTAGACTATTTCCATATAAAAGGATTTAAAAAAAAAAAAACAGTCAACAAACAAAATCACACTTATGAACTGGGCTAATGTATTCTAAAATCCTGTGAATTATGATTGGAAAACGTATCTTGTGCACTTGATTATTATTTTCTTTTTCCATTTGATTATTATTTTTATTTATTATTATTGATTATTTTTCTTGTGTGGTTGTTACATTTGGATGTTAGATTATCAAACCTGTTAAACATGTGAAACTGACCTCATCTTTAGCCTCGAAAAACATGTATCAAATACAAATAGCAGGTGCATGGCAGGTACAATATGGTGGGGTCTGAGAGAGATGAAGACGAAGCCATAAGGCGCGCAATATATGCCTCGTTGCTTTTCTCACCGCTTGTTTCTGTCATGAGCTCTAGATTGAATGCGATGACTTCGGTTTACCGCGTTGACTAATCAGAAATCGGTGCGCGTTGCGAGCGAGGTGAAGCGGCGCCCTACAATTGGCTGAGGTGGTTTTTTCCAAAGGGGCGTATTTTTCAAGCCATCTTGACTGAATATTTAGCCCCATCCAAGGAACATTAATTTGATATCTTCGGGATTTTGCTGCCCCTAAGTTGTGAACCAGCATCGCTTGAAAGGTTAAAAGCATAACTATGAAACCGGGTCGAGTCTGTGTGTGTGAGCGGAGTCACGGTGGAGAACTGAAGTGCTGAAGATGACGCTGTCGCTCATGAAATTACCGGCTAGCTAAGCTAACGGCTAGCATGTCCGCCTTGGGTTGTAGCCTGTCACTAGCTGACATTTAGCTAGGTGCAGTTATTCTGTTTGGCACTCGCACTGCAGAGGACGATTTCACAAGGTAAACCTCTCTGATATGTTCAGCATTTTCACCGTTGCTTCGGAAAAAAAAAACTAACTGCCGTGTTGTCACACGACTTCTGTGTGTCCTGTCCGACCGAGTAACGATATCACATCAGCAACAGACAATCTTTTTGCAGGGGTCTCGAGTACAAAGCCATGCCCGAAACGTTGCACATTAGCAGTGTCGTGATCTAATGTATACATGCAGTTAATTTATGCATTAAGGCACGGTGCATTCAGTGCGTCTGCTTTCTGGTTGCTGTTGGCATGTGTAATTGGACTGCTAATCAACTTGCAGTCCAAATGTTGTCTCCACTGTTGTGCACTTAAAATGGCTGACAGATGTTAGATACTCAGGTTGGTATTTATCGCTCCTCAACCTAACTACGCACAGCAACAGGGAAAAAAAAATAGAGGATACAGACATTTGATTGGTCAGGAGAAGTCTGCGAACGTTACAGACTTGGGATTGGACCAATGGGAAGACATCTGAGGTGAATGCATTAAGTTACTGTAGTTGTGTTTGTGCAGCAAGAGTACTTGAGGTAACATGCTGTGTTTTCATTACCACAGCACCAGAGTTGACCCCTTTTCATTAACTATGTTTGTGTCCAGGATTAAAAGGAAAAAAAGACACATTTTACACATAATTCAAGATAAGATGACGCTTTTTTTATTGGGAGCTGAAAGGAATATGGTTAATCAGGGTAACATGGAATCCATTATAGGCACACTGAAAACAAGAAGAACAAGAACAATATTTTTGTAACAACATTAATTATAAATGTCTTATAAAACGTAACATTTTATGAATAATCATTTTAACATTTGAACCCACTTTTTGCTCATGCCCAAGCATTTTCCTGTCTTCTTGGTGTAATAAGAAGGAGTGTTGGCTGAATTAATGTACACACACAAACACATTAGGAGCTTCAGTCCTTTAGTGGGTCATCTAGGAGGAGGGATGCAAATTTGAAGCAGTTTCTGAAATTATTAGTTGACTGTCTTAACAATCAAATAGCTTCTCCATTAGAAAACTGTTGAAACCACTGATGATACTTATATTTGCAGAGTAGTCTAAGCGTTTAAGTTAACAGAACAGATAAAGTAAATACCAAGTTAACTGAATAATGAACTAAATGACACAAACAAATAACTTCATTTTAATTGCTCTTGTCTGTCGCTACTACTAAATAGCTAAAATGTAATAATGTCAGTTTGTGTAGAATGTCTTTTGTATTTTTAAAATTACAGTGTATTTTAATTAAATACATTTTCTCCTTTTTTCAGCTTTTTGTCGATTTTGTGCCCATCCGATATTTCAAATCAGTTAAATTCTTAATGCCGATGAATCAGTTCCATAGAGCTCAACAGTGAGGTTCCAGAAGTGAAAATGCCATTCATATTCTGAATAGAGGATATGGATTATTGGCCATAATGTCGTAACCATTCAAAGTAGACTTACCATGAGTTATGAGATTGTGAAACAATGGTATATGATCCTGTAGAAGCCACAAGTCCATATGATATCAACCTTGTTTTAAGAAAAACATGTTTTATCCGTGATGTCATGAAAAAAAGTACTACACTACCCACAATCCTATAGTGTAACAGTGACGTCTCTGATTGGTGGAGCTTGCTGTTACCATGAAAATGTTTACTGAACCTGCAAATTTCATGTTCGCTAGTTACTGCTATCACCGAGACTTGTAGTGATTTTCACCCCTTTTGACACTCTTCTCCTCATCTCTAAAAAAATGCAGTAGGTCAGAAAATGAAATCATTGTAGCTCTGTGGTAAACGATCGTAGAGTTCAATGGTAGCAGCAACTAGCGAACATGAAATTCGCGGCTAGGTAAACATGTCCATGGTAACAGCGAGCTCCACCAATCAGAGACGTCGCTGTTACATTCGCAATGGTTTATGGGATGAGTAGTTCCTTTAATCTTAAGCTAATTATGTACACAGTCTTGTACTTTTGCTTTTTCTTCCGTTTTCCAATTTATTTAGTTTTTGCTCCAAATTAAATGTTTTATGGTCACGATTCATCTCGTAGTGTATTGGCTTGGTTCCAGACTTAAAACTCTTTTTATAAGGATTTTATGAAACGTCAATGGAGTGAATGAATGGGAAATTCACTTCTGGACCCAGAGCCGTTAAAAAAGTGGGCGGTCACCGTTGAGCTCTATTCCCATATCGGAAAGAGGGAATCAGAGGAAATCAACTACACTTTATATTGACTCGTCCGTTAGCGGGTAAATGGTGATATCCTTTGAACTGACATGGCATTACACAGATGAAGTAGCAAAATAATACTACCAACACTGACGGTTAATTTAAACTCAATATTTATTGTGGGTTTCACCCATGATGTGATAACATCCTGATGCTAAAATGGTATAATCAGATTTAGATCTTAGGTTTTGTTGACTGGAGACCCTGGTTGTGTGGTATTTAGGGCAGCAACTTATTTTCAGTTTCACAAGTAATCTATTGATCATTTAGTTCATAAATTGACAATTAAAACAAAATTGTAAACTGCTTGTTTTGTCAAGCTAACTGTCCAAACCCAAAGAATCTTTATCAACTATCATAAATGACAATGACAAGAAGCATATCGTTTATATTAAAGAAGCTGGAACCAGCAAATTCTGGACTTTTTTGCTTGAATGATGATTCAAACAATTAATCGATTATCAAAATAACTGGCAGCTAAATTTCTTCTGATTGACTAACTGATTAAATGACCAATAGTTGTGGCTCTGATGGTGTTGAGTACAAACATATAAAGAAAGCTGAATGGTTACATTAAATATTTTTCCTCGCTTTGTTTTAGGGAACTGGTGTGCACTCCCATGCGGAAAGTGAGGAGGTGGGAATGTGACACAGTTGTTAACAGACTCAACATGGGTAGGGGTCGAGGCAGAGGGAGAGGGAGGGGCAGGGGATCATCCGGCCAGCTGCGGCCCCCCTCGCCCTACAGACTGCAGCTCTCTCCATCCAGAGAGACACTGACATACGCTCAGGCGCAGAAAATAGTGGAAGTGGACCTAGAAGGAAGGCTCCATCGGATTAATATCATGGATTCTCTGCCGGTTATCACGGAGGATGAGATGATGGCCCAGGACATTGCTGAGTGCAACAGCAACAAAGAGAACAGTGAACAAACGCAGAGCAAAACCAGATCGTGGAGGAAACCCTCAAACAGCAAAAACAGGAGGAGCGGTAAAAATACAGCTCACCAGAACCAACGGTCTGGCTCACAGCAGCACACAGGACCTGCTAACTCCTTCCAGCACCCGTCCCACCAGACCCCTCTGCCTGAGCCCACCTTCCGTGTGCTGAGTTCAGTTTGCCCCTCAGAGGCGCCTCCTCTCCCAACAGCCTACTACTGTTACATAGAAAAGTCATTGGAGGAACAGGACAGCGTGGCTGAGTATGACATGGACGAGGAGGACCTGGCCTGGCTGGAGATGGTGAACCAAAAGAGGGTGTCAGACGGCCATGCCTCTGTACCTCCGGACACTTTTGAACTGCTGATCGACCGCCTGGAGAGGGAATCCATCCTGGAGTCCCGCAGCCAGGCGCTGTCCCAGAGCGCCGTTGACGAGGACGCTTTCTGCTGCGTCTGCTTGGATGACGAGTGTCTAAACAGTAACGTCATCCTGTTCTGTGACATCTGTAATTTGGCCGTCCACCAGGAGTGTTACGGCGTGCCCTACGTACCTGAGGGTCAGTGGCTGTGCCGCTGCTGCCTGCAGTCCCCCTCCCGTCCTGTAGACTGTGTGCTGTGTCCCAACAGAGGAGGTGCCTTCAAACAGACGAGTGATGGACGTTGGGCGCATGTTGTCTGTGCCATATGGATCCCGGAGGTGTGCTTTGCCAACACAGTGTTTTTGGAGCCGGTCGAGGGGGTCAAGAACATCCCTACTGCCCGCTGGAAGCTCACCTGCTACCTGTGCAAGCAGAAAGGCAGGGGAGCGTCCATTCAGTGCCACAAAGCCAACTGTTACAGGGCCTTTCATGTCACCTGCGCCCAGAAGGCCGGCCTGTTTATGAAGATAGATCCAGTCCGGGAGACTGGTGTCAACGGCACCACCTTCTCTGTGAAAAAGACTGCTTTCTGTGAGCATCACTCTCCAGTGGGCTCTCGGCGGGACGGGTCCGGAGACGAGTCAGTCGAAGGGAGACTGGTAGGAGGCAGGGGTAACCGAGGTCAGAGGTCCTACATTCAGAGCCCCCCATCACCACCGAGCAAGAAGGCTACCAAGGGCAAGAAGAAGAACACGAAGGGGTCTGGTGGGTCGACACGTCGCTCAGCTGTGCCTGTGCTGCTCGTGCCTCAGATCCCCTCTCACAGGTGTGACATTTGCATACAGTCAGAATTTACATACACAGCAGACTGTATTAATTCACTGTAGTGTCTGGCTGATTATTAGTATTCTTCCATGGATCCCCAGGAAACACTTCAATCTCTAAGTTAATTAGGATCTGATCTGTAGCATTGAGAACACTATCACATGCACTGACACATTTAAATGGTTAATGAGTGCACACAAGTTTCAATGTATAACTGTTACGTCTCTACAGGCTGAACAAGATCTGCACAGGAGTTGACGTCCAGAGGAAGAATCAGTTCATGCAGAGGCTTCATAACTACTGGTTACTGAAACGACAGTCACGAAATGGGATGCCTTTAATACGTCGACTTCATTCCCATCTACAGTCCCACAAGACTGCAGAGCAGGTGTGGAGAGAGTTGCAGCTAATTATTATTTTCATTTTAATCTGTCAATTCTATTAATAATTTAGTGAAGGTTTATCTATGAAGTGTCAAAAAATGCAAATATGGCACAATAGTTAGTATTTTGTTATGCAGTACCTTGCTTGCTTTTGCTTGCCTTGTCATGAATTTGTGATCACAGGATGTCTCACAGGAAAGGGTTTGAATTTTTAAAAATGACACTACTACACAACTGTCAGCACTTAAGGTTCATCACATGATTGCAAGCTAAGCACTATTGGATTCACCACCCTTCCAACATGACTGTGCTCATATTTTAGACATTGATTTTGACTTAGGTTAATATATCTATGTGGTTGAGCTTCATAAATTATTAAAAGAAGCACATAAACAGTCATTTGAGAATTGGGCCATAGAGTCCATTCAGAACAGACTCAGCCGAGTTAGTTACAAACAAACACTTCACACCGTGATTGTGTTCTCACACACTGACATCAAAACATAAGCCCAGACATCACACTTTGCATGGCTGCTTCACACAACCCTTCACAGCCCTGCCATTTTTGCTATAGACCTCTTACCACTGCAGAGGGCGACAGTCTCATTTCTAATGGCATAGGAGTCCTTAGACTGATGTAAGATTTTTTAACCTTAACATGTTAAAATTGTGAAATATATATTTATGACAGCATTTTAACAGTAATGTCCATATGCCAGTGTTTTATACATAGTTTGACTTTGGCTGCATCAACAGTTTATTTCATTTTTGTAACAAAGTTTTGTTTTGTTTTTTTCCTCAATTTGAGTCACCATTCTGATCCATCTAACTCCTACAAAAAAATACATTTTTGGCTTTGACCTTTTGGACCTGATCATTAGGACTTTCATTCCTTTTAAATAAAGAATTCACTGCTACTAAGGGACTAATAAATACATTTTCCAGTAAGAGTCATGGGTCAAAGAGCACACTTGGGTCTCAAAACCAGAACATCCATGCAGTGCTCCTATATCTCCAAAATAAAGCTGCAGAACAGGCCGATAATGATGGATTTTAAAGCTGAGTCAAAGTGTAACCTTTTTTTGTGGTGGTTCTTTTGTGTTCAGAAGGAGCCTGATGAGAAGCTGTGTGCTGCAAGAGAGGAGCTACGATACTGGCAAAAGTTGAGGCAAGACCTGGAGAGAGCACGACTATTGGTCGAACTCATCCGCAAGAGAGAGAGGCTAAAGAGAGAACAGGTGAGTTGAGCCTCGTCTCCACCAAGCAGTTCCGTTCGGTTCAGTTCAGTTTGTTACACATTGGAATGATTAATTATATGCCTAAGTTGTTGATGGCACCAAAAGAACTGTCCCCTCTGTTGAGGTACCCAGTACACTGAGTTGATACTACAGGATGGAGTTAAACTCTGCAGACCACTGATTGGTCAGACAGTTGGTATATGTTCTCAATCAGGCATTGATGTACACTATAGGACACAGTGTGTCATGTAATTATGTAGCAGCTTCCCAGGCATTAAAACCCTTTTGTTTCCTAACCGTTGGAAA
Organism: Acanthopagrus latus; assembly: GCF_904848185.1. Taxonomy (NCBI): domain Eukaryota; kingdom Metazoa; phylum Chordata; class Actinopteri; order Spariformes; family Sparidae; genus Acanthopagrus; species Acanthopagrus latus. The sequence continues at coordinate 14,034,411 of NC_051044.1, forward strand.
AGTGGGAAAATACTTCGGTTGAAATGTAGCTTTACAGAGAAAGCTATAACTATTTAGTGCACTCTCATAGGCTAATACTAGCATTGTCGTGAATCTCTCATCTATATGTTATTCATTTGAACCTTTTTAGACTGACCTTGCGTTTCCTCTACCCTCCCTTGTGTGTTTACGTCATCACTCTGCAGATGAAAATTCAGCAGGCTGCTCTGGAGCTGAAGTTGACCCCTGCGTTGGTGCTCCTGCGATCCACCTTGGACCAACTGCAAGAGAAGGACACAGCAAAAATCTTCTCTCAGCCAGTCGATCTGTCAGAGGTTGGTGCAATTAGAAAACAGTCTGTGTCACTACATATTTGCTTTGGCGTTACTTTGACTCAGCTAACAATGTTATTTCCATGATCCACTGAGGTCCCAGATTACCTGGAGTTTATTTCCCAACCCATGGACTTCTCTACCATGCGTAAAAAGCTGGAGGGCCATGCATACTGCTCAATCGCTGACCTAGAGAAGGACTTTGACCTCGTGATCTCCAACTGCCTCAAGTACAACTCCAAGGACACCATGTTTCACAAGGCAGCCTTACAACTGCGGGAGGTGGGTGGTGCTGTTCTGCGTCATGCCCACAGGCAGTCTCAGGGCATTGGTCTGGACCCCAGCACTGGCATGCATCTCCCAGACACTCTGAACAAACATGGCTTCAACCACTGTACGTGGGACGACGGTGAGTTTAGAGTGGGAACTGGCTATTTCTTGGTGAATGTAACTTTCATGTTTTGTGTTAATCTGCCTTTTATTCCACTTCTTCTCTCTACAGTCGACTCTCTCTTGGACCCAGACAACAGACTGCACTTAAACACAGACGAACAGCTGAAGGCCTTACTGGACAAACTGGACATGGTGACATCCATGCGTACCAGTGGCGGTCGAACCAAACGCATTAGGCTGCTACGCCGAGAGATCAACACTCTGAGACAGAAGATGAGTCAGCAGCAGCAAAACTCTCAGTCTGTGAACGATAAGGACAAGGATAACGAAGGGAAAGAGGAGGAAGAAGAGGATGACGAGGAGGAGGAGGAAGAAGTGGAGGAGAAGGAAAAGAAAAAGAAGAAAAATGTTGATAATGGACCTTTGACAGCAGTTTCCAACTCTGGGACAGGTAAAAAGTATTTCTATGCTTGATTTTGTAATTACTTATTGTAAATGCCATAATCTTATCAGCTGTATATATGATTCAAGACATTTTTTTCTTTGATCCAGATGACTCTCCACCTGTACTAGAACTTACTTGCCCAGTGTCATCACCTCTACCAGGGGATGCTCCTCTCGAACCCCCAGTTCTTGGCATTGTAACTGGAGGGCGAAGGTCACCTGGACGCTCATACAAGCGTCAGAGGTCATCTCGCAGTGGAAGCAAAAGCCAAGGCGAAGATGAGGCAGAGGTCGGTGAAACGCCATCATCACAGCCAGAGGCTGTTCATGAGGTCACTCCTCTGGGAACACCCCCGACTCTGCCCATAGTTGGAGTTGGTCGTCGCACATCCGTCCTGTTTAAGAAAGCAAAAAATGGGGCACGAATGGCAAAAACCAAGTCCCCGCCTCAACAAAACGGGAAAACATCTGAGGAAAAATCAAACGGATTGGACAGCACCCCTGCCAGCCCAAATTCACCCAGTGTGACCAGCATCACTACCTTACCCCCGACTCCCAATGCTTCCCCTACTCCTCCGTCTCCGTCCTCACACCACCTGAGGTCCAGAGGCCACAGTTCAGAGAGCGAAGTAGACAAACTCCCTCCGCCAACGAGAGAAGGTGAGGAGAGTCACAGGGACAGACAGATTGTTGAAATTGTAAAAAAAAAAAAAAAAAAAAAGTCTGTATTATTCACAATTTTGTTTGTGTTTTCGTCAGGCCTGACAAACGGAAAACATAATTCTGCAGACCATGATGATGACGACCAAAAACTAAAGTGAGTGCGGAGTTGCAGATTACAGATCTGTTCCTCAGTGGCATTAATGTGTTATAGAGCTATTGTTTAGCCACTTGCAGTATTTTCAGCAAGAAATTCCCCCACGGCCCAAGAAGCATTTTCCTCATAGAGCACCATTATAAAAGAGACGTCTGTAAAACTGTTGATGGCACACATAAAACTGAAAACGATGTCAATTATGAAACTTGATATAATTGATTTTTACCTCACAGATATAGATTTACAATTTGAAATCTGCAGTATGATCACGATGTAATGTCTATGGGCTGATTGGGAACTCACAAGCAGAGCTAACGAAACACTTCCGCTGCACAGGAGCCAAATACCCAGGAAGTAAACGTAGGAGCTAGCTTTCTGGTGCATGCGCCAGGCAGGCAAATCTCACTGGACTGATTAGGCACCATCTGTGCACTGGGTATCTAGTTCCTCTTACAAATCTATGCTCAGTGGTATGTATGAGAAATCTTAGGGGAATTTGTGACATTTAACTAATTACCTCTGGGACAGAATTTAAATATAGTAATTGTGCTAACTCAGAAATCACTAACCTCTCTTGATTTCCTCCCATCTCATTTACAGCTGCAGTGTCTCTCCACCAAAACGAAGTCGTGGTAAACCTGCACTGGCTAAAGTTCCCAGCAGTGAAAACGGAGACATCTCTGGTGTGTATCGTAGGAAGAAATTCAAAATGCAGTGAAATGCCTCCGTTTTTGTGTGCTTATTGGATGTGTAGTGTCAGATCCTGCACACAAAAACCTTGAGCCATTCCATTTAAGTCTCAATTTGGGCATAAGAGCTCTCCTGAACACAAATTAATTGGATATATTTGGAATATCCTGTTCACAGGAAAGTCTACACTTCTGTCTTTAGATAGTGAGACCGAGCTCGCACCTCTGGACCTAGTTTGGGCCAAAAGCAGAGGATATCCATCATACCCAGCAATGGTGAGGATGTATTTGATTTATGGTGTACGCACTGTAGGGTTTGTTTGGCTCAAAGTCTCAGAGCTGACATACAGAAAAAGGCCTCATTTCTTGCCGGAGAAGCGGATGATAATTCAGTCAAGTTTAACTGACATCATTTATTGTTACAGATCGTTGACCCAGACATGCCCCAGGAAGGGCTTCTTCACAACGGCATCCCCATCCCAGTGCCTCCTGTGGAGGTGCTCAAACTGGGCGAATGGAGGGAAACGGAAGAAGGCGAAAAGCTCTTCTTAGTGCTCTTCTTTGACACCAAAAGAACTTGGTAAGATTCAGTCAGGCAGGCTAAACCTCATGCTGAATTTTAAAACAATCTGGAGTCGTCTGGGTCTCTTTGAAAATTATCCCTCTTGGTTTTCAGGCAGTGGCTCCCTCGTAACAAACTGCTGCAGCTGGGGATGGATGACACTGTGGACAAATTGCGCTTAATGGAAGGCAAGAAACCAAGTGTTCGCAAGTCTGTGCACACTGCGTACGACCGGGCCATGGCGCATTTAAACCACGTGAGAGGAAACCTAAACTTCACTCCCTCCAATTTTATATAAATTTTAGATTTTATCAGCTGCCTGATTATATGTATAGAGGCTTCATCAATGCTCCTAAAACAAACTGTTGGTGGAATTTGAAGGTTTTCTGCCCTGATTTTAAAAATGGAGAGAAAAAGTGCTTGAAGACATTTTCCTAGATGAATTTTGTTCATTCAGTCATGTAATTTTTAAAGATTTTACACAACCACTGTTGCTATGTGTTCATATAAAGTTTTTTTTAATTATTATTTTAGGCCAAAGTGAGTCAAGACTTAAGTGAGAAAAGTGTAAATATTTAATCGTCAAAGGGATTGTCTTGATTCAAAACATATTTAGATTGTATTTGCCATTGAAATGTCACTGTGTTTGATGAAGTGTGAAAGTCCCACTTTATGTTCGCGTCATATCTGGACTCTACGGAAGTTTGGCTCTGACAGCTATTGATTACAATTATGATTTTTAATAACTTTTATAATTCTAAGTGGTGCTGGTAATATTATATAAATGTTCTTTTTAAAATTCACCAAAAAAACAAACCCCATACATTTGCTTCAAATCCTCCCTCCACTGAATTCATAGTATTCAGCCTTTTAGTTGCGTTTGATATTGAAGCATTGGAGCATTTTTCAAAAATGTAATACATTAGTTTAAAACCGAAAGTGGAGCCTAACTGGTTCCATGTCTGACTACTACAATATGTTAAGTAGATACAACAAGAACAATCTGAAGTGAATACGAACACTGATCTGTTTGTGTCAATGGGCTGCCAATGCAAACATTCTTTAAACGGCCGGTCCAGCTATGATGTGTTGTAGGTGAAACTTTGGAGGTCTTTACTTATTTTTCCATATTGTGAAACTGTATTATGATACTAGAATGTGGGAGTACCCGGTGCAGCTACTCGGTTAGTAAGATGTGAAGCCACTATAGAGGTGAAACTGGTTATTTCGTGGTCATGGCAAAATCTACTGCGATCACTCACTGAAGAAATCTGGCTGAAATGACTTGAAAAGCACAATCGGTCTGTTATGAAAAAGAAAAACTTGTTGGATTGTTGACTCCTGGAGCTACATATGTGGCAAAAATGTGCGTGTACAGTATATACATATATGAATACAACCTCAGTGTAGTAAAGGTGCATGTGTATAGTTTTATAAATATGTAAATGTATGTTTATATTGGCTTACATGAAGTAATTTAAGGAATGCAGAAATCAAATTTAGAAGATTTTAATTTATAATTTGTGGCAGTCGAGAGTGTTATTTAAAAAATAAAATATTGAAAAGATTTATGTATGATGCTAAGTAGCTCTTTGTAATAGTGATGGTATTCACCAACATGTCAAGAACATATTCTCTAGAAGTGAGGCGGCACAAGACCGGAGCTCTGTAGACGGCAGCAAGAACACTGGTCTACAAGGAGAGCTTTTTCGTTTTGTTTTGTCTTGGGTGATACAGGAGATTTTTGATCTTGTGATTTGAATTGTTCTGCGAGATCTATAATCTGCCCGAGACAATATTTTCTCACACAAGAATAAATGCTGTTTGAAACAACTGCATGTGTTTGTCATCTGTTGACCACTTTTTACCTGCTAGACTTTTATTAGCAGTTTTCACCCACGTAAATTTGTTGGTCGGTTGGTTTATCAACAGTAGATTTAATTGTTTAATTTGATATTGGATTAGTTATAAACAAAGGTAAAATTTTAGGTCAGAATCTAAGTTTGCTCCTCCACAGACAGAATCTGCAGACTAAATATATCACAACCTCTGAAAGATGTGTGAGCGATTGAGTGGAATGTTGCAGTGTCAGATTTTTATCCTGCTCCTGTACCAGATACAGACTGAACGTGTACACTTGGCTTCATCCACACTTCAGTATACATCAGAACTGGTCAACTGACTTATAGATGTTCCACATACAATTTATTTCCATCCTAAAACTGATTTCAAAACCCTAAGTTTGTGTATCAGCAGAGTACTGACCCTGTGTGGATGTTATTGAAGGTAATACGTGTCACTTGATTTTGCCTACTTGTGCAGTAAAGCTGCATATACATATGACACTGCTGGGCAGAAACAAGGCCCCATTTGTGCATACCAGCCCCTATTTAGTCGAGCCTAATCCAATATAAAACTCGATGGCCCCTTATCACTAAATGCTGCCATATCAAATTTTACTCACTTATATATACCGGCCACCTCAATACAATAGTTTTTTTTTCTTCAGGATCCATGCAATATTTCCCTGAAAAAAAAAGATGAAAAACTCCCAATCTCACAAAGTGGGGAAATACTCTTTTGCTCTCTTTAATGGGATCTATTCTGGGCTGAGACTCATTCTGCTTCCAAGTTTCATAGAAATCTGTTCAGAGGTTTTTTGTGGAATCCTGCTGACAAACCAACCGAACGACCAACCTGCTTGGCAAAGGCAATAAATAAATAAATTATGTTATATTAGATTGGTGCATCGATGTTTGCTAGTCAATCAATAAACAGCAGTTTAGACAGTTTCTGAAATGTTTATATGGGAGTATTACAAAATATCGGAGCAACCCCACTGGCTCCAGTGCTCCGATGTTGCCTTTTGAAAGACGCAAACAGTGTTTACTGCAGATGGCAGTTTATGCCATGATCCAGGATGTGGTTGTCAGTTGTTTGACTGTTTAACTTGTGATGTCAAGAAATATCATGTGACCACATCAAATGTTTGGGTTTTGTTGTCAGCCACAGTGAACTTGTACTATATCACACCCTTAAAGGTAAAACAATAACTTATATAGCTATAAATAACAGAAAGCCAGACAAAAACTTAGCTGCAAGTTCCTGTTTGATCCTGAGTATGTTGGGAGTTCTGGGAGAAATAGGAGGAAGGTTATATTGGTGTGTTTACCATAAACCTAACACCGTATTTACCAGGTTCCCACGCAGTGTTTGTCACACGTCACAGCTTGTACTCAGTTTACCACTGGTACGAACACTGTTGAATGCCCACACACAGCACTAGTTTGTATTTCTGTGAGGCTAAACTGTTTAATTGCTCTGCAATTCAGGTCACATCAAGGCCCTGAAGTTGTACACAACAAATGACACAGATCAGAGACATCATGACTCTCAATTAAATGCTGGTAATGCCTGATTTTATCAGTCCTTTAATCCTTATTAATGTTCGAAGATTTTTCCCAGAAAGAACTGTGTTTTATGCTTCTAATAAAAGAACAGCTCCACTGAAACCCAAGCAAATTTACTCCTTATTGGAAACGTTAGTCTTCATATTTGTTCAATTGAATTGCTCGCCTGGAGACACATTTCTCTTAAGTGCTTATTCATCTTTCAGACAAAACACTCAAGTAACCAATTGGAAGTCTACCAGCTGCCTCTATGATATAATTAAGACCAAAAGGCAGTTCTTTCTGAGAATTTATAGAAAACAGAACCACAAAATCAAGTGTTAAATGTTCATTTGTCATTTCCTGATGGATAAAAACGACATCTCTACTTCATAGGGACAAGTGTAGATTTGTGCAACCTGGGATTTATTTCATAATACTATTGACATACTTTTAAGACTTGAATTGACAGGAAATTCATCAAAGGACACAAGGATGAGGCTACTTTTTTTCTTTTTATAGACCATCTTTACAAAACTATTGTCCAAAAAGATAAGTCACCTGAAGTCACTACATTAAGTGTCGACTAGAAGTATCTGCAGAAAAACACTGCGTGAGCTCAGTGGCATCTTCTTAGCTTAACAGATGACGTCCAAACTAACAACTCCTAGCAATGAAAACACAGAACAATGACAATGACGATCATGTAAAGTGATCAGGTGTAACAGGCTATGTCTTTTTTTTGTGCCCGTTTTCTGCACAGAATGTAACATAAATAAGACCTGATCATTTTAATTTGAGTAGAAACCGTCTGATATGAAACTTGTTTTGAGGTTCTGTCACGGGGATGTGCAACCAAATTCATGAAGGGCGGTTTGTTCATTCATGGCCCTGCATGACACACAGTGACCCATCCCCGTTCCAACACCTCCAGTTGTTATTCCAGTTCATCTTGAGGCATAAACCACACACACTTAAGTTTCTTGCATATCCTGTTTTGCAACAATGGGATGCTTTTGAGTCATGAAAAAGAAACTCTTTACGTGAGAGTAACTTATACTCCTCATCGTAACTGACACAAGAGAGAGGCCATGAATAGTTCTGGCATATCTGTGCGATACATTCACTGTCCGTGAGGAACATGTCTCTCTTGTTGCAGTAATAAAAACAATATAAAAACATTTAAATATCATTGCAGTTATTTTCTACCACAGTTCAATTTAAAACATACTAATGCTGTTTTTTGTTTTTTTGCCCTGACTCCTCCAGATCGAAAGCAGTGATGCACTGACATGCTTTCTTGTTAAGGTAAAGAAATAATACTAGTTTGAAAGAGAGGTCATTCCTTCTTAAATAGTGTAAAATGTAGTGTTTGATTCCAGTAGTCAAAGTCTGTCAAGTCCAACAAGTGTCAAAAAGAGGGTTCAAAAATATCTTGGAACCAGTGTACAAACTATTGTTGAATGAGGCAGAGCGACTAAAGCAGCATTGACAGAGTCCTATAGAAGAGATAAGAAGCCGTTATCTGTGGAGTCTTGCTGGTCAGATTTGCCACCTCGAGAGCTCTTGCTGGGGTTTGGGGTGGTTGAATACTTCGGGGGGTATCTGATGAAGAGACGGTCCTCCTCCTTTTTAATCCACCTTAGAAGCTTCGTGATAGCAGTGATAGCGCAGGCCTTTGTCACCAGAGGACTGAAGCAGGTGTACAGCTCGAATTTACTCGTGACCTACAGCGGGACATTTTAGGAGGGGACGTCAGAGTTGATCATAAAAGACACTGACACAATCAGTCACCGCCTTCAAGAGTATTCTAGGAAATAAGCCTCTGCTATTCTTGCTCTGGGAAAAATGAAAAGATTGACTGAACTCTCATATCTGTTTATCAAACACCAAGTTCCAGCCAGAAACCATCTGACTTCACTTAGTGGAAACTTGGCAATTAGTAGAGTGCATTCCCCCGCCCAGGCCCAGGAGTCCCCTTCAAATCAATCAAGCTTAATTCAGTATCAAATAAAATGTATTTAAATCCACTAGATACAGCTTTTTACTTTGATCTGCATGCAAAAAGTCTGATGTATCAAGATGCATTAATAATCATCAAATTAAATCTAATCATGAGATGCTTAGAGATTTTTTTTGTACAGGTTAAATCTTTGAGCAAAGCCGGCTGGCTGTTCCTGCTTGTTTCCAGTCTTAACGCAAAGATAAGATAACTGGCTCCTGCTTCATAACGAACGGACAGATGTGAAAGTGATATCAATCTTCTCACCTAACTCTCCTCAAGAAGGAAAATACAAATAGTGATCTATTGCCTCAAGAAAGAGTCCTTAAAATTGTTGAACACATGCAAAGACAGTACTTAGAGGCTGTACACAGTAACAGTGGGACGGTATCTGGAAACATGTCTACATACCCAGGCTAGCAGAGTTTCCCTCTCAGCGACGTGGTAGATGAGCTTGAGGGGTCGTGAGGTGCTGTGGATGCGACTGTGCATATAACGATAAAGGTCCAGCAGTCTCATTTTCTCCTCCTCACTGCTGTAAGGTGCCTCCATCTCTGGGCTACAGGCAGCAACAGATCAGCGAGTAAAGGTTACAGGCTGACCGCAAAAGCCACAATAGAGTGATAGACAAACACCTGAGGGCAATGCTGCTTCCAAAGTAATTTGATGAAGGGGTTTGTCTCTTCAAAACCTTGTTCTGAACAGTTTTATGTAAGTAAAATTACTATTCTATGTGTACTGCTTGTATGATTTGAACAATTTCACTTTCTTTTTCAAGGTTTCCACTGGCTTCTGCTTTATGTAATAGGACACCCAGTGCTTTCAGTTCAGCCCATTAAGAGATAAGTGCAGTGAATTGGCAGGATTAGAGGAAAGCTATTTGAATTTCGTACAATTATGTGTTTCTCTGTGCCCTCTGTCTAGCTCTATTTAAGAGGCACGCTGAATTCTCAAGAGCCCAATATAAACAGCGGGCATTTGTAAACAACGACCACACTCAGCCGTATTATTTTACTTGGAGTAAATAAGCTTTTATATTTCTTCTAAAAATATATTTAATGAGCATAAGCAAGGAATTACCTTGATATGTTATATCATCAACATCAATAAAAACAGCTATTCTTTAACATTAAGGCAGAAGTTTAGCATCTGGTGTACTTGCATAGATAAGGACAGATACACAAACACACACACACACACACACACACACACACCTGGTGAACTGAGTGAGCTGGCGGTAGTTGTCTGGCACATCAAAGGGCTTGTACATGAAGTGTCTGAGGTCTGAGACGCCCACCTGGCTCACGCTGTACGACTGCACTTTGGCAATGAGGCTCAGGGAGTTCTGAGCCACCATGGCCTCCTCTATCTTCCTCTTGCAGTCGGCGACGGCGTAGAAAGCCTCCTTGTCTGTCGAGAGCAGCAGCAGACACACAGTGCATTCTGGAGGGTCCAGGTAAGATATGTATGCATAAAAGTAACAGTCAGGATTAAAGAGGGGGAGGCAGATGGGGGTCCAGATCTCCCCAGCCTGAAAGGCAGAGGAAGCGCCGATGAGGTTGAGCAGGAGGTGGACGTCGGCGGGCTCCAGCCTGGCGTCCTCGATGACTGTCTTTTCTTGGATGATGGTGAGCAGCTGGTTATTGGCAATGAGGATGGAGAAAACCAGATTAGGGGTGATCGCTTTCTGCAGGATCTGGCTGAGAGAGTCCCTGAGAGAGGAGGCTATTGGTAAGCAGTGCACCGCTGCAAGCAGGAAGCTGGGATCAGAGTCCACCAGGTTGAGAAGACCGTCCAGGATCTTCTCCGAGCCTGCCAGGAGTCTCCTCAGGTCGTAGTTTTTCTTGTGCTCAAAGATGCGGGATATGCTGGCCTGGGTGAGCATGCTGATGATCTGATAGTACACGTAGAGGAGCTCTCCGCGCAGCTGGCGCTCAGACTGACGACTGCTGGAGACGCACACCAGCACAAGGGGCCCTTTCTGCAAGAACACCACGGTATGCCCCTCTGATGGAGGGAAGATAAGACATCAGATGTTAAGGATAACACTGGACATGTGGCTGAGCAAAATGTAGAAAAAAAATCATAACACTGCACCTTTCAAATTGTGATTCTAACAATATTTCAGTCAAATGTGCAGCCTTAACTGGAGGCTCAGTCCTCTGTTATGTTTTGACACTCTTATTTACATAAATATAACACATGACTCCTACAGAAGCTCTGCGGAAAAAGCACCAAAAAAAATTGCAGAAACGCTCTCACCTGAATAGACTGAGCGGATGATATTATCTCCACTTTGAACAAAGGACACCAGTGCCATCATGACTCCCATTGTAGATGAGAGAGCCTCTTCACTGCCGTATCGAGAATAGATGGGTTTGCCTGCTTCACTTAGCACAAAAACATGCTTCCTGTGCTGCCGCCAGCTGTCCGCTGTCACGTCCTCATCTCGGTGAGAGATGAATGCAGGAGATTCCTGGGTGCCTGCTTCTAACAAGGGAGATGACCTTCCCTTCACACCTATACCTTGCTCCTCCAGCTTGGCCTTGGCCAGCATTGTAACGACAAACTCCCCAGAGTCTCCCTGGCCATCGTCAGCAGCAGCATCTTCAGATGACTGGGACTGGCTGGACACATCGCTGTGCCCCAAGTTTTCTGTCTCCTCGGCCTCTAGCTTTGTTACCTGGTTAGAATCGAGATCGGCATCCTGACTCTGCTCTTCTGCAGTATCCACTGACGGAAGTGAGTCTGCAGGCTCCTCTTTGTTAACAGTGGCACTGTCGTTTCTCTCCACTGGATCAGGAAACATGTGATTCCCCAAGAGGGAGAGAGAAGTCGCCAAGGTGTCAGCTGGAAGATGAAAAGAGAACTTAATGATAGAAAATGAAAACATTTTAGGAAAGCTATGATGAAAGATTACATAATTTACCAGGTGGATTGCTCTCAGAGGGTGGATCACAAATCTTCACTCCTTCTGCCTCTCCTTCTTGATGATTGTCTCTCTCCATGATACCATCCCAGTCACTGGAGACACACAAACAAGCATTCTATAACCAAACAATTCTGCTTTAAAACAGCTTTACAGATGGTAGCTTGAACCTTGAAACAGCGTGCATCTCAGTCTGTAATGAATAAGAGCACTCATGCTGGACCAGTGGTCAGGTCACATGATAACAGAGTGTAACTGGTCACAGAGGAGAATTACAACTCCAACATACCAACAAGACTGGGATTTAAGACTGATTACAACTTCCAGCAGCCTGGCTAATGTTCCACTACAGATGAACGTCAGTCGGTTGGGACGGAGAGACGAAAGTAACTGTTATTTGACCGCCAGTGCTAGGGTGCTAACGTTTGATCATTAACAGCTTAAGTAACTCATAAAGCTAATGTTAGCTTATGTGCTAACTTGATCGCCGTCAAGAGCGTTTACCTTTCCATTCTGACAAATGCCTGACAGTAAATTCCGATGCAGCTCAGTAAATGTTGCCTGTAGTTTACATGGCTAACACTGCCTGCTAGCAACACACTGACACACACACAGATCAATTTCATGGCCTCGGCTTAACAGCGGGTATGCAACCATTCGTGGTGAAACTAAATTTAGACAGATTAAGACAGAGAGTAACACTTACGTTTTTATACGGTCGAAACGTTGAGCTGAATATCTAATTCGCTACATTAACTTCCATGAGCAGCCCGGTCGCAAACAAGCTGTCAGGAATGAGAAGCAGAAAACAAATTTTCCTCTTAGCACGGCGGACATCCGGAATCTCTGATGACAAGTTCAGATGACCAATCAGAGTGCCCGAAGGCTACGGGCTAGTCCCGCCTCCTCAGGGTACGTTCCAGACGTTAGCAGCTCTCTCAGCGGCTGTGCTTTCAGTTGCGAAATATAATAAAACACTGGGTTGTATTTTAGACACATAAATACGTTAAACCGCATGATTTAAACGAATAACTTCGCTAAAGAGTAAATGTAACACAACGGTATGTATTTATTATTATTATTATATCATTTATTTAAGGCTGCTTGTCGTTGCGAGCTAGCGCGGCTGCGCTACGTAACCTACGTCATCTCCGATTCTTCATTCCTGTACAGCAATACAAACATCGTTACGGTGGAGATGGCGACTAGGATGTCATATGTTACCTAGCCAAAGCTGTGTTCTTTTAGTAATGAATCTGTTGTATGCAGAGTTCAACCGACTGATTTAATAAAAGTCGAATAACCGGACGTAATGGAGGAACCGTGGGATTTTGAGTTTTTGTCCCGCATCGCTGACAGCTGCCTGTCGTTCCTCTCGGAATTTGTTGACGACTGGCTCGCCAACGATATGAGGGTCTCTATATTCAAAATCTTACTCGGCTGGTTGATTTTTAGTCTCATCGCAATCCACTTTGCATGGAAAGTCTATGGGAATACAGTGAACGACATGTATTATCGACAGGGTGAGTTTACTTCGACCTTATTATTTGTATCACATGCTAATATAGTGTTAGCCACGTTGGCTTCATTTGTGTGTGTGTGTATGTTGATGTTCAGGGACTGGACAGAACGGAGGCACACCTGATACAGCACCTCATCTGAGTGGATGGTAGGTGTCAGAGCATCCATGTCGCTTCAAACAGGTAGATTACCTCACCCACACTGTCTGCTGCTCTAAAGCTTCCGTTCGCGTGGGTCAAAGCTAGATTTAGGATCTTTGTCCGAGGTTTTTCCTATGGTGCCTACATTGACAAATCAATGCGATACATGTTTTCTTATTTTAGTTGTAATGAAATCCTTTTCTTTTTCTTTCTTTCTTTCTTTTTTTTTTGCAGGGAAAGTAGAGTAGGAGATAGCCTGAAGACTCATCGAGATTGACAGGAATTGGTCTTGAACTCTGGACATTATCCAAATGAGAGCTGGACCATTCACCTCTCCCAGAGACACTGAACGCACCCCTCAAGTTTTACTGATACTAAAGCATATTCAGAGCATTCAAGATATGTACACCTTCTGCAGACTGCCCGGAGAACCATCTGTTATCATTTTTCGTGCATAACAACAGTGACAAACTGATATTCAGCTTAATCAGCTTCATAGTGTTGTGCTGGATATTGTTTTGGATTTTCAACAATGGCCATTGAACAAGCTCTACTCTGCATAAATACCTAAGTAATGTGCATAATATTGCGCATAAATAATGAACCAATATCCATCAAAATCAGTTCATTTCTTTCTATGGTTTTTCTGTGAAATTTTAACTGCACTTGAGAGACACAAAGTGCCTGTCTAGAGTATTTAACCCCTTTGAATTTTTCATGTTTTATTCATTCTTTTCAACATCAGCTCAGATGTTGGAACAGATCTTTGTAAGTCAATCAATATTAGGTACAAGTAAGAAAAAATGATGCCTCCCTGGCAGTCCAAAAGGACCGAGAGCTGGTTGATCAATTTCTTTGCAAAAACATCACAAACATAAATTGACATTCTTAAGAGATCTGTAACAAAGGAAATATATTGATATTAACCAGGGTGGTGGATGTCATCCTGTGACTGTCACTAATGCTGTAGAGAAAGGAGACACGGTATGGACACATTTTAACCAAGGAAAAACCTTGCATGAGATGTAGGCTGTGCTACAAATTACCAGTAACTAACCATGAAGCATGGTGGCACATTATGAGAAAGTTTCTGCACAGAAGGTTCGCGTGGCTTTTGATGGTAGAGGGTGAAATGAATGTTGCAAAATGCAGGGAAAACCTGCTACAGCTGCCAGGTAAAAATGGTCATTTTCCAATTCATAAAGCTAAAACCAACCTGTCCATATTGGTAGACTCAAGTATGTTATTTTTGCAAAAGGTGCCTCTGAATGAGGGTGAATACGACCACTTAATTATTAGTTTATATTTACTTGTAGTACATAAATATTAGTTTTATTTTGACATTAGATTTTCTGTTTATATGTACCAAAAATTTCAGTTCAACCACTGTTATTTAATATAAAATAAAACATTAAAAAGTCAAAGGAGGTTTATGGACCATCATACGTGCATACTTTTATAACAGACAAGTTATAAAATTGTTATAATGGTAAAGACACATCTGCAGTACAAGACAATGACTGCTCTGTGTATTTACTGAAATGTTTAATGATGTACATAGTAAAATTATTAGCATTTTGTGCGTAAGATTTGTTTTGCAAATGGCTTGACATTAAATTTGTTTGCAAATACTGCTCTCACTGATCTTTGATTAGAGCCGGGTTGTAAAAAAGATTTATCAGTGATCTAAAGAAACTCTACTGAAATCTTAATACTGTTAACACAGCTGATGCAATCTTACATTCAGTGGTCATTAGAATTTAATTTGGTAATACCTGTCCTTCTTTCACGTAGACTCACAGAGTTTCACAGGCAAAAATGTAGTAATACAATGCTGAGTCAGATAGGCTGACATTTTAGTGTTCTCTGGAATTATCTGATGTTTATGGGAATTGGTGGAATAAGTAGCATGTGCACATCCATCACATTGGTGCAAGTTAGACCAGGTACAAGCAAGCGCTTCCCAGCAGAAAGACGTGAAAAAAAGGTGTAAGAATCATTATTTGTAAGGAAGGTATCGATGTCCAGCCCCTGTGCTTGTGCCTCTTCACACAACCCTGCATCAGTAATGGCTCCTGCTGCCTCAGTGGGTCCATCCTGACCATCAGTTCCACCACTCAGGAAGACGGGTCCATTGAGTGGGTGCTTCAGGTCTCTCAGCTCCACTCCCACTCGGAGAGCCAGCTCCTGGTTTCGACCGCCGCGGCCCTTGCCTGTCAGCTCCACAGTGGGCTCACCTCCAGCTAACAGACACGTGGCACCCCATCCTTCTGTGCGCCCTTCTTCAAAGACCTGCATGGTACGGCAGAGGTCCCAGCTCTCCACACCTACTTCGGGTCCCAGCCTGAGCATCTCAGCTGCGAGCTCTGGAGGAGGTTCCTCTCGAGAACAGGCAAAGCGGGCCAGGAGACCATAAAGTCTGGAGACTGACCTCACATCGCCACACACTCCTGGTGCCAGCACAACAGGGCGGAAACCGAGCTCTCGAGCCCGCAGGCCCGCGCACTTAAGGGCAAGGCTGTTGGAGCCAATCACAGCATTGAGAACATGTCCTGATGTACTAGATTTATCCTTACTCTCCCTGGGACTTGTTCTACCAAGGACATCGTTCACAGAGGGTGGTACAGAGTTTAACAGCTTGTAGCGTTCAAGGACCGACAAAACTTCTTCGGGCCACACCTCAGTTGGTACAGTGGGGCCACTAGCGATCAAGTCCAGGGGATCCCCAATTACATCGGACAATATCAGTGAAATTACCTGTGGGGAAGTAATTAAAGGTGTTAGATTTAGAGCACAGTGCTGGAATGAGTTATCCACTTTGACAAATAAATTAAAGGAAAGCATGTTACTTGGGCAGGGTGAGCAAAATTTGCAAGCCCTCCACCCTTTAGGAAAGACAGGGCACGTCGCACAGTGTTCAGCTCTTGAATGGTGGCACCAGCAGCTGCAAGCTTGCGAGTAACATCCAGCTTCTCTTGCAGAGAGATTGGTGGGATGGGTGCAGGTAATAGCGCAGAACCTCCGCCTGAAAGGTTTCACCACCATTTATCATACATTTACATTTCAAGGTAGGATTTTGAAGAGAAAAAACCACAAGACAAGAAGTATTTTTTACCTGAAATCAGTACAAGTAGCAGGTCCTCCTCTGTCAGTCCACTGGCTAACTGCCTGATCTCCTCAGCTGCTTTCTGGGCATCAGCATCAGGCAAGTTGTGTTTTGCTCCCTCAATTACTTTGATGCGACTGTTTTCTTTTAACAATAGATGGCTGCAGTGGAAGTAGAATATTTCATTATAAAGTTTAATTGTACTTTTTGTGTATAAATTTTAGTTGTTTAAGGCTTTTGCTTACCCTTTCCCGTGTT
The DNA here is from genome assembly GCF_904848185.1 of Acanthopagrus latus. Classification (NCBI taxonomy): domain Eukaryota; kingdom Metazoa; phylum Chordata; class Actinopteri; order Spariformes; family Sparidae; genus Acanthopagrus; species Acanthopagrus latus. Next base: position 14,050,972 of record NC_051044.1, read on the forward strand.
GCTGTAAAGTCTGTTGAATCCCATGTGGCACACTTATTACTCCTTTCACCAAATGATCCCCCACAATCCTCTCTGCCTCTGCAGCCATACCCAGCACAGCTTTTCCAAAGCCCACCAAGTGCAAGTTGTGCTTGAGTGTGAATTTGTGACCGTCAATAATGACAGAGTCCTTCTTGCGCTCTATACTCTGGCGGACCACCGTGTCAGGCTGTACAGCTTCCACTGCGGCTGCAAACACCCCGCGTGCCCGTGAGTCCATTGACATTTTGCACAGCGGAGGTTTTCTCCTGCCCCTCAGGGCCAAAAAGGGCTGATGCCGGAACAGGGAGAGAACACGTGCCATGGACTGTTCAGTGGGTCTGGGCAGATAATGCCTGGGAGATCAAAAATCAAGTCAAATTTTAAAAGATACATGCTGCAAAAATATATTACATTAGAAATACCACACATATAGTGCATGACAATGTGCAGGGGGGGAAAAGTTAAGATATTCTACAGTTACTCACAAATACATTTTGTCAGTTGATTCCCACTTTTAGCATCCCAGAAGATTCAACGGTTAACAAACCTCCAAAATCCTCACATTTCTGCCATCCTAACTGGCTACAGACCATTGTGCACTTTTTGTTTTATATCAGCTGAAACCTGACATGGATAATAGCTGTTATCATCCTAAACCAGTTACACATTTCCCCGTCTAGCTGTGCTTCCTGAATACTCGTGCGGCTGCCTACCTGCAAAGTTTGGAAGTGGGATGTAAAGCCTGTGGATTCCCTTTGACGCCTGTTATGTGTCCAGCTCAGCAGTCAGTCGGTGTTGCAAAAATCTGGCGAGATACTGACTTGAGTTGTGTACCCTGTGTGTAATGATTGACTTGAATGGACCACAGGACACATCAAACCACTGACCAAGTAGTTTTTTGATATTTTTCTCCCTTCAGACTCTGTGACGCAAGAAATTAAGTCAGCGCTGGTATGACATCGAACATGGTGGTGAAATTCATGGGCGTAGTGTCTAACAGGACTTTGGAGCCACTCATGCTGAGGAAAGGGTACACAACCTGAAGGTAGTTTACACTGCAATCACGTGTACTCGGGTCAAAAGTCTTGTTTCCTCTGAGCTGTGATGACACCTGCATTCATGCTCTGTTTGAAACCCAAACTGAGATATGAAAACTTGAGTGTACATTGTATTCTGACTTGACGAAGTGGCAAGTAGCCAAGTGAATGACATTTGAACAGTCGAACAGTTTAAGAGCAGCACTGGATTTGTACATGACTTTTGCACCAAAGCGAATGTACTTCAATTTCTCAGACTTAGATGAGCAAGATGATATCCATGTTGTCATTTTATCCATTAACCATCCCTCAAATGATACTACAGGGAATGAAGTAATCATAATATACATTCTTAAGGTGATTTAACACTGCCACCAGCACACAATCAAAATAACATATATCAGCGTTTGTTTGCATATATGAAACCAATGAAACTAAGACATTACTTTTAGTGTATGTGTTATGTGTTTGCGTTAATGTCACAAAATATTTACAATTCACAATTCTCAATTTAAACACTGATACTCTAGAAACAGTGTCAAGTTTGACCATAAAAGTTTTGGACGTATCATTTTGTCACCATTACAGTAATTCATAGTTAATATAGCTTTTATATTTAGAAGACACATTCATTTTCCAATTCCAAATGTACTTACATGTCAGGCTGAGGAACAATGCTCATAAAATCAAAATGGTGGCCCCGAGTTTAACCTGTGGGTTCTGTTTTAAATGACCCGACCCGAACCGCTGTGACGTTTCATGTGCCCCAAATTTGTACTGTTACCATGGTCACCGTCGATCTTCATCTTAAACAATCTGAAGCTAAAGCTCGCGCTGACATGTAACAAACACAGTTGAAGCTTGCTCATTCCACAGACCCTCTTTGCCGTGTGAACAAAACTCTTACTGTTATTTTCTTCTTCTTCTTCACTCCTCCTGAGTCCATGTTTGATGCGTGGTGAAAGGACTGGAAGCTGAAAACAAAACAGACTCATAAACACGAGCTGCTAAACGTGACAGAAAGTGCTGGGCTGGAGGGACAACTGCTAACAGAGAGATTGTCCAGATCTGTGCGGGTGACAGTCATGACTCAAATACTGTTTCATCCCCGACATGCTTCCATGAGCTCTGTTTTATTTGGGCAATTCGCCTGTGTAGGAAAATACCATTATCCATCTTATTTCATATTTTTGACCTCCCTTTGACTTTATTATTGTGGCAAAGGTGCAACTCTCGCGATAACTACCATATCATGTGATCTCTGACAAATGCGCGTCCAGGACGATGAATAATGCGCGTCACCGCCGTTGTGAAGGCGGTGCTTTTCCCTCCCTCCATACTACCGTGAATCAGAAGTATTACAGGCGGGCTTTCGTCGCTGCTTTTGAACTGTACTTCTTAAAAAAATAACTGTTAGCACCATTACAGTTCATACATATATATATTATACGAATTAAGCGATTTCTGTACGTCGAATCAAAGTAAAACGAGGGCCTGCTTCCCCTCAGACACAGAGGCCACCATGAAGCTGACGGACAATGTGCTGCGGAGCTTCAGAGTTGCTAAGGTGTTCCGAGAGAACTCAGACAAAATTAATTGTTTCGATTTCAGTTCAAACGGAGAAACGATTATTTCCAGCAGCGACGACGACTCATTAGTCTTATACGACTGCCAAGAGGGAAAGTAAGAGCGTTTTTTGTCGTTTATACGCTTTTGTTTTTGACGATATCTACTTGCTATGCTAGCTAGCTAGCTAGCGAGGCCTGCAGCACTGCGATGATACTCTGCTGCGATTGTATGAGATGTGAAATTCATGTATGTGCATGCAGTTTGGAAACACCTGCAAAATTGATCCCGTCTGTTTCCTGTGTCCCAGTCATGCAATGTGTATTGTATTATCCGAACTAATGCATAATCACTTAAATTTGCTGTAGAGAGCTGTAACTTCACAAGTAAGTTAGCTAGTATTAGCTGTTTATGAGTTGATTATAACGTCTGTTGGTGGAAAAGAGCTGCCTCCAACTTGTATATAATAAAAGTATAAATATGTATGAAAATGAAACGTTCAGATTTCATAGGGCTCAAATGAGTAGCTCATCCACAGACGAAGAATAACCAACTATTTCTGATAATTTGCTAAGTTATTAACCGTCTTATTCAATTATATGTCAAAAAATAACAAACATTTGCTGCTTCCAGAGTCTCAAATGTGAACATTTGATCCGTTTTATACTAATATATATCAGGTAAATTGAGTATCTTAAAATGTTAGAGGTGAATGGACAGCATAAGGTATTTAAGAATGACGAATTTAGAGCAAACATGACCAAACAATCAAGCAATGAATAAAGCGGAATCCAGTAATTAAACAAATTGCTAGGTGCAGGCCTACAGAAAACGATCAGCATTTATCTGTTTCACAGCTGAAATTACTGTCTTAAAATTGCTGATCAGCAGCCATTAATCAATAAAGTATTCAAGGAAGTACCTCTGCTCTGAGGCAGTATCCTGGATTTTGTTCTGTATTTTTGCCAAGTAACTATTAAAAAATGGCTCAATTATTTTCATCACAGATTAATATCTTTTAGTAGTTCCAATGCTCATTGACTCTCTTTTTCTCCCCTTATGTAACCTGATGATGGCAGACCAAAGAGGACTCTCTACAGTAAAAAGTATGGAGTGGATCTGATTAGGTACACACATGCTGCAAACACTGTGGTCTACAGTTCCAACAAAATTGATGGTATGTTTATGCATGAATACTTGTTGTTGGTTTTTGTTTGTAATATGAGGAAGTTTCAGTTTTAGCTCTCAGTTACGATTGTGTTATATCACATATCAAAAATTTCATCAAGGAATCAAATATTTTTATGTCTAAAGTGCAGCTTCTCCTCGGGCTGTGATTCTCCTCAGTTCATCCTCCACACTCAAAATATTTTATAATAGTGTTGCAAGTAGTATTATTTACTATCCTTTTTTATAGAATTTTTCTTTTGTAACTAGCATTAAGTGATCACAACTAGTATTTTGTCATACAGTCTTATGCCATAGAATATTTAGAATATGATATTAATAAAATGGATATAAGACCCAACATTTAGGGGTATTTTTTCAGCATTTCACTCAGCTAGAGCTATGAATGCATTTAAACAGTTGAGTCACTTCACTGGACTGCAGGAGAAGAAATTACTTATCAATTGCATCTGTTTTAGTGTCAACTGTTAAGACACTCGCCAGTGGTTGATGTTTACAGGATGCCGTACTCCCGCGGACTGCTGCAGGATCACTGCTCACTTTGGTCTGAGGTAGTTGTTTGTACAGTTTGAGGGTCTGTGATTCTGCCCCATACAGGAGCTAACTGTACAAGTGACTGCCTTGCCCAAGGTTCAGTCAAATCATCAGACCTGCCTGTAATCAGTTTCATGTTTGGGTGTGAGCTTGTGTCATGCTGTTGCTGGTCAAGTTAGATGTTTGACATGGTAGTAATTTTGTTATTGTTCTTGAAGACACAATCCGGTACCTGTCACTTCATGACAACAAATACATCCGCTACTTTCCTGGACATAACAAAAGGTGAGAACTGAATTCATTCTGGTCTGTCTGCACTTTGTTGTTAATCTTGAGTTAAAAGTTCATGTGTTCTCATTTTGTCCTTTTTTGTTTTTGATCAGAGTGACATCTCTTTCCATGTCTCCCGTGGACGACACATTTATTTCTGGCTCATTAGATAAAACTATCAGGCTGTGGGATCTGCGGTCACCTAACTGCCAGGTGAGAGCCTTGTGTTATTTATGATTTAGTGAGTATCCATTGGTGTTGCACTTGCATGTGAATTGCAGAAGTGGGATTGAACCAATACTGACCTTCTCTTGTCATCTGTAAACTTTAGGGTCTGATGCACCTTCAGGGGAAGCCAGTGTGCTCCTTTGATCCAGAAGGTCTCATTTTTGCTGCTGGAATAAATTCAGAGATGGTTAAACTTTATGATCTGCGGTCGTTTGATAAGGTAAGAAGTGTTTGTGTGTAAGAAAGTGACAGTTTATGTTGTTTTTTTTTGTCTCCCATCAAAGTAAAAGGGTCAAAGTTAATTGAAGCAAAATATTCATGATTGCTTTTGCCGCCAGGGTCCATTTGCAACCTTCAAGCTTCAGTATGACCGAACGTGTGAGTGGACAGGACTCAAGTTCAGCAACGACGGGAAACTCATTCTTCTTTCTACGAATGGCGGAACCCTTCGCATCCTGGATGCCTTTAAGGGCGCTGTACTGCATAACTTTGGGGTAAGAGATAACTCATCATGCACGTGCAGAAATTAGAAATGTTCGGAAAACATTTATAGTCAAATCATGTCCACTCTGTGACTAAACTCGACAGAAAACATCCTGAAAAATTAGACCTTGTGAATAATTACCTTATGTACGTTCTTGTGTGCCATCTCAGTGCCTCTTTGCCCCACTACCAGAGAGCAGTAATAGCTAGAGTACCTTGATGAAGACCTTAGATTTTTTTTTTTTTTTGTCTGGTGAATGATCAACTTGCATACTTTACCAGCATTTGGCTGTTGCAAATATTGTTGTCCTTCCCAACAAACTGTTCGCTGTTTTGATCCTAATGTTCACAAAATAGTTCCTCATGGTTACTGTTGTTTATTTACCCACAGGGCTACAACAACAGTAAAGGTGTAACGCTGGAGGCCTCATTTACCCCGGATTCTCAGTTCGTTATGATTGGTAAGTTAAGATGGCTCTTTCTCTCTAGTTGCTGACCTTGTGTTTAAAATAGATCCATACATAGCTGGCGTTTATCACATCAAAATTGTGAATTTATCACAAGTCCCAAGAGTCACAGTCACGTTGTCATCAAATGTCCATTATTTGTTTGTCCATTATATTTCAGGCTCTGAGGACGGAAAGATCCATGTTTGGAACGCAGAGAGCGGCATGAAGGTGGCTTTATTAGATGGGAAGCACACAGGACCAATAACCTGCCTCCAATTCAACCCCAAGTTCATGACGTTTGCAAGCGCCTGCTCCAACATGGTCAGTAAGAGCAGCAGTGTGGACTAAAAGACATGATTTATATGAAGTCTCGGAAGTTTGGGCAAAGTTCAAGTGTAACCGTTGTGTTTTCAGTGTTCGGAGTATGCTTGATTTTGACTGTACTCCTCGAACAATGCTTGCTTTCAAACATAATCTGGTCTTTCATCAACACCACCATTTATTTTAAGAATGTTGTAATTTTTGAAAGGACACAATCTGCTCATCACATTTGTTTCCCAAATCAAAGTTAAAATGAACAGATGGTAAAATACAGAAAATGATGGCTGTAGGTTTAAAGGAATTCATTCAAAACAATTAATTTTACACAGACATATTTATAGTAACAATCTAGATATGATGGTAAAGGCTCCAAAGGTCAGGACGTTTTAATTTTAGGTACCTTGAAAGTGGATGAAAAGTTCTTAAGTTGTACTCCTTATTGAAAAGGCTTACAAAAATATATTCCTGGTAGTTTAACTCAGTTATTTCATATGATTTTAGTAACCTTCATGTGAAACGTGATATCACTGAACCAAGCCTGTCATGGACTTAGTATTACTAAGAATACAATTATTATTATTGCACTGGTTTGTTATTCTGTAACTCATAACACCCTTGATAGTCACAGTGACTCAATTCTAAAACTGTACACACTTGATAACACTGTTAGAGGGAGGGCTCATCTTTATGGACCACACACGCACACACACACACACGCAATTAAACACAAAATGTTCTAATGTGACTGGATGATTTGCTCTCTCATCTGTCAGGCGTTCTGGCTCCCCACCATCGACGACTGATGACAGCATAGTGAAGGCCTTTGTTGAAGGCTGAAGTGACCAGCAGGGGGCAGCACAGCCAGCTCTGTCAATTTCTACAGGAAGTGCAGCCTATTCAGCTCAAATTGTAAATAAGTAGTCTGCAGAAATAGATACTTTGTCTATTCTTTTTTATATTTCTATTTAAAATTAAACTTTTTCTTTGTAAAGATGTTGATTTTGTCGACTTTATTATTGCACTGTGCATATTCCAACACAATCCAAGCCAATGTTCCAAGACATGTCTATCTGATTTAACTTGATTTTATTATTTTATTTTGATTTTGTTTTTTTTAACAAATCAATCCATCCAAGCTTACTGAGCTGCATTTTCTTTTTGTCCCAATTCACTTTGCCATCAGTGGGAAAAAATCATAATAATCATCATAAAATCATCATAATTGTCATTTCTATAGACAGTTCAATCAGATGTTTTATTATTCTTAAATCTGGATTATTTTGAGGTTTGGCTATTATGATTAATCTCAGAATTGCTGTATAAAATAAAGCAGAAGTTGTTAGAAACCCCAGATGTCAGGTTTGAATTGCCGCTCTGAGATTGTGTAAAACGCTTTCAGCACTGACAGGTGATTGTTGACATCAAAAACATATTACACAATCTGTTGAGCGTCACAGCTGTCATGCATTTAAAAAGTAAGTTGTGTAATTTTTGCAAAGCAACATGCTCCGATTGATCTTGTCAACTTGCTAAGGAGGGGATGTTTTGACCATGTCTGGTTGTTTGTTGGTTGATTTGTCTGCAGGATTACACAAAAAACACTCATCAGATTTCCACAAGATGTGGATGGAGGATGGGTCTCAACCCAGAATGGATAACTTTTGGCGTGATTCAGATAAAGATCCAGGAATGTTTTTCTTATTTACGGTGTTAATAATTTCTCAGGGATTGATGCATGGATCTTAATGAAAAGTATCAGGTATATTAAGGTGGCTGCAAATAAAAATCATGATCTGGCGGATCTAAATATGTCTTCTTTGATATTGAATTAGGCTTGATTGAGTTAGATGGGACTGTTTGGCCTTGGTGGAGGCATGTGCTCAACTGAGTTCTGTTCTCATTACAAGTTATTACAGGATTCCCCCCTGGGGATTAATAAAGTATTCTGATATTTGGGAAAATATTTACAGTATTTTCATATTTACAACTGTACAATTCATTTTCAGGATTACGTTAATTTAAAAATGATACCTAGGTTTTGTTTTGTTTTTAAATTATATATACTTTTACTAGTTATTTTACAGTTCAGTATTTAGATTTATACAGTTAAGTTATATGTCTTTCATTTTTGAATGTTGTTAATTGTGGTTGATGTTGACTTGTAGTTATTGTATAATTTAAAGCTGGAGCTATTAGAAAGCCAAAATGTCAGTGTTACATATGTGGATCAGATTGTGTAAACGCTGTCAGCACTGACAGGTGATTGACGACATCAAAAACATCTTACACAAGCTGTTGAGCGTCACAGCTGTCACACGTGGCTAGACTTGAGTTGTGTAAACTTTCCAAAACAGTGTGCTCCCTTGATCTTATTATTTATTTATTTTTACAGGGGCACTACGTAGATTAAAATTTTGAATTGTAATATTTACAATATTAATGAAGTAATAAAACAAACTCAGAAATATTTATCATTTCCATAGGTGAATAAACAAGATGTTGTCAGAGGAAAAGAAGGTCCCCACAACATTGTTTGAAGCTACACAGGTGGCAGGGTCCGCCACAAGTAAAACAGTATGACATTGTGTTGCCCTTTAAGGTCAGTATGTTTATTCAGTCATGAAAATGAATGAGTTTATTTATTCAGTTTGTTTAGGCATAACAAAAATCTTTCTCTTGTTAAAAGTTCTCCAACATGTTGCATCTTTAAATCAGATGAAACAGCTTCCTTGCTGTTTTCCCCCCCTCAGCCAAAATTCTTACACACAAGAATATTTTAATATTAGTAAAATTCAAATGAGAAGATGAGTGTGTCAGTTGTGAAACAAACAGAATCTTTCTTGTGACAATACATCTGAGTTCTTGGCTCAGAAGTTGGTTATTGGGTCTCCAGGTCACAGCTCCACTGTAGTTCTGGGTCTGAGGTGAGGAGGGGGGGTTTCACAGGCCAGTGCACAGGGCCAGATACTCTGCCAGTGGGAGCTAAATTTGGGAGAGAGGTGATCAGGTTCCCTCACTGTGTGCACATGATACTGTCCCAGTTACTTGAGCGATGTCCCCTCTCATACCGTCACACTCTCAACGAGTCCAGACACACTCTGCGATCCTCTTCAGCATTCAGAATCTGTGAAGTGAAGGAGTATCTTCAACAGTCTTCTTCAATTTTGGACTTAAGTGTCTCTTGACTGGACTGAATATTTGGGCCTGGTGCTGCAGAGCACGGATCTTTCCTATTTCTTCCCCCCCTGTCTCGCAACTCCCCAGCTACAGCGCCTGGCGGGAGGAAGAGACTGCTGACCCGCCATGTTTCTCGCACTGGTTGTGACACCAGAGCTCAGGGAGTTCCTGGCCCGGGCAAAAGGTGGAGCAGTGCGCCTCATCAAGGTGCGCATCCAAGATGGTGAGTGACCTAAGACAGTGCATGGTGGAGCAGGGATGAGTTTGACATTATGGACCAATTGGAAAACTGTTCAAAACTTTTTAAACTATGTTCATTTTTTTTGAAATGATTTATTTCTTTTAGAAGCCTGAAGAGGTGAAAAAAAAACTCCCACTTGGTGAACTGTTGAGTGTTTTAAAGTGCTTAATGTTTGTTTCATTAGTATTGTGTGATGAGTGGATTGGTATAAATCTAAACAAATAAACAACTTACACAATCTGTTGGACAGCTGACACCAGAGCTTTACATATCACAAATCGACACTCAACAAGTCATCATCTGGAAACAGACAACCTGACGTGATGATGCATCTTTTGTTGCCAGTGTGTTTGGATGGTGACAACTAAGATGGTGTTGCATGAAATGGAACAATGTCTGTGACCACTAATAACATGGTATAGTCTTTGTGTGGACATTTGTTGTGAATAGTTCAGCCAATGAGAGGTCTGTCCTTTTTGAACTGTTTCATTTAAAGGATTTTTAGAGGTCTGAAGAGGTGAAAGTACCCAGTAAAAAAATTATAACAACAACAAAAAAAATTGTTTTGTGTTTGAATTATACATTTTACGTGAACTGTCCATTTGATCATTTGGTGACCCCTCAGATATTCTTTGGACTCTCTGAGGGGTCCTGCCTCCCAGGTTGGAGACCTAAAACCCTGTGTGGCTGACATACTTTCCATACCATCCATGTTGTTTGTTCTTTACGAGCTGGAAACTCTTTGTTTTATACACCTGTGGTTTCCAGTCCTCCATTTTTATTCAGTTTATTTGTCAGGGGCAGTGTGTATTAATCACCATTACAGTAGACATGCCAGAATAAGCCAAGAGACTGGTTTTCATGTGTAGTCCCAGGCCACCTAAAATCAAGAAACAAGTTTAAAAACAACGATCGTGATCTAGACACGTTAACTATGATAAAAGTGTGTTGTCTTGAGGTCGGGACCCTCACAGTCTGTTATAAGATGAATCTAGGAGGTCAACACTAAACTCTGCAAGCTTCTTTTTTTATTCTTCGGTTTTGAAACACTCCATTTCCATTTAGATTTACTTGCGTGTCTGCGTACATGCGTATCTGATAGTACCACTCTTCTCCCTAATTCTCAGCCTAACCTGTTAGTAGACAGTGACAGGACACCCTCTAATGTCTTTGTTTGGATTAGAAAAAACTTCTAAACTTTTTAAAAAATCCACAAATCTCGTAAAACATTTTTTGGAAGCTTCACTGAAGACTCATTTTCAATTCTCAGATTGCTTGACCTGAATAAGAATTGGGTCACATGTAACATCTGACTTGAGGTGAGGGGGTCACAAAAAGAGCCAAAGATGCCCAGCTGCTGAGGACTTTGTCTAACCTCTAGGAAAAAACGACTGCGTCAGCGGTGTGAGAGCGGACGTGTCATCTGTGAAACACTGGTCAGTGAGGCAACAGGCCTCGGCACATGATGGAGGTGGACTGATGTGTTCATGAGGTGTTTATATCCTGTTTGGGTAAATGACCAGCTGTAATCTGATTCGTGACTGCTGCATTCTGGGACTTTTGGGGGGCTATCTTTGCAGAATGAGATATTCGGTGTGCTGATGTCAACAGAGACGAGCCTGGTGCTACAGAGACAGGCTCTCTGTTTAACTTCCCAACTGAAGCGCTGTGATCCTCCAGAGCGTCACTCGGCTATTTTGAGCCGCATGTGACTTGACACGGTCGGTCGCCTGCTGCCCGGTGACACTCATGTTCGTCCCAATGTCAAAAGGGTAACAAGATCTTTGGTGGTTTCATCACCATTGGCTTGGTTTACTACTCAGTTTCCTTTCGCCATCCTGTCTCCTGAGAGCATTCGTCTGGTGATTTATTTCTTTGTTTTAATCTTGAGTTAAAAAAAACGACAACACAACACAACAGCTTAAGTAAGGAAATTACATGAAGTTTTTATACTAACATTAGCTTATAAAGAGAAAATGGCAAATGGAAAGTATGTGTGTGTACAGAGCTGGAATGTGTTGGGCCTCAGAATAGCATCATGCCCCAAGAGACCGTCGGGAAATCCCCCTGCACCCCACAAGGACAGCAGACTTTAGTGTGTTTTGTGTATTTCATTAAGCCTGGCTGCTGAAACTTTTAATATTTTTAACTCAGAGGTTTTTCTGGCTTTTTCTCCCACAGAGCATGGATTAAACATAGAGAGAAAACAGTGCCACCTCTCCGCTAAGTTTTCTGACTGACTTTATTTCAGTGTGTTTGCATGTGAAGTGGTGAGAACTGAGAATCTGCTGATGGTCGACCATGCAGCTGAGACAACCAGTCAATCCACAGTGTTGTTAAAATTACCCACAAGTCAGACTCGAATTAAAGTAAAGATAGCATTTAAAAACGTTACCTGGTAAAAGTGAAAGTCACCCATTTTTATTAATCATAATCATTGTTTGTTTTTTATTATTGGAAATTAAATATTACATAATTTAAAAAATCATTTTGGCTGACAAATATTTGAATAACAAACCAAAGAAATGCCAAACATTCTCCAGTTCTATTTTATCAAACATGAAGATTTGCTGCTTTTCTGCCTAATCACATTATGACTGGACTGAAGGCTGAGCAGGAATCCCATCCTGATTTACAATCGGTTGTCCCAAATCCTGAATCTTGTCTTGTTTATCCTAAAGATTAGACTAAACCCTGGTTTTGATGAGTTATAGCCTCACTGAACATTCATTTTGTGTTGCCCACAGACCATAGCCACAGACAGGCACTGGTGCTGCCTCCACTTGCTACAGTGTAAAAGTCCTCGGCCGACATGAATTATGGATGTTTTGTTTGTTTTATGGACGGGTGTGATAGGCATGGGACTGCTGAGAGGATTTACCGGAAATAATTTAAGAACTGTTACATTCAACACAGTCACTGATGACTTCATAATGATTCATATTTTCATATTCATATTAGCATTGATTTTTCACTTTCATGTGTTTTGTAGTGAATTTCAGCCACTTACGTTTTATAGACACGGCTATAAACGAGTCCCTGTTAACCAAAACTAAAAGACATGGGTAAATTACTGTTTTTTTTCAGTGTGTTTTGACAATGTGGACCAAGTTGTGAGATTATGTTTGTGTTTACATGCCGCCACATGAATATAAACAACTGTTGTTTATACTGTGCTAAGCCTAACCATAATACTGTGCTTAAAGGCGCAATATGTAAGAATTGGTCACCTGTTGTGGGGCAGCATGTGACCATAATAACCTCCAGCTGCTACAAACGTTACTCATGGTCTGTGGCTACTGCCATTAGCCTGTTAGCTCAGTTAGCTGTGCAGTTAGCAACCCTAAGCTGACTTGAGGTACAAAGTTGGAAATAACGGGACATACTGGGCGCGCTGGTTAACAACTCGTCAACTTCAGGAGATGTCTCTGCAGTGCAGCTCAGAGGCGTCCTTGACTCGGCATCAACGCTGGTGTTTCTTCACATTCCGTTGTAATGTAATTTTTTCCATTTTGGTATTAAAGACTTGTCAGAGATTGTGCATGAGGTTGAAAAGAAAAAACGGAAAGTAACCTGAACATGTCCAAGAGTGATTTATATAAATAAGACTAAATCAATGTGACTTTAGAAGAATATCTTGTACAACAAACAAACTATTTCAAATGAATGTCAATTTGTTACCTGAAGGGACCATTCCACTGCAGCATGTTATGGTCATTTAATATGTAATTAACACATATATGAATAAGCTTAACTTTACATCATCTTTAATAGCATGCACCTGCCTTCATAATAAAACAATCCTCCAATTGTAAATCATCACTGCCTCTGACTGCAGACTGAAGTATCATCTAACTGCTCCTGTATGTGTCAATGTGCTCTGTAAAGGGCGCGCTACATAAAGGGGGGTTAAGGTATGTGACGAGTACTGGTCTGATTTTCAGAGCAGCTGGTGCTGGGGGCCTACAGAGAGCCTGAAAAAAGCTGGGACCAGGATTATGATCACTTCTTGCTTCCTCTCCTGGACGACCAGGAGCCCTGCTACATCCTGTACCGCCTCGACTCCCAGAATGCACAGGGCTACGAGTGGATCTTCATATCATGGTCTCCTGACCAGTCCCCAGTATGTCCTACCACATATTCTTTATTGTGCACATTACACTGAAGCAACATAAACACAGTAATGTTGACAAGTGAAAACCTGAGATTTACACAATTTCAAAGTGTATGTAAAGTGTATGTGTGAGCAGTTTGGATTCAGTATCCTGACTTTTAGTCCCCTAGTCTCGTGGTTGTTGGTTTTTTTTTCTCTTTTTTTAAGGGCACAAAAATTCTGCACACTGATGATCTCTTGTATTGATCAATATAATAAAAAAACACAAATATTGAATAAAATTCTGATCTGCTTGTCAGAACCAGAATAATCCATGTACACTGTGAACACTCAAAAAAAAGTCTCCCCTTTCCAGTGTTTATATAATCAAAAAGTCACTAATCACAAAAATGATCAAATATGTGTTTTATGTGTAAATATGAGTTTTAAGGTTAAATGCCTACAAGAGCCATAATCTCATAAGAAGCAACCTAACTTAAAATGGAAACAGCGTTTCCCTGGGACATAACTGCTGGTGCCACTGTCACACTGCGAGGTTTATAATGGGCCGATCTATACGTGGATGGTGTCATTTTTCAGTTGTCTATTGCCAGTTCAAGAAGCCTATCTTAGTCCTCAAATGGGTCAAGACCCATGTGCCAACAAGGCTGCATCCTACATTTTCCATAATGCAACTCAATAGCATCTTTCATGAGACCCTGCCTGCCTGGTGAATGTGACACAGGCTTTCACTTGTAGCTGGGCCGAGATAATTGAGCGTCACAACCCCGGTGACATCAGGGTAATTACACTTATCTTAACTTCACTTTGACATCAACACGATAAAAACAGTGCATGATGAAGGTTCTCAGGCACCCAGATCGTGGTAAATCTATGTGCCGTATCGTAGGCAACTGGACTTATTTCAGTTTCGTGAAGACGTTTCACCTCTCACCCAAGAGACTCTCTCAGTTCCAACTGGAGGGGAGTTGGCTGGCTTCTAAACTGTGTGGGAGTGTCCTTACAGAGTTGTTACCTGTCTGTTTTCCTCTCTGACTGTTTCAGGTGAAACAGAAGATGTTGTACGCTGCCACTCGTGCCACAGTGAAGAAAGAGTTTGGTGGTGGGCATGTGAAATACGAGATGTTTGGCACAGCTGAGGTCAGAAACAATTTTAATTCATGATGACTGTCTATTTGCTGAGATGAGGTGTCTCAAAGGTGTTTGTCCTGTGCCTCCTCTTGTTTTGCTTCCAACACCAGGAGGACGTATGTTTGATCGGCTACCAGTGTCATGTGTCGTCCTGCTCAGGTCCCGCCCCGCTCACATTAGCTGAGCAGGAGCTCCAGAGGATCAAAATCACCGAGGTGAGAGGTCAACAGTGTTGTCATCGTTGCATGCGCCGAGGTCAAGAGCTGTTAACGATTAATCGCCAACTGTTTTGATAACTGATTAATCATTTTCTAAGTGAAACATGTCAATCGCTTGCTAGTTTCAACATCTTAAATGTAAGGATTCGCTGCCTTTCTTTGTCTGTTATGATGGTGAATGAGGAGTTTTAGTTTTTTTCGACTCAGTGATAAATCTTTAACAGTCGGCAGATAATTCATTAAGGAAAATGATGATTAGTTACAGCTCTACTTGTGTCTTTAATATAACTACCTGTATTTGACATGTAACATTTTGTTGTGATTGCTTTTTCAGGGCCGGGTTAAACAGGTATGTTCAAACTGTTTTTCTGTATATCTGATATGGATGTGGATGAGAGGTGAAAGGGGAAAGAACAGGGAAAAAAAACCTATTTGGTGTAATAAGTGCTATTTTTTAAATACATGTTAAAAAATTCAAGCTATCTTCTTGAACCCTTTGTGGATCTTGTGTTTGCTTGTTGCCCCCTGCAGGTGAAGACGGAGATCAGCGTGGAGAATAAGCACCAGACACTTCAGGGCCTCGCTTTCCCTCTGCAGGAGACAGCCAAGAGAGCCCTGCAGCAACTTGCCCAAAAACGCATCAACTACATACAGCTGGTGAGCCATCTTCAACTATGAGCACTGATGTATAAGACGTCTCCTATGAGAGAACTGAACATTTTGTATACCGTGGATTATCGTTTTGTTGCAGAGGTTGGATGTAGAGAAGGAGACAATCGAGCTGGTCCACTCCAACCCGACAGAAACAAGAGATTTGCCCCGCAGAGTTCCCAAAGACACTCCCAGATACCACTTCTTCCTTTACAAACACTCCCACGAAGGAGACTACCTGGAATCTGTCGGTATGTCACTGATTGTCTCTGACAGGCATCTTTTTTTTATATCTGTGCACGCACGAACACTGGGGTGCACATCTGGACGACAGACACAGAGAGGCACTAAGAGAAAACTGTAGTGCCTCTTCTATCATCAGTAGTTAGCAACCCTTTAAACTGAAGCGATTGTTACACATGACTTTATTTTCCTTCTCTCATTATTTAGTTTGAAGCAGAATTTTCAAAGTTTTGTGGGTTTTTCAAATTATGTTTTGTTTTTAATTCAGTTTAGTTTCCAGAACAGGTTGCTTGTTCAATCAACATACATTTCTTGAAACCACAGACATGTTGACACTTAATGTTTCTTATATTATGACGGACTTATGGTCTGGTTAGGTTTAGGCACAACAACCACTTGGTTGCGGTAAGGAAAA